>NC_041396.2:306736701-307036701 GCF_900747795.2 Erpetoichthys calabaricus
AATAGACCACCATAAAGGACAATCTGCGGTGGGTTGGCACCCTGCCCGGGATTGGTTCCTGCCTTGTGCCCTGTGTTGGCTGGGATTGGCTCCAGCGGACCCCCGTGACCCTGTAGTTTGGATTCAGCGGGTTGGAAAATGGATGGATGGATGGATAAAGGACAGTAAACCCATAATGAGCAGAGCAAGAGCAGGTAGTAAAACAACAGAGACAGCGTCTGAGATTAAGAACAACATATACGACATTATCTAAACTTGTTTATCCGGAGCAAGATGGCAGGATATCTGGAGCCTACTGCAGCAGGATTGGATGCAAGGCAAGAAAAATCCCTGGTATGCAATATGTATGATAAGGCTGATGTTAACAACAAAAAGAATATGATATTTTAACTATCTATTTTGAGAGAGATAGAAGAACATTGAAAAAAGGGAGACAAATATTTTAAAATATAATTCTGCTAATGGATTACTTTCACAATATCAGGTATTTTAAGTTGTGAATATGAACTAAAAAAGATAAATTAATAAATATGGACTAAATACAAAAACCCATTAGTATGTTTAGTTTTCCATCACTTGTACCTTTGTATCGCTTCGTTGTTAAACGATGTTTTTAAAGCAAAAGTGAGTGGTCAGCAACAATACGCTGATCTTGTATGATGACCTGGTCAGTCTCTCTCGATCAGCGCCATTTAATTTTCAAAAACCGGGAGTGCTCTCCCCTCGACTTTCTCATATACTCAGATATGGGGATGGATATTTGAGGAGTAAACCACAAGACAAGGATTTTATTTTTGTTGTTATTAACATCTTTCAAATAACATAACCATATACTGTAAACTGGAAAGGTGCCTTTCAATATGCAGACAAGTCTTACTTGTGAAAATCAGAAAGTCACACCGCACTTCAAGATGAGCGCTTGGCATATCTTGACAGCCAGTACCCGACAGCTTCAATATGGCAGACCTGACGACGCCCCACCGCCAATGGGCCATCTAAAGAGGTAGTGGGGGATTTGGAAATTGTAGATGGAAAAGTGCTGCTCAGATTAAATAAGCTGAAATCAAACAAATCGTCAGGACCAGATAATATTTACCACAGAGTTCTTAAGAGAGTACAGATATAAACCCTTGACGCATATTTTTAGGAAGTCACTGCGCACTGGAGAGGTTCTGAAGGACTGGAAAATGGCAAATATCATCCCATTATATAAAAAGGGTGACAGAGCAGAACAGAGCAACTATAGGCCAGTAAGTTTAATGGGCATCACAGGAAATTAATGGAAGGAATTATTAAGGAGAAGATTGAGCAACACCTGGCAAGGACAGGAGTCATTAGGGACAGTCAGCGTGAGGTCAGACAAGGGGGTCGTGTTTTACTAACAGGCTGGAATTCTATGAGGAGGAAACAAAAGGATACGACCAGAGAGGAGCAGATGAGATGATTGATCAGGACTGTCAGAGAGCATTTGAGAAGGTGCCACAAGAGAGGTGGAAGTGGGAGTTCAGGGTGTGGGGTGTAGATGGGGGCAGAATTGGCTGAGACACAGGAAGGGTGTTGGGGTGAGGAGCCTTATCAGAATTGGCCGATGTTAAGAGTGGTGACCAGCAGGGGGCAGTGCTGGGGCTGCTGCTATTTTTAATATACATATATAAATGACTTAGATGGGAATATAAAGAACAAGCTGGTCAAGTTTGCAGATGAATCCATTGAATCATCAATGAGGGACTTGGACAGCAGACAGGCTTGGACAGATTTGTAATATCAGTAAATGTAAAGAATTACAAGTAGGAAGTGAAAATGTGAGGTCTGAATACACAATGGGGGTCTGAAAATCGAGAGTTCACCTTATGAGTAGGATTTAGGAGTCATAGTGGACTCTAAGCTATTGACTTCCAGACAGTGTTCAGAAGCCACGAAGAAGGCTAACAGAATGTCAGGTTATATAGCGCCTTGATGTGTGGAGTACAAGTCACTGGAGGTTTATAACACACTGGTGAGACCTCATCTGGAGTCCTGTGCTCAGCTGATGACTCCATAAAGACACAGCAGCACTGGAGAAAGTCCAGAGAAGAGCGACGAGGCTGATTGAGGGCTACAGGGGGTGAGTTATGAAGACTAAAAGAGCTGAGCCTTTACAGTGATGAAGAGGAGACCTGACTGACGTGTTTAAAATGATGAAGAGAATAAGTGCAGTGGATCAAGACGGTGACTTTAAAATGAGGTCTTTAAGAACATGGGGACACAGTTCGAAACTTGTGAAGGGTGAATGTCACACAAACATCAGGAAGTTTTTCTTCACACAAAGAATGACAGACACTTGGAATAAGCGACCAAGTAGTGTGGTGGACAGGAGGACTTTATTTAGGGTCCCTCAGAACTTGACCTGATGTGTTTTTAGAAGAAATACGTGGGGTTGACTGGCGAGGTTTACTGGGCTGAATGGCCTGTTCTCATCTCGATTGTTCTAATCTAACGTGTACACCTCTGGACAGCTGATCACATGACTGCTGCAAGTCAGCTGATCCCTGGTAGATTACATCTAGCCATGTTTGTCTGGCACAGCTCAGGCCCACCAACCTTGACTCTTGGCCTTTCTCAGTTTTCGGGCAGTGATATCACTGCTCCACTCCTTTTCTGGTAAATTCTCCCAACCAACCCCCCCCGCCCCCAAATGAGCTGAGTACTTCTCATTGTTACAAGACACACCCGTTGCCCTCTTACCGGCGCGGTCCTCCCCAGATGCTGGTCTTGTGGTGGATGTCGTTCCAAGTGATGACGTTGCTCAAGCCCGTAGTCATGGAGGTGCCGATTGTGAAGATGAGCCGCTGGTCAAAGGCCTTCCTCAGCATGTGCAGGATGCGGTTTCCTTCTCGGTTGTCCGGCAGGTATGCCACTCGGTTTGTGCCAGGATAGCAGACGCCAGGGTTGACATGCTCTGGCTGGCAAAAAATAAATAAATAAAAAAAAGAATGTCAAGGAAGGAAAGAAGGAACACAAACCTGCAGCTCACGTCAAGTCCATACACACCAAACAATGTGAACCTGCAAACAAACAGGCAAGGCCTCTACTGCAATGGAGGGGGTGGAGGGAACGGAGGGCCAATCAGAGCACAACACGTGTTCTGCTGCCTCTAGGAGGCACCACACCACACGGCCCCTACTTACAATGCAAACAGGCCATTCGACCCAACAAAGCCCACCAGTCCTAGTCAGCTCATTTCCCTAAAAACGACACCAAGTGACGTTTTCAAGGCCTCACCACACTACTTGTTTGCGTATTCCACGCATCTGTGGTTGTTAACGCGAGTGGCGCCTCCGAGCAGCCGTGAGTCGAGGTAATTCTTGGTAGTGAGAACCAATCAGATTGCTTTTAGCTAACAAGAACTGAAAGCTTGGGCCAATCACAGCCTGTGTCGGCTACCAAAAATTGGCCAATCACAGCCTGTGTCGGCTACCAAAAATCGCAAAGGGCGGGCCAGCCTCTTGTCAGTTAATGTATTCTGCACAAGCTTGTTTCAGTCGGCACACAGACGCTTTGTGATTTGCGTTTATTTTTGAACTTTCTACAAAATGTTACTCACGAGTCTTGGTTTGTGCAGATAAATAACCTTAAGAAATAAATATATATTTATTTAATTTTGTCATAAAAGTTTCAAAAATGTATTGATTATTGTTGTTTTACCACCCTTTGACATATGATTACATAGGTGACATTTTGTTTGTAATCTGGTATTCTAAATGAATTATGAACAGACTGATATATTTACATTCACGTACACATTTTTTGAATGATTTCTTTTAAACATTCTTGGTGAAATTTATTACAGATATTAAATATGTGTGCAAAATGTGTAAAGAAAGATATTGTCTTCTTCTTTCGGCTGCTCCCGTTAAGAGTTGCCACAGCAGATCATCTTCTTCCATATCTTTCTGTCCTCGTTATCTTGTTCTGTCACCCCCATCACCTGCATGTCCTCTCTCATCACATCCATAAACCTTCTCTGAGGCCTACCTGTTCTCCTCTTACCTGGCAGCTCTATCCTTCATGTCCTTCTCCCAGTATACCCAGCATCTCCCCTCTGCACATGTCCAAACCAACGCAATCTCACCTCTCCAACTCCAACTTGAGCTGACCCTCTAATGTCCTCATTTCTAATCCTGTCCATCCTCGTCACACCCAATGCCACTCTTAGCATCTTTATCTCTGCCACCTCCAGCTCTGTCTCCTGTGCCACTGTCTCCAGCCCATATCACATAGCTGGTCTCACTACCGTCCTGTAGACCTTCCCTTTCACTTTTGCTGATATCTGTCTGTCACAAATCACTCCTGACACTCTTCTCCACCCTGCCTGCACTCTCTTCTTCACCTCTCTTCCACAATCCCCATTACTCTGTACTGTTGATCCCAAGTATTTAAACTCATCCACCTTCGCCAACTCTACCCCCCTCATCCTCACCATTCCACTGACCTCCCTCTCTTTCACACACATGTATTCTGACTTGGTGGTCCTACTGACCTTCATTCCTCTCCTCTCATATCTGCACCTCTCCAAGGTCTCCTCAACCTGCTCCCTACTATCGCTACAGATCCCAATGTCAATGTATAAATATAATACATTGACTTGTATAATCATCCATCCATCCATTTTCCAACCCACTGAATCGAAACACAGGGTCATGGGGTTCAACTGGAGCCAATCCCAGCAAACACAGGGCGCAAGGCAAGAAACCAATCCCGGGCAGGGCACCAACCCACCGCAGGACACACACCCACCCACACACCAAGCACACACCCGGGACAATTTAGGATCGCCAATGCACCTAACCTGCATGTCTTTGGACTGTGGGAGGAAACCCACGTAGACATGGGGAGAACATGCAAACTCCATGCAGGGAGGACCCGGGAAGCGAACACCGTGCCGCCCTGTATAATCATAGTTTCATTTTACAGAATGAGCTTTAAAAATAATAATATGAAGTGCTGTATAAAAAAATACAAATCATTGAAAATGAAATCTTTTTATTCTTGACTTCATCTTTGCGAATTTAAAAACTTTTTTATTTATTTATTTATTTTAATTCATTGTTTGGGTGAGTTCATTTTTATCTGAAACGACAGATGAACTATGAGTACGTATTCCCTAAATAAAGACCAATAATTCTTAATAAATTACTGCAGTAAAAATTATGTATATACTGTGTGTATATTTATACACACACACACACCTGTAAAAACAAGTGACTAGAATTTTTTTTTTTTTTATGCTTAACACTAATTTCACAAATCGTTCACATCAATACTAATACAGAATAATAATAATTATTATAGTTCTACTCTATATTAACATTGATGTTATAAAATGTTTATAAAATAGACCTACACCTTTAATACACAAAAGACGATTTTAATCATGCTGTAGAACGGCATATACATACAGTACATCTGGAAAGTATTCCCAGCGCTTCATCACTTTTTCCACATTTTGTTATGTCACAGCCTTATTCCAAAATGGATTCAATTCATTTTTTTCCTCAGAATTCTACACACAACACCCCATAATGACAATGTGAAAAAAGTTTGAGATTTTTGCAAATTTATTAAAAATAAAAAAACTGAGAAATCCCATGTACAGAAGTATTCACAGCCTTTGCCATGAAGCTCCAAATTGAGCTCAGGTGCCTCCTGTTTCCCCTGATCATCCTTGAGATGTTTCTGCAGCTTCATTGGAGTCCACCTGTGGTAAATTCAGTTGACTGGACATGATTTGGAAAGGCACACACCTGTCTATAGAAGGTCCCACAGTTGACAGTTCATGTCAGAGCACAAACCAAGCATGAAGTCAAAGGAATTGTCTGTAGACCTCCGAGACAGGATTGTCTCGAGGCACAAATCTGGGGAAGGTTACAGAAAAATTTCTGCTGCTTTGAGGGTCCCAATGAGCACAGTGGCCTCCATCATCCGTAAGTGGAAGAAGTTGGAAACCACCAGGACTCTTCCTAGAGCTGGCCAGAACCTTCCAGAAGGACAACCATCTCTGCAGCAATCCACCAATCAGGCCTGTATGGTAGAGTGGCCAGACGGAAGCCACTCCTTAGTAAAAGGCACATGGCAGCCCACCTGGAGTTTGCCAAAAGGCACCCGAAGGACTCTCAGACCATGAGAAAGAAAATTCTCTGGTCTGATGACATAAAGATTGAACTCTTTGGTGTGAATGCCAGGCATCATGTTTGGAGGAAACCAGGCACCGCTCATCACCAGGCCAATACCATCCCTACAGTGAAGCATGGTGGTGGCAGCATCATGCTGTGGGGACTGGGAGACTAGTCAGGATAAAGGGAAAGATGACTGCAGCAATGTACAGAGACATCCTGGATGAAAACCTGCTCCAGAGCGCTCTTGACCTCAGACTGGGGCGACGGTTCATCTTTCAGCAGGACAACGACCTAAGCACACAGCCAAGATATCAAAGGAGTGGCTTCAGGACAACTCTGTGAATGTCCTTGAGTGGCCCAGCCAGAGCCCAGACTTGAATCCGATTGAACATCTCTGGAGAGATCTTAAAATGGCTGTGCACCGACGCTTCCCATCCAACCTGATGGAGCTTGAGAGGTGCTGCAAAGAGGAATGGGCGAAACTGGCCAAGGATAGGAGTGCCAAGCTTGTGGCATCATATTCAACAAGACTTGAGGCTGGAATTGCTGCCAACGGGGCATCGACAAAGTATTGAGCAGAGGCTGTGAATACTTATGGACATGGGATTTCTCAGTTTTTTTATTTTTAACAAATTTGCAAAAACCTCAAGTTAACTTTTTTCATGTTGTCATTATGGGGTGTTGTGTGTAGAATTGTGAGGAAAAAAATGAATTTAATCCATTTTGGAATAAGGCTGTGACATAACAAAATGTGGAAAAAGTGATGCGCTGGGAATACTTTCTGGATGCACTGTACATTAAAGAGTATCTGTGGTGGATGGCCGGGATACCCCGGATCTGGGGGAGCAGCCATGGGATGCACATTACATCCCCTGGAACACTTGGTGGCAGCCCCCCTGGGTTACATCGGGGCCACACTTATGTTACACAGGACCTCAGCCCTGTTGGGCTCGGTGGTCACTGCCAGGAGGAGCTGCACGGCCTCCTGAGCCCATGTGGGCAGTAACGCAGCCACACTTGGAAGTGCAGCATGAATTCGGTTATATACTGCAGCACCAGAGCCAGATCTGCCAGACTGCAGGAGAGTTTTTACACGCAAGCTGTAAGACTTCTTAACACCAGGCTGCCCCCAAGACCTTCCCACGGCCTCAACCACCTCTAAAAACAGAACTTTTATACATGCGAGCCACTTTCCTGTAAAGACGAGTGTGCAGGTAGAGAAGAACTGAAAATCTCATACTGACCTTTAAGGATTTTGACACTCTTGATATCCTGCTGTGAAACATTCTGACCTGTCATTGTTTACACGTCTTAAACAACTATTATCATACACTGATCATTTCTGTATTATCTATATCTATTATTTATTATATTACATATCTTACACATCGATATTGCTGCTAATTCTTTGTGTTGTCTTTGCACAATGCCTTGTCTTGTTTGTGTTTTAATTTTTAATTTAAATTTTAATTCTTATTTTTAATTTATTATTTGCACATCAGGTTGTTACACTGTGGAC
Organism: Erpetoichthys calabaricus; assembly: GCF_900747795.2. Taxonomy (NCBI): domain Eukaryota; kingdom Metazoa; phylum Chordata; class Cladistia; order Polypteriformes; family Polypteridae; genus Erpetoichthys; species Erpetoichthys calabaricus. The sequence continues at coordinate 306,744,376 of NC_041396.2, forward strand.
CCTGAGCTTCGCAATTTCATCTATCTGTATACTTGTATATGGTTGAGAGGACAATAAAGTTCACTTTGACTTTTGATTATCACCTGAAGCACTTCCGGGTGGGCTATAAGAAGAGCCTGTGGCCACTACTCAGGGCGCTAGAGTCGGGAGGAGTGGTGGTGAAGAGTGTGTCTTGTTTTTGTGCTTTGCTTTATTTTGTTTGGTATGCTTTGGGACTGTGTACTGCCTGTGGGGCATGGCGAAGACGTGCTGCACAGGTGAAGAATATAAATCTTTTTGTTTAGTTTTCATGTGCCTCCATTGTCAGTCTGTGTCAGGTGCCTATATAGCGCCTTTCACAATATCTATACAGTGGAACCTTGGATTGCGACTAACTTGGTCTGCGAGTGTTTTGAAAGACAAGCTAAAGTTTTTAATAAATTTTAACTTGATAAATGAGCGAGGTCCTGCAATACAAGTAGTCCATATACGCTTTGTCCGCCGAGTGTCACGTGATCACAACTGAGCCAATGGTGGTTCTCTTTCTCTCTTGCTTGCTGTGGGATTGTGGGTAATCGTCTCCCATGCTCAGTTTCAGTCGATGTGCCTCGCTCATATAGTCAACATCCATACGAGTGTATACTGTGTACTACAGCATGCTGACCATGTGTGTGTGTGTGCTGTGACATGCAAGTTCCTGTCTTGCACCCCAAAACACGAAGCGGAGTCTCAGTACTTTAGCGACACCAGCTTTATTCAGCTTGAAACAGGAACAGCGCAGTTATTTATTGTAGTGTGACCTGCCACTCTCCTATACACAGACACAGCAGTGTCATTGTCACGTTAGTGGCCAAGTAATCCTGTGACCTGCGCATTTATAATGTTCCTTGTATCACCCATCGACGGCGGGCTCTTATTATAGCAGGTCCGCGATCTTTTTGGATTCACTTTTACGGCGAACTGCTACAGCGCTGGGAGACTGCGATTGCTTTCGGACGCTCTTCCGCATGTCATCCCGTTGGGTGGAATCCCACAAGAGTTTAGAAACTCACTCACAGCAGCCACGATTCTTTTCAAAGGTAAAGTGCAGGTTAATTTGTTTGAAGTATTTTTACTTTATATTTTGTATTAATCATTTCTATATGGATAGTTTTGGGTTGTGGAACAAATCATCTGAGTTTCCATTATCTCTTATGGGGAAATTTGCTTTGAAATACGAGTGCTTTGGACTGCGAGCACATTTCCGAAACAAATTGTGCTTAATTGTGTGTATATGCGTGTGTATGTATATTGTCAAGCACGAGCACTTAGGGAGCCGCAGAAGGACTCTACAGCGAGTGCGAAACCCGAGGCCAAAAAGGAAATGATGAGACACCTAACTTCTTTTTCTTTATTTTCCTAGAAAGAAGGAAACACCGACACCCTGATAATTCATCACTACTGACACCTCCCTAATTTTTCCCCAGATGACATCACATTTCCCAGAAGACACTGCACCTCCTTACCCAGAAATCCTCTGACTGGGGCCGGTCCAACCACTATAAAAAGCTCTCCAGTATACCCTGTAATTTGTCGAATGTGGAATGTCGATCGTGACTGTCTGTAAAACGTTTTTTTTGCAAACTGTTCACTATACGGGGCCGGAAACCCCAAACCTTTATCTTGACTTTGTGCTTTCTTTCTACAATATATTATAAAATATAGGGTGGTCCAGATCCAATTATGCAATTATTGCATTGCACTAAAAGTTGCATAGTTAGATCTGGACCACCCTATATATTATATATATAATTAACTAAGTGGTGTGTGTGCCAGTGGTCTTGTACTATTAACTAGAACACTGCACCAAGTATATAAAATTTTCCTTTGTAAATATTTATTTTTACGCGTTTCAAATTAATTAAATGTCAGCATCAACTAGAATTTATTAGTTCCCAAATTTTATAAATACATACAAAAACAAGGCTGTGCACTATTATTATTTATTCATTCTTATTGTGCTTTCATTTTTATTGTACCACTCTTGATTATCTGTGCAGCCATCTGAGAGCCCGGTAAAGTGAAATGCATTATTATTTGTTATAATTATGATTAAATAGAATGGGCAGGCAGTTTCCTTAAGTGCGATTTTTAACTATGCTTGTTGTCTATTAAACTTTTTTTTTTTTTTTTTAAATCAAAAAATACAAATAAAAACAACTCCAGCAACAATGCAGGATTCAAAGCACCGTTCGTTGAAGAGAAAGTTTTTTTTTAAAAATGTATTTTAGAGGGCGGCACGGTGGCGCAGTGGGTAGCGCTGCTGCCTTGCAGTTGGGAGACCTGGGGACCTGGGTTCAATTCCCGGGTCCTCCCTGCATGGAGTTTGCATGTTCTCCCCGTGTCTGCGTGGGTTTCCTCCGGGCGTTCAGGTTTCCTCCCACGGTCCAAAGACATGCAGGTTAGGTGGATTGGCGATTCTAAATTGGCCCTAGTGTGTGCTTGGTGTGTGGGTGTGTTTGTGTGTGTCCTGCGGTGGGTTGGCACCCTGCCTGAGATTGGTTCCTGCCTTGTGCCCTGTGTTGGCTGGGATTGGCTCCAGCAGACCCCCGTGACCCTGTGTTCGGATTCAGTGGGTTGGAAAATGGATGGATGGATGGATGTATTTTAGATATTTTCTGCCATTCAGCAATGGGCCATGAGTGGGAATTGGATCTGGATCACTGCGATAATTTCTGGTAGATCGTCTCTCAAAAATCATAGCTATACCTCGACTTATGGGCGCAATGCTGAAGACTTTGGATTGCAAACCCTGAGGCCGTGGGTTCAAATCTCACCACTGACACTACTGTGTGACCCCCTGAGTGAGTCACTACACCCACCTGTGCGCCAGTTGGAAAAACAACAGGAATGGAAGCTACTGTTTCATAAATGTGGTAAAAGCGTCAGCCAAATAAATAAATGTAAATGTATGGAAAAAGCTTTCAACATTTGGACAAAATCCACCCTTACATTTCTAACCGTGTTCTTCATGAAGTCACAGCCTCATTTCCCGTCACCACTGTAAACACTTCAGTCAGGCCTCGTCTTCATCACTTTGAACGTGAGGCACATGTTAAGCCATTTGTCACATGACACATCCTACGGGGGAACCCGTATCTCAACCAACAGCCACTATATGGAAGCAGGCAGCCAGCCAGCCCACCCACCCACCCACTGCCGTGGGAGTCTCTGCTATTGTGATGCCATCTAGTGGACAACCATAGATTGGTTTTTCTGGGGAAAGTAAAGAGTGTCTGGAGTTGTGTGGTTGTGATCAAGTGAGGACTTCATTGGCTGGCAGAGCAGCTTACCACCTGACCCACTGAGACCACACCCCCTGCATTCAAGATATCTAGCTGTGCTCCACAACCAAGGGCGCAATTTCCTGCATGGCATTATGGCGCCTCACCCCTGTACAATTTTCTGCAATTCCCTTAATGCTGTGTTTGCTGATTGGTAACGATCAGTGTTTAGGAGTAGGAATGTCACAAGAAGCAAACGTTTGGATTGGATTCAGTAACCAAGTTATGAGAACATATGTGATGGATGGCCAGGAGCATTACAGGACCAAGGGAGAGGCCGTACTCATGACATTATCTCCCCCAAGACACTAGAGGGCAGCCACATGGGTTTGCTACAGCACCATGGATCCCTGCAGGGCATGCTGGGAGTTGTAGTTTGGAACAGCCCTGCTGGGTGCCGCCAGGGGGTGCACACCTGGAAGAAGGTTGAGAAACACCCTAAAAGGATCATCTCGCCAGCAATGAGGGAGCCAGGGTGGGTAGGAGAGAAGAAAGAAAGAAAGAAAGAAAGAAAGAAAGAAAGAAAGAAAGAAAGAAAGAAAGAAAGAAAGAAAGAAAGAAAGAAAGAAAGAGGAAGAAAAAAGAAAAATAGAAAGATAAAGAAAGAGTGAGAGATAAAGAGAGAGAAAGTTAAAAGAGCAAAGAAAAAAGAAAAGAGAAATAGAAAGAAAGCACGAGAGAAAGAGCAAGAGATAAAGAAAGAAAGAGAAAAAGAAAGAAAGAGAAAGATAAAAGAGATAAAGAAAGAAAGTGTACTTATATGTTGGTGCTTTGTACTGAGCTGTGTAGTGGGGGTCTGCTGAACTCATGTCTTGGTCGGTCTGGGTTGGGGCCGAGGGAGCGGTACGCCCCCTGGTGGACCACATATAAGAGTGTAAACTTTTTTATGGTATCAGTAGTAGCAGGGGAAGCCAGGACTGCACTCAAGTGTGACTGTCTTCATTCAGGATTGACTTTAAAATTCTGCTTATGGTTTATAAAGCCTTAAATAATCTCGCCCCATCTTATATATCGGAATGTCTGACGTCTTATATTCCAAATCGTAACCCCAGATTCTCAAATGAGTGTCTCCTTAGAATTCCAAGAGTAAAACTTAAAGAAGTGGTGAGGCGGGCGGCTTTCTGCTGTTGTGCACCTAAAATCTGGAAAAGCCTGCCAGTAGGAATTCGCCAGGCTAATACAGTGGAGCACTTTAAAAAAACTGCTGAAAACACATTACTGTAACATGGCCTTCTCATAACTTCACTTTAATTTAATCCTGATACTCTGTATATCCAATTTGTTATAATAACTATTCATGGTGGCTCTAAAATCTGTACTAACCCCTACTCTCTCTTCTGTTTCCTTTTCCAGTGTTCTTTTGGTGGTGGATTGTGCCACCACCATCTACTCAAATCACCGTGATGTTCCAACATTGATGGATTAGAAGCCAGAAGTCCATGTGACCATCAGCATCAAGTGACTCTGTGAGAACCCTAACTACAAAGAGGACTATTTCATTTATGTTAGGTAGAATGCCCAGAGGGGACTGGGTGGTCTCATGGCCTCAGACCCCCTGCAGATTTTATTTTTTTCTCCAGCCGTCTGGAGTTTTTTTTTTTGTTTTTTCTGTCCCCCCCTGGCCATCGGACCTCACTCTTTTTCTATGTTAACTAATGTTGTCTTATTTTAATTTCTTATTTTGTCTTTTATTTTTCTTTTCTTCATTATGTGAATTTCCCCTTGGGATTAATAAAGTATCTATGTAAAGCACTTTGAGCTACTTCTTGTATGAAAATGTGCTATATAAATAAATGTTGTTGTTGTTGTTGACTGCATGTGGACAAATTAGTGCAGAAGTAACAAAAATACATAAGAAAAACGGGAGTAAAAGCCGCATAAAAAAAAAAAAAAAAAGGCTCCCACCACATTGACACGCCTCAAAATGCTTTTGAGTTCATGCAGGAGAATTTCAGCACACAAGTGCAGGAATTGTACTTGTTACCGCAAAATAAATAAATAAAATGCAAAACACGCACAGAGGCTGGCATTTGTGCCACTTTTATCACATTAGATGTTAAATTCAGAAAGCCTTTTGTGAGCTTTGAGGGTGAAATAACACTACCGACCACAGGAGGTGTAACTGGTGCCACTGCTCTACCGCCAAGCTGTTAGCCTGCCTACGGAAAAGTCATCTCAGATCAAAGAGCACCAGTCCTTTCATCTGATTGGCCGGCCCAGCTCCACGTTTTGACTTGGCCTCTGGGATTTCACATTGGGACTCTGATTGCCTTGAATTGATGATTTTGAAAGCTTTGCCTTTTTTACCCTTATGTCTCGGAGGTCTACAGACAATTCCTTTGACTTCCTGCTTGGTTTGTGCTCTGACATGAACTGTCAACTGTGGGACCTTATATAGACGGGTGTGTGCCTTTCCAAATCATGTCCAACCAACTGAATTTACCACAGGTGGACTCCAATGAAGCTGCAGAAACATCTCAAGGATGATCAGGGGAAACAGGATGCACCTGAGCTCAATTTGGAGTTTCATGGCAAAGGCTGTGAATACTTATGTACGTGTGCTTTCTCAATGTTTTTATTTTTAATAAATTTGCAAAAATCTCAAGTAAACTTTTTTCACGTTGTCATTATGGGGTGTTGTGTGTAGAATTCTGAGGAAAAAGATGAATTTAATCCATTTTGGAATAAGGCTGTAACATAACAAAATGTGGAAAAAGTGATGAAGTGCTGTGAATACTTTCCGGATGCACCGTAAGCAGGACCAAACCTAAACAATACGCCTAATTCACTACCACTGCCAGAAATGCTGCGGTGTGATAAAGCTTTAGTGTTGCTGCCCCCCCGACTCCCCGTTTCTTGACAGTCTGTAGAGTATCAGCAATAATGAACCATAAACCTCAACTCGCAAGCTCATTACAATCCACCCACCCCGAAACCGGCCCCCCCCCCAAATGACGTTTTCGAAACACCAAACAGCCGACATTTTAAAGTGGACCAACAGCAACCTGCACGTAGAATTTTGTGTTGGCATCACCAAGCTGGCTTCGAATCAAGGAACCCCTGAAAAACAAGACTGCTGCCGACACCCACTTTAGTTAGAAAAACGAAATTCACAACACATAGAAACGCCAGCTGAACCAGTAAGACAGCATTAAAGGGGCATAAAATGAAATGACATGTCACATGAGCAGCAGGTGCTGGCTTCTAACGTGGAACCAAAACTAACAACCACTGTGGCCGAGTCTGAGGACCCCTGCTGTGCAACAATGAAAATCCTGTCCAATCGCAGAGCACCACAGTCACAGTTAATCATGACTTACACACCTGAGCGCACACTAAGATCCCAAGATGCTGGCCTGCTTCCAAGGATTTACAAAACAGCGGGAGGTCAACCTTTTGAGTTACAAGACCCCCTAAACTGTAGAGTGGTCTGCCTGCTATTATAAGAGATGCCCCTTTGGTTTTAGGTTGAAGACTCAACTTCAGTTTAGCACACCCTGACTAGAGCTGCTGATTAACTGCGCAGACTGTCATTGACACTAAAACATAAGTAACACGACAGTAAGAATTTATTACTGACCCTCTTATCGGTACTCAAATGTGCCACTTTGGTGCCACTGCCCACCTGCCTACCTAAAGTCATCTCTGATGGAGGATCACAGGAATCGTCATGTAGAGAGGTCCTTTCATCAGATTGGCTGGTCCAGTGTCGACTCAACTGTGAAATGGCCAATAAACAGGGGGTGTGGCTTGTTGGCCGAGGTCTCCAGGACTCTGAACCAATCCAAATCCTATCATGTGGTATCATCTACTGTTGAATTCTGCTCTGTACTTGTAATATTGTATTGTATTGAGGATGACTTGTGTCCTGTTCTGTGTATTGTGTTGTATTGACCCCCTTCTTTTTGATACCCACTGCATGCCCAACCTACCTGGAAAGGGGTCTCTCTTTGAACTGCCTTTCCTGAGGTTTCTTCCATTTTTTTCCCTGTTAAACCCATTGCGGCCCTCCTTGTGTGATTTTGGGCTCTACGAACAGAAATGGTATTGTGTGCTGGTGCCGACGTCCTCCAAAGCCGTTCCTAAAACCCACCGTACGCCGAGTGCAATCCGAACTGAGGGACACCACACAGCACCTCTACTCACCCCCTGAATTCCAGGTGGAAAGCTGTAAACAATGCAGATGCAGCCGTGTCCCTCGTATCCAGGCAGCTCCAGATCAGTGTACCTCTCCACCATCATTGTCCCATTGACGGGCTGATTGCCAATCAGCTTCCCGTAGACCAGCCGGCACACCGGACAGGCTCGCTTGACCTGGAAGGCTTGCTTCAGGCACTCCTTGCAGAAGGAATGGCCGCACTTGTCCAGTGTCTCCCTCTCCACCATCTCCCCCATGCAGATGGAGCAGCTCGGGTCCTCGCCGTCCGCCTCGTAGTTAGCCGTGCTGCCGGTGGCTCTGAAATCGGCCTCGACTGCCACCCCTGGGTCGCCCTGCTTCACGGCCTCCGGCGCCTCTGTGTTCGCAGTCTGGAGCCTCTGCCTCTGTGACTTCCGTGAGCACGGCTCCTCTGCCACGTTGCCCGCCACACAGTGCAGCGCCTGCCGCAGGGAGCGCTTCCTGCCCGGTTCCATCTCCTTGGTCATATCTTTGTGTGCTGCCCGGCACAGAGACATGAAGGCTTTACGCATTGCGGTCGTAACGGCGCCAGTGCCCTCGGCCAGCTGCAATCGGATGGTGCACCTGCCCTGAGTGTCTTGGAGGCGTTCGGCACACACCCCGTGCTTCTTCTGGAACTCCGCCATGCGGCGTGGCTCTGCCATTAGATACTCCCACAGGGGCTGAGAAAGCAAGAGCTCGTCGCTCACCTTCCCCATTCGGACACTCATAGCGGAAGACGACACTGGAAAAGACAGAAAAGAAAAGGACATTTCAGCGAGGGTCCGAGCCTCTGAGTGTTTAACAGAGTTGTGCTGCTGGGCACCACAGACAAGACATTCAGGATGATCGGCGATGGCATCAGCAGCCTGCTCTCTCTCTCAAGTTAATATAAAACACGCTCGATATTACAGTCTAACATGTACAGTATCTACTCGCATTTTAAGTTCCCCCGTGGATACGTCAGGACTTGATTTGACTGTATAGTTTCCGGTATTTTATAACGTTGGTCGTAGAAGTCAAATGCAGGTTAACTCACGCTGTTGCTCCAAGAGGAGTTTGCATGTTCGCCCCGTGTCTGCGTGGGTTTCCTCCCACAGTCCAAAGACATGCAGGTTAGGTGGATTGGTGATTCTGAATTGGCCCCAGTGTGTGTGCTTGGTGTGTGGGTGTGTTTGTGTGTGTGTGTCCTGCGGTGGGTTGGCACCCTGCCCAGGATTGGTTCCCTGCCTTGTGCCCTGTGTTGGCTGGGATTGGCTCCAGCAGACCCCCGTGACCCTGTGTTCGGATTCAGCAGGTTGGAAAATGGACGGATGTTGCTCCAAGCGATTACGATATGCTAACGCCCACTTGAGAGAGTCACCACGGGGCACACGGCCTTTTGTTTTCTATGTATTGTGCCTACGTGACCACACGGTAATACCTGAACTATTTAGAAGCAACGTTTGCATTGTTTTGTGTTTTTTGTATCTCACCCCCTCATACACCTTTATCTACGATGGAGCGTTCGATCAGAAGAAAATATGAAGCTGGTTTTAAATTAAAAGTCATGGAAGTGACGAAAGAAATTGGTAACTGCACTGCTGCGACAAAATTCGACAAGTCTAAGAAACTGATGAGAGAATGGAGGAGGCAAGAAGATAAAAATAAATAAATAAATAATAAATGTATTTTTGAACGGGCTTATAAGTTGGGGTCTGATTTTATGATAGATAGATAGATAGATAGATAGATAGATAGATAGATAGATAGATAGATAGATAGATAGATAGATAGATAGATAGATAGATAGATAGATAGATAGATAGATAGATACTTTATTAAATTCCCATACTCCAGCAGCAGCATACTGATAACAATATTAAATTAAAGAGTGATAACAATGCAGGTATAACAGACAATTACTTTGTATAATGTTAACGTTTACCCCCCCGGTGGAATTGAAGAGTCGCATAGTGTGATGGAGGAACGATCTCCTCAGTCTGTCAGTGAGCAGGACAGTGACAGCAGTCTGTCGCTGAAGCTGCTCTTCTGTCTGGAGATGATCCTGTTCAGTGGATGCAGTGGATTCTCCATGATTGACAGGAGTCTGCTCAGCGCCTGTCGCTCTGCCACAGATGTCAGACTGTCCAGCTCTGTACCTACAATAGAGCCTGCCTTCCTCACCAGTTTGTCCAGGTGTGAGGCGTCTTTCTTCTTAATGCTGCCTCCCCAGCACACCACCACGTAGAAGAGGGCACTCACCACAACCGTCTGATAGAACATCTGCAGCATCTTATTGCAGATGTTGAAGGACGCCAGCCTTCTAAGGAAGTATAGTCGGCTCTGTCCTTTCTTGCACAGAGCATCAGTATTGGCAGTCCAGTCTAATTTATCATCCAGCTGCATTCCCAGGTATTTCTAGGTCTGCACCCTCTGCACACAGTCACCTCTGATGATCACGGGGTCCATGAGGGGTCTGGGCCTCCTAAAATCCACCACCAGCTCCTTGGTTTTACTGGTGTTCAGGTGTAGGTGGTTTGAGTCGCACCATTTCACAAAGTCCTTGATGAGGTTCCTATACTCCTCCTCCTGCCCACGATAGCAGTGTCGTCAGCGAACTTTTGCACGTGGCAGGACTCCGAGTTGTATTGGAAGTCCGATGTATATAAGCTGAACAGGACTGGAGAAAGTACAGTCCGCTGTGCGCTCCTGTGCTCCTGACCACAATGTCAGACCTGCAGTTCCCGAGATGCACATACTGAGGTCTGTCTGTAAGATAGTCCACGATCCATGCCACCAGGTAGAATGTAGTCCCATCTCTGCCAGCTTGTCCATGAGGAGCAGAGGTTGGGATGGTGTTGAAGGCGCTAGAGAAGTCCAGAAACATAATTCTTACTGCACCACTGCCTCTGTCCAAGTGAGGGAGGGATCGGTGTAGCATGTAGATGATGGCATCCTCCATGCCTTCTATGTGAGTGTATACTGTAACTTAATACAGAAACTTCACTCCTACTCTGGTTATGGTTGAGCCACATACACTCGATGGACAAAAGCATTGGGAGACCCCTCTGAATTATTGAGTTCAGGTGTTTCCATCAAGACAAGCCTTGCCTTCATGTCACCAGTTACAAACATTTGTGAATTAAAATAGAGTTCGTTTTTAGGGGTGGGGGTTGATTTGTTTTCAATCCTATTTTTGTAAAAATTGATCTGTTGGTATGGAATGTTGAGGGATTACAATAAAATTACTAAAGTTAAAAAAATAAATAAAATGAGTCGTTCTGAAGAACTCAGGGACTTCTAGTGTGGCACAGTTGATGGGATGCCACCTTTGTAACAACAATACCACCATTTCTTTCTATCGCATGTTTTCATACAAATGCTGGAGGTCAAAGATAAAGAAAAAAAAAAGAAATCTCAAAATAAAATTAGTCAATACTAATTAACAAACAATAAAAGTAAAGGTGCGATGGCCAGGAGGACTGAAAAAAAAAAAAAAAACTCCACAGACGGCTGGAGAAAAAAACTAAAAATCTGCAGGGGTCCTGAGGCCACGAGGTTAACACGAGCGCCTCTGATCTCTGCACATCAGAATTCCTGGCCCCAGGTAGAGCCCCGCCTTCATCTGCCGTTGGATTGGTTTAGAAATGTGACACTCAGAGAGCCATCTAATTGTCCCCACCCACTTAACTCAGAAGTGCTTGCCTGGTGTGCTTTACGCGCCAGTGTTAAAATAGCTCTCTCTATACACGCTGTGAGGTTTTGAAGACTTTTTGTAAATTGTAGTGTCACACGCGTATGCATGGGAGGCAGCTAAAGCGCTCGAATGAGAGGAATTCCACGCCAGGTCTCCAAAAAAAGAAAATCAGAGAACAAAGAGAAAAATCAGCAATTTTGGAAATGTCTGCTATTGTACAATGAGAGCAGCAACAAGCCGTGGGATTAAAGAACGAGTTTAATTAATGACAAGACTCAGCACCTGATAGAGCAACTGGTTGGCGTTTGAGACCCTGACTTGGTTGGTCTTCTGTTGGCTCACACGCTTCACAATTCATTTCTGTAAGGGTGCCATTTAAGGAAAGAAGTGAAGCAATTTAGGGGAAGAAATCTAAAAAGAGAATTACAATGAATTCACAAGAAGTTAATTAGCAGCAAAAACTGATCACTAATTAAAAAAAGGGTTAGAATGAAAACCTGTAGCCACTGTAGTCCTCCAGGACTGGAGTTTTCGGACCCCTGCCTTAGAGTCACCATAAAGCAGGGATTTCAAACTCCAGTCATGTAGGACCACCATGGCTGCAGGTTTTCATTCTTACCCTTTTCTTAATTAGTGATCAGTTTTTGCTGCTAATTAACTCCTTTTACATTCATTTTAACTGACATCCTCTTGAAGACTCAGACCCCTTAACTGTTTCATTTTCTTAATTAGCTGTCATACAATAATGAGATACAAAATGAGCAAAACACGACCAGCAAACTGTGACCATCACACAATATCTGAAAATAAGGAAAGGTGAAGGTCTCAATGAGGGCAGCAACAAGCCGTGGAATTAAAGAACAAGTTTAATTAACAACAAGACTCGCAGTCTCATTGAGCAACTGGTTAGAGTGAAATTGGTTGGAGTTTGAGGCCCTGACTTTGTTGGTCTTCTGTTGGCTCACACGCTTCATGTTTCATTTCTGTTTGGGTGCCATTTAAAGAAAGAAAGAAGTGAAGCAATTTAGGGAAACAAATCTAAAAAGAGAAGTTTATTACAATGAATTCACAAGAAGTCAATTTGCAGCAAAAACTGATCACTAATTAAGGGTAAGAATGAAAACCTACAGCCACTGGGGTCCTCCAGGAGTGGAGTCGGGGACCGCTGCCTTAGAGTCACCATAAAGCAGGGATTTCAAACTCTGCTCCTGGAGGGCCGCAGGTTTTCATTCTCACCCTTTTCTTAATTAGTGACCCTGGTTTTGCTGCTAATTAACTTCTTTTGAATTCATTTTAATTGACTTGCTCTTGAAGACTCAGACCCCTTAACTGTTTCTTTTTTCTTAATTAACTGCCAAACAATAATGAGATACAAAATGAGCAAAACACGACCAGCAAACTGTGACCATCACACAATATCTGAAAATAAAGAAAGGTGAAGGTCTCAGGAATGTTGATCTGCCTGCTATTGTCCAATGAGAGCAGCAACAAGCCATGGAATTAAAGAACGAATTTAATTAACAACAAGACTCGGTGTCTGATTGAGCAACTGGTTGGCGTTTGAGGCTGGTAGCTGGTCTTCTGTTGGCTCCCTCACTTCACGTTTCATTTCTGTTTGGGTGCCATTCAAGGAAATAAATGAAGCAATTCAGAGGAAAGATGGGAGAAATTCAGGGGAACAAATCTTAAAAAAACAAGTCAATTAAAATAAATTCACAATTCGTTAAGGAAAAAAACAATTCAGGGGTCTGAGTCTGTGGAAGATGAATGTTCTCTTCGTTCCCTTGTACTAATTCATGTCTGAGAAGTAAGCTTTATGAAACCATACATCATGCTTTGCTGAGCAAACAGAAAAATATTTGTCCAAAGGACTCCACACACGAGTCTGCCTTATCACGTTTTCCCTTAGTTTACATCTGAACGCCATAACAAAGGGGCCAAGAAATCACATCGCACAAGGGGCATTGAAGGGCTCAAGGATTGTGTAAAATAAAATTGTCGACTGTTGCATTTCATAATGATATTAAATCACGCATTCTAGGGGTATAAAAACTTTGCTCCACCCAACAGACGGGGTTCAGAAGAGCCCTGACGGTGTCATGTAATATTGATTGCCTGCTTTTCTGAAACTCTGCTCACTGTGATGCTGAAAAATAAAGCTGCTATATAACCACACCTGCTGTCTTGTCTGAAGTCTTCGTCCACAAGTCTTCAAGAGCAAGTCAGTCAAAATGAGTTCACTAGAAGTTAATTAGTAGCAAAAACAGGTCACTCATTAAGAAAAAGGTGAGAATGAAAACCTGTGGCCACTGGGGGTCCTCCAGGACTGGAGTTGGGGACCCCTGCCATAAAATGTCATATGAGAAGTCAAGTAAAATGAGCCCTTTAATTGGCTAACTGAAAAGGACTACGATATGCAAAGCTGTCAAGGCAACTCCGGCCCCTTCTTCAAAGTGTCAGAAAGCCAAGAAAGCTTCACTTCGTTGGCAGCATGATGCCACTTCATCCACTAGATGGCAGTAGAATATTGAGAGTTAGTCAGGCTTAACACTACAAAGCAGTTCAGTACACGTCACCCCAAGTCTGACTCGGACTTAACTGTAATTATATAGCATTGCTAGCTGAAATACCCGGCGTTACCCAGGAGGGGAAAAAAAAAAATACCTTGTTTGAGAAAAATATAATAATAAAAAAAAAAAAAAAAAAACTTTAAAAAAACGAAATAAATTAACAAACAATGACGACTCACTAATGTGCTTATCTTGCGGTCTTGTATGTATGTTATCATCCAGTTAACACTCTGTTAACTCTGTTTAACTTCAAAAGTAACAGATGGGCGCGGGCACAGCGGTGCTGCTCAAACATAAAGAATGCTGGCAGTCACCTCCAGTTCGCCCTCTGGTGGTTGTTCTGAGTGCCAACTGGATGATAAAATGCATACAAGAGCGCAAGATCATCCCCCACCCTAGGTTAGGGTTGATTTCACCCTACTGTATTTTTTAGTCGACCAATGAGAACCATGTGTACCAAGTTTCATGAAAATTGCTCCAGCCGTTCAGAAGTGATGCTGGAACAGACATACATACATACTGTCACACACGTGCGTTTAGGAGGCAGTCAATAAGCCTAAAGGTGAGTGAAACATTGCGAGACAAAGGGTTGTCACGTGGTACTTACCCAAATCTCTTAATATCCTAACAGGAAAACTGAGGAAAAACAAGTCCTTCCATTTCCGGGTTCCAAAATGGCCACCAAGACGTCACTTCCAGCGCCAGCCATGACATAGGGCAGAGTGGTGGCTCTGAGGCTAGGGATCTGCGCTGGCAATAGGAAGGTTGCCGGTTCAAATCCCGTAAAATGACAAAAGGGACTCTGCTCTGTTGGGCCCTTGAGCAAGACTCTTAACCTGCAATTGCTAAGCACTTTAAGTAGTGAGAAAAGCGCTATTTAAATGCAAAAAATTATTAATTATTATTATTATCACTTCCGGCCACTATGGATGACTTCACTTCTGGTTCCTTCAGAATGACGTCGCTTCCGGCGCCTGAATTTGACGTCATTTCCTGCCAACCACTTCCTGTTCTCATTCCCATACTGTATATAAACGCCATTTTGATTCATGTACTTTGTCAATTGCTATCATTACAGTACTTTTGATCATTTCAACTGTTTTTTCTGCTTTATTTTTGTCCGTTGGACAATATACGGAGACGGAACCGAAAACTTTGTTTTTGTGGAGCTTCTTTTTTCTTTATACTCCACAATACACACACACACACCACAGAGTTTTACTTATACAGAGAACTGTACCCCGTGGCTGCGCCCACATAGTAATGAAACAGGACAAACTTTAAAAATCTATAATAGACGTCACCACTGTATCTGATCGTGTTCAGTTCTGACGGGAGAGCATCCCCCAGATGGCTGCGATATCTCTGCCAGTCAGCAGCTGCCCTCTAAAACACACAGAGCTCTGATCTCTCTCTCGAA
Organism: Erpetoichthys calabaricus; assembly: GCF_900747795.2. NCBI lineage: Eukaryota > Metazoa > Chordata > Cladistia > Polypteriformes > Polypteridae > Erpetoichthys > Erpetoichthys calabaricus. The sequence continues at coordinate 306,759,503 of NC_041396.2, forward strand.
AATGTTAAATGTTACTCCTTAACTATCTGTAGATGTCTGCTGAACAAACAGGTATCGTTAAGTAAGCGGAGGCGAGGTGCGCTCCAACAGACGGTGCGAGGAAGAGCTACTCGAACAGAGGCTGGCGAGTGAATGAGGAAGGCCCCCGTCCCCCAGTTGGATTTGCATAAACACATCGGTACCACAAGTGAACTCTGGTACTTAGTGTGAGGGCAGAAGTCGCAAAAAAATCAACCGGAAAGTTCAAGCAATTTCTAGAAAACAACCCGATCTCAATCCGTTAAGTAATTCTCTCGTGAAAAGCTGACACATATACAGACAGAACGCGTTTGGACCACAAAATTTCTAAAACCGTTTCTCAGCGACCACCTATGGGCCAATGGTAACTAACATACATTCCAAATGTCAAGTCCCAAGTGCTCGTGGTTCGGGAGATTTCGTGATGAGTGACTTGGTGGGATTTGGCTTTTATGAGAGATAAAGTCCAAGTCCTGCTTCGGGGTAACACCAAGCAGCAGCAGCAACTGGTCATTTCCCACTTTCTCCATTTTCTTCCGTTTATAAACTGGTTGTGCTAAATGATTACAGGATGAAGTGTATGTGAATTTGGGCCATCTGTGTCTTTGTTAAAAGTTCAGGTTATTTATTCTTTATTAATGATAACACTGAAGCAGCCGCAGCCCTTTAGAGTCATCTGCACCCTGGTCCACTCCACTGATTTATTAATTCTGGGTGTCTGCCAACTCCACACAAGTTAAAAAGCAAATGTCAGAGCTAAGCATTTAAGGCTATGGCAAACAAATGTCCACGTCATAGAACAATGTAAACCTCGTACTACTAGAGAAGACGGGGAGAAAGGGACAGGAGACTAAACAATAGCATCAATCACAAGAACAATGACTACAGAATGTGAAAGTAGGTGTGACAAAAACAACCCTCGGGGCACTGGGACTGCACCCGAATCCTCCCGGTGTGACATATAACTACATAACGTATAGACTCGCTTAGCAGTCGGGTCTCGAAACCCGAAAAATCGAACGTAAAAATCAGACGCCGACTTATACGCCCGTTCAAAAAATATGACACACATTTTTTAATTTTATCTTCTCGCCTCCTCCAATCTCACATCAGTTTCTCAGACACATCAAATTTTGTTGCAGCAGCGCAGTTACCAATTTCTTTCGACACTTTTCATTTAAAACCAGCTTCCTATTTTCTTCTGATCGTAGATAAGGGATGCTCTTATGATAAAGGTGTATGATACCAAAACACACAAAACAGTGCAAACGTCACTTCGGAATAGTTCAGGTATTACCGTGTGGTCATGTAGGCACAATACATAGAAAAATAAAGGCTGTGTGCCCCGTGGTTCCTCTCTCGGGTGGGCGTTAGCATATCGTAATCTCTTGGACCAATAGCGGGAGTTTTCCACATTCAACTTCTATGACCGACATTATAAAATACCGGAAATTATACAGCCTGACTTGTCCGCGGGAGAACTTAAACGCGAGTACAGTGGGTATGGAAAGTATTCAGACCCCCTTCAATTTTTCACTCTTTGTTATATTGCAGCCATTTGCTAAAATCATTTAAATTAATTTTTTCCCTCATTAATGTACACACAGCACCCCATATTGACAGACAGAAAAAAAGAATTTTTGAAATTGTTGCAGATTTATTAAAAAAGAAAAACTGAAATATCACATGGTCCTAAGTATTCAGACCCTTTGCTCAGTATCCACATTACTAACCGAGAATGGTAAACTGGATGGACGCAGGGACATCCAGCAATGGGCCGTGGACGCAAAAGACGTACTGCGCAGGCGCGCCACAAATCCCCCCCCCCCCCCCCCCCCGCAAGCAACGGGAAACGGATGGAATGCAACGTAAAATAAGAACGGGACACACACAAAGAGGAGGATTCAACAAGCCCCTAGCACACAAAAAAAAAAAGAAGCCGCAAGCACCACACAAAGCCCATTGGACACAAAACGGGACAGACTATGGACATAGCATACGAAACGTACACAAAAATGACGATTCAGACCCACGACCACACTAACATAAATAACAAATGACACACGAAGCCCCATTTCTAAATGAACCGTCCCTATTAAACATACATGACATCTCAACACGTTCACACTATGCAGCATAGGTGGATCTCATTACAAAGTGGCACTATTAACCGTTCAACCGCAGAAAAGGCTCCATATTAACAGTGAGTGCAATCCTCCTTATTACTTATCCATATTTCTAACGCTGAAGAACAAACAAGTCATGAATTCACGATCACGGGTACAAAATGAACGTAGACGTATGCAGCGCGCGTCTCACAGTGCTACATCGATACAGGCATGGGTTCAAAACGAAACACCTCCCGTCTCAGACATACAGAAACGACAGCGAAGGGACAAAATAAATAAACGCAGACGTCTACACCGCGCATCTGGAATGCCGGAAAACAAGCAGGCAAGGCTCCAAAAAGAGAAAGCTCAACTGACCTACAAACAAAAACGGGCAAGGCTCAATACAAACAATGCACGCCGTAAACTACAACGGGCTCCTCACACAGCACAAGCAAATCGATTACAGCTCCAAAACAACACGTCCCAAATACTGGACATACAACGACGCGCCTCTCAAACGGCACAAGCAAAACATACAGATCACGGACATCAACGGCAGACACCTGCTAAACGCTTGCGCCAGTTAGCTGACAACGCGTTCAATAATGAGTCCACTATTCAGGAAAATTCATTGGGATTAATGAATGTCATTTGCAATCATTGTCATTCACTTAACTTCCCTGAAGAAACAACTAGCAATACAAGTAATAAATTTACACGTTGTTGTCAAAAGGGTCAAATTAGACTGCCTCCTTTACATTCATATCCTGAATATCTACAGAAGCTTCTAACTAACGATGTACCTGAAAGTAAAAACTTTATGAACTGCATTAGATCCTACAAATCGGTATCCACTATGAACATGAACAGTGGCACTGCACGTGACATCCGTCTTGCAAAACTGTTAATTATTGATGAATGTACAATGGCATCCAGTCACTTACTCAACACCATTCATAAACTTCTACAAACGTTGATGAATAATAATATTCCCTTTCGATGAAAGGTACTTTTATTAGGAGGAGATTTTAGACAGTGCTTAGCTATTGTTCCACATGCCATGCGCTCAGCTATTGTTCAGTGCACCTTAACATACGCAGACAATTGGCATTGCTTTCAAAAGATACAGTTAGTACAAAACATGCGATGTCCAGAACCAGATCATAACAATTGGTTATTACAACTGGGAGATGGTACACTCACCAATACAGATAGACTTCACCCAGATATTAGTACAATTCCTCAAGCCTTTATCTGCGACGACTTAGTTACAGAGATATTTGGAACAGCAATCTCATTAGACCAAATGCCCCTTTTAACAAAATGCACTATATTATGTCGTCCTGCGGTGGGTTGGCACCCTGCCCAGGATTGTTTCCTGCCTTGTGCCCTGTGTTGGCTGGGATTGGCTCCAGCAGACCCCCGTGACCCTGTGTTTGGATTCAACGGGTTGGAAAATGGATGGATGGATGGATGGATGGACTATATTATGTCCAAAAAATATTAATGTGGAAAACATAAATACCCAAGTCATTGCATTACTTCCTGGAGAGACACAACTCTTTCTAAGCTCTGACAAACTTAACTCTGATCACGACAATGACCATCTTCATTGACCTTACACGTTCTGACCTGGAATTACCTTTTACACTTAAACGGTGTGTAAAAAGAAATTTTCCAATAGAACTTTACACTGTGCCACACACTTTATTTTTTGCTTTCTATATGCATCATCTACACCTTCACACTATTCTGTATCTCATTCATACATCACGCTCTTTGTCATTTCCCAACACCAGGGGTTGGCGAGCGAAGCGAGCAGGGGGCGGAGCCCCCTTGTTTAGTAGAAGCCCCCTTTTGAGCTAATACAGCCATGAGTCTTCTTGGGAAAGATGCAACAAGCTTTTCACACCTGGATTTGGGGATCCTCTGCCATTCCTCCTTGCAGATCCTCTCCAGTTCTGTCAGGTTGGACGGTAAACGTTGGTGGACAGCCATTTTTAGGTCTCTCCAGAGATGCTCAATTGGGTTTAAGTCAGGGCTCTGGCTGGGCCATTCAAGAACAGTCACAGAGTTGTTGTGAAGCCATTCCTTCGTTATTTTAGCTGTGTGCTTAGGGTCATTGTCTTGTTGGAAGGTAAACCTTCGGCCCAGTCTGAGGTCCTTAGCACTCTGGAGAAGGTTTTTGTCCAGGATATCCCTGTACTTGGCCGCATTCATCCTTCCCTCGATTGCAACCAGTCGTCCTGTCCCTGCAGCTGAAAAACACCCCCACAGCATGATGCTGCCACCGCCATGCTTCACTGTGGGGACTGTATTGGACAAGTGATGAGCAGTGCCTGGTTGTCTCCACACATACCACTTAAAATTAAGGCCAAAAAGTTCTATCTTGGTCTCATCAGACCAGAGAATCTTATTTCTCACCATCTCAGAGTCCTTCAGGTGTCTTTTAGCAAACTCCATGCGGGCTGTCATGTGTCTTACACTGAGGAGAGGCTTCCGACAGGCCACTCTGCCATAAAGCCCTGACTGGTGGAGGGCTGCAGTGATGGTTGACTTTCTACAACTTTCTCCCATCACCTGACTGCATCTCTGGAGCTCAGCCAAAGTGATCTTTGGGTTCTTCTTTACCTCTCTCACCAAGGCTCTTCTCCCCCGGTAGCTCAGCTTGGCCGGACGGCCAGTTCTAGGAAGGGTTCTGGTCGTCCCAAACGTCTTCCATTTAAGGATTATGGAGGCCACTGTGCTCTTGGGAACCTTAAGTGCAGCAGAAATTTTTTTGTAACCTTGGCCAGATCTGTGCCTTGCCACAATTCTGTCTCTGAGCTCTTCAGGCAGTTCCTCATTTGCTCTGACATGTATTGTGAGCTGTAAGGTCTTCTATAGACAGGTGTGTGGCTTTCCTAATCAAGTCCAATCAGTATCATCAAACACAGCTGGACTCAAATGAAGGTGATCTCAAGGATGATCAGAAGAAATGGAAAGCACCAGAGTTAAATATATGAGTGTCACAGCAGAGGGTCTGAATACTTAGAAAAGAAAAACTGAACTATCACATGGTCCTAATAAATCTGCAACAATTTCAAAAATTCTTTTTTTTGTCTGTCAATATGGGGTGCTGTGTGTACATTAATGAGGAAAAAAATAAATTTAAATGATTTTAGCAAATGGCTGCAATATAACAAAGAGTGAAAAATTGAAGGGGGTCTGAATACTTTCCGTACCCACTGTAAAAACGGTATTTACAGTATAATCCTGGTTTTCCCAACCTTTCCCAGTTTTTCACGTGCCAGTCAGCTGCATCTTAGTAAGGACGCCTGGAATCGACCGACAAGCATTACCAGATAGAGGCCTTGTTTGAAGAGTGGGTTATAGACACCCTCAGGGCTGGCGTCAGGAAAGGCATCCAATGTAAAACTCATACCGACAAGTTCTACTGGAGAGGTCTGGTCAAAAAAGTGAACCCCAAATATAAATGGGAGTAGCGATGGAAGAAGAAGAAGAAGAAGTGAAGAAGAGTGTCCGCGACCCACACAGAGACTGAATTTAGTGCGATCAGCTGACCGGGGATGAGGGAATTTGATCACCAGAGCGTTAGATAATTCAAGGGTGACCATCGATGCATTTCCTGCTGGGTCAATCAAGGACAACTGACAGAGCGCCGCAGGTTGGGGAGGTTGTCTAAGGTCAGACGTCATCCACCTGTCATGAATCGAGTGCAGCTTGTCAGAGCTTTTACATCTGGGGTCGGCTGCAGCCCACCTGTAATGCCACCAGGGCCCATGGGTCCCCCCTCTCTCCTGTTACTATATAACTAACTTTATCTACTCTATATTGCCCAAAGTATTGGGACTTGGGACACCGGATCCCCCTCCCTCCAAATCATTGAATTCAGGTGTTCCAATCACTTCCGTGGGCACAGGTGTATAACATCAAGCACCTCGGCATGCAGACTGCTGGCCTCTACAAACATTTGTGAAAGAATGGGTCGCTCTCAGGAGCTCAGTGGATTCAAGCCTGGTACCGTGATAGGATGCCACCTGTGCCATTCGTGAAATTTCCTCCCTCCTAAATATTCCGCAGTCAACTGTCAGTAGTATTATAACAAAGTGGAAGCAATTGGGAAAAACAGCAACTTGGGCTTCAAGTGGTAGGCCACGTCAAATCACAGAGTGGGGACAGCGCATGCTGAGGTGGGCAGAAGTCACCAACTTTTTGCAGAGTCGATAGCTACAGACCTCCAAAAGCTCAAGAACAGGGCTGCGTAGAGAGAGAACTTCATGGAAACCGAGCAGCTGCAGCCAAGCCTGACATCACCAAGTTCAGATGCAGTGGTGTAAAGCCCACCAGATGCCACTGGACTCTAGAGCAGGGCAGACGTGTCCTCTGGAGTGACGAATCACGCAATCCGATGGACGAGTCTGACCAGGAGAACGAGACTCGCCTGACTGCATTGTGCCAAGTGCACAGTTTGGTGGAGGGGGGATTATGGTGTGGCGCTGGGCTTGGCTCCTTCGTTCAAGTGAAAGGAACTCTTAATGCTTCAGCATATGAAGCCATTTTGGACAATTTCACACTGCCAACTTTGTGGGGACAGTTTGGGGGACGGCAACGTGACTGAGCACCAATGCACAAAGCAAGGTCTATAAAGAAATGGAGGAGCGAGTTTGGTGGGCTGCACAGAGAGAGCCCTGACCTCAACCCCACAGAACACCTTTGGGAGTGGAGACTGCGAGCGACTCGGGCCTTCTCGTCCAACATCAATGCCAATGCTCTCCTGGTCACAAACTCCAATAAACACCTTGTGGAAAGCCTTCCCAGAAGAGCTAAAGCTCTTAGAGCTGCAAAGTGTGGGCCGACTCCACATTAAAGCCTATGGGATGTCATTAAAGTTCACGTGTGTGTAAGGGCAGGTGTCCCGATACTTTTGGCAGTGTGGTGTAACTAATCCATAACCCTCCTCCTAACTCTCCTGTTCCTATTGAACTCGATAAGACTTGTTCAAGTGCTGACAGCACCCACGTCACCTTCTATGGCTGCAGGTTTTCATCCTCACCAGTCTGTCAGTCAGTCATTATTCAACCTGCTATATCCCAACACAGGGTCACGGGGGGGGTCTGCTGGAGCCAATCCCAGCCAACACAGGGTGCAAGGCAGGAACACACCCCGGCAGGGCGCCAGCACACCACAGGGCACACACACACACAAGGGACAATTTGGTGGTAGGAACTACCACCGCGCCACCGTGCTGCCTATCTATTATAAAGTGCCTTTCATATCTATCTGTCAGTCATTTTCCAACCTGCTATATCCTAACACAGGGTCACAGGGGGTCTGCTGGAGCCAGTCCCAGCCAACACAGGGCGCAAGGCAGGAACAAACCCCGGGCAGGGTGCCAGCCCACCGCAGTCCTCACCAGTCCCATCTTTTAATTATACCCCTCCACTAATTAACTCTTTGAGGGCTGAATATTTTTTCCAAAAAGCTCAGTTCTCTGAAAGGCACACAATGGCACTGGTTTCACATATAAATCGACATAAAACGTCTGTTGCTACGTGCTGTGGCTGCTGTTGGCACCCGTTTGGCATCTCTGGCAGCACAGGGGCGGCTCGATGGCCAGCAGGAATGTACGGCGGGCCGGCTACCTCTCTGCCTTCGCACAGCAGGTGGGCAACGGTGGCAGTCGCAGTGTGACACAATATGGTTTGTCATCATAAGTGGTGGTCCTCCTAGGCGAACACTGCTGTAAGCGTTATCAGCTACACGAACGTGTGTTTGGCACCACGATCAACTGGGGACCTGATAGGCTGATGCTGGTACCTCAATTCATCTCCAGATCACTTGCATCAAACTCAAGAGTCTGAAAAGTCAGAGTCCGGTTCAGCGATAATACAGAAAACGTCCATCGAGTATTTTGCTTTAGTCTTTCCAGATGCGGATCCCATTTTTGAGGCTGTTTGCTCTTCACTACTCCTGCACGTGCAGGGAATCGATGTCAAATCAACAAAGCTACGGAGCTTTCCTTCAAGCAAAGAGAGTCGAACTAAATAATATATATAAACACTTTTAAAAACTATGCTTATATTAAGTTAAAAAGTGTACGAAAAAGTAAAACATAAGTCTCTCATACATCCATCCGTCCATTCTCCAACCCGCTATATCCTAACTACAGGGTCACAGGGGTCTGCTGGAGCCAATCCCTGGGCACAAGGCAGGAACAGGGCGCCACACACCAAGCACATGCCAGGGACAATTTAGGATCACCAATGTATCTAACCTGCATGGCTTTGGACTGTGGGAGGAACAAACACGGGGAGAACATGCAAACTCCACGCAGGGAGGACCTGGGAAGCGAACCTCTCGTACATCACTCGCAAAATAAAAGGTGGGCACTTTTGCTAAGAAGTGTTTTTTGAATGTTGATTGATGAAAAGCGCCCACGCTTTTATTTTACGAGTGATGTATGAGAGACTTATTTTTTACTTTTTAGTATACTTTTTAACTTATATATATAATTTTCAGCTTCTTAGTCTTGGTTTTGTTTTAGTTCTATCCATTATGACCGCCATCTATTGGTGAAATCTTGAACTATTCTTCATATGAAAATTTTATTTCATAATTAACATGGATTAATTGATCAATTAGTCAAAATGATTATTGATTGCAAAGAAGTAGTAGTGTACTGGTGCCGACATTTAAGAAAAAGGGGGACGTGCAGGACTGCAGTAACTACAGGAGGATAAAATTGATGAGCCACAGCATGAAGTTAAAGGAAAGAGTCGTGGAAGATCAGTTAAGAAGTGAGGTGATGATTAGTGAGCAGCAGGATGGTTTCATGTCAAGAAAGAGCACCACAGATGTCATGTTTGCTCTGAGGATGATGATGGAGAAGTTTAGAGAAAGCCAGAAGGAGTTGCATTGTGTCTTTGTGGACCTGGAGAAAGCAAATGACAGGGTGACTGAGAGGAGCTGTGGTATTGTATGAGGAAGTCGGGAGTGGCAGAGAAGTACGTAAGAGTGGTACAGGATATGTACGAGGGGAGTGTGACCGTGGTGAGGTCTACAGTAGGAGTGACGAAGGGGGGATTATATCAGGGATCGGCTCTGAGCCCTTTCTTATCTCCAATGGTGATGGACAGGCTGACAGACGAGATTAGACAGGAGTCCCCGTGGACTGTGATGTTTGCTGATGGCATTGTGATCTGCAGGTCGAGGAGACCCTGGAGAGGTGGAGATATGAGAGGAGAGGAATGAAGGTCAGTAGGACCACCAGGACATAATACATGTATGTGAATTAGAGGGAGGTCAGTGGAATGGTGAGGATGAGGGGAGTAGAGTTGGCGAAGGTGGAGGAGTTTAAATACTTGGGATCAACAGTACAGAGTAACGGGGATTGTGGAAGAGAAGTGAAGAAGAGAGTGAAGGCAGGGTGGAGAAGAGTGTCAGGAGTGATTTGTGACAGACGGGTATCAGCAAGAGTGAAAGGGAAGGTCTACAGGACGGTAGTGAGACCAGCTATGTTATATGGGCCAGAGACGGTGGCACAGTAGACAGAGCTGGAGGTAGCAGAGTTAAAGATGCGAAGATTTGCATTGGGTGTGACGAGGATGGACAGGATTAGAAATGAGGACATTAGAGGGTCAGCTCAAGATGGACGGAAGGGAGAGAAAGTCAGAGAGGTGATATTGTGTTGATCTGGACATTTGCAGAGGATGCAAAGGACGCTAAGGATAGAGCTGCCAAGGAAGAGGAGGGGAGGAAGGCCTAAGAGAAGGTTTATGGATGTGCCAAGAGAGGACATGCAGGTGATGGGTGTAACAGAACAAGATGACGAGGACAGGAAGATATGGAAGAAGATGATCTGCTGTGGTGACCCCCTAACGGGAGCAGCTGAAAGAAGAAGAGGTGAAAATGATTACTGATTCATGTATTGTCATCAGAAGTGAGTAAGTGTGCGAAATTACAAGTTATTTGAACAATAGGAAGTGGGTTAAATATCGATGACAAGATTTGTACCAGACAACAAAAAGGTGAAGTTAAGATAGATAGATAGATAGGCGCTATATAATAGATAGATGGGGATTAATAAAGTATCCTAAGGGGAAATTCACAATATGTAACATATTATGTAATTATAGTTATATATTACTATGTTATATACAATAATATATATTTATATAAAATGTATTATATATAATATATAATTTGCCATTCGACTATTAATTTATATATAATATAAAACGTGGTAATAGTAATAATAATATATTATTATTATTAAAGGGCGAGTTTTGTCTCAGTTTACAGCCGATTACTGTCCTCACCCCTGAATTTTGACTAAAATCAACATCAGCCCTGAAAGTGTTAAACAAGCTGCCACTTCCTCATTTCGAGGTGCCACTCCTCATATCACGTCGAGACGGGTTGTGCCACCCGAGCTGTGGGTGCCATTCCTCACCAGCGCACTTCCAAAGCCACACGCAGTCCCCGAATGACGACAGGCCAGTGGCGCGCCCCTCCATTCCAATGCAACGCTCTGAATAAACACTTTAATGGTGGAGGCCGAGTTCACTGAAGATAGGCAGCAGTGTGGACGATGCTCTGCTCGTTTTATCTAACATCAGGTCTACTCTTTTTGTGAGGAGCCAATGTCACTGCGCCGTTTTCTAGACTTTTCTCCAGCATTCAGTAGCGTCCTTGCAGCCTTGCATACTGATTGAGGAAGTGAACGCTAATCTGTTTATTACATTATGGACTCAGTGATGAAGTCATTCACAGACGGTCAAACTACATGACACTTGTTCAAAGATCAAATCCAGGTTCTCCACAAGGCCGCCTTCTGTACGCTGTGCACAAGTGACCGGGGACAGAAAATGGCGGCTCCTTCATCAAGAATGCTGACGACACGCTCTGGATATCTGGGCGGATGAAAGCCATGGCAGCAACCAGGTAGGTCGTTTAGTAAACTGTCCGATAAGAACTGAGCGTGAATTTCAGAGGCAGACACCTGCATGACGCTCATTGTTATAATAAATAATGAATTACACGAATACAGTGCCAATCTAACCAACTCAAAGCACTTTACATAGACAGTAGGGCGTCACCTTAACCACATCACTGTGTAGCATCCACCTGGACGGTGGGACAACAGCCATTTTTTTGCCAGTTCACTCACCACACATTAGCTATTAGATGGTGATGGGATGAGGGAGACGGTTAGGAAACTGGGGACAAATAGGGGGCCAGAATGACCGGGCATTTAGCTAGGACATTGGTGTACACCCTACTCTTTACGAAATATTTAGGGAACGAACACAAAATTTAATTCAGCATTAAACAGCCATGAGTCGAGACATTTTTGGATGAGTACCGCCAGAGCCCCCTCCTTTAACTGCCACCTTATCGTGGTGGAGGGGTTTGCGTGTCCCAATGATCCTAGGAGCTCTGTTGTCCGGGGCTTTATGCCCCTGGTAGGGCCACCCAAGGCAAACTGGTTCTAGGTGAGGGATGAGGCAAAGAGCGGTTAAACAAACCTCCTATGAAGAAAAACAATTTTGGACGGCGTTTTTCCTCGCCCGGACGCGGGTCACCGGGGCCCCCCTCTGGAGCCAGGCCTGGAGGTGGGGCTCGATGGCGAGCGCTTGGTGGCCGGGCCTGCACCCATGGGGCTCGGCCGGGCACAGCCTGAAGAGGCAACGTGGGTCCCCCTTGGGCTCACCACCTATGGGAGGGGCCAGGGAGGTCGGGTGCAGTGTGAGTTGGGTGGTGGCCGAAGGCGGGGACCTTGGCGGTCTGATCCTCGGCTACAGAAGCTGGCTCTTGGGACGTGGAATGTCACCTCTCTGAAGGGGAAGGAGCCTGAGCTAGTGCGCGAGGTCGAGAGGTTCCGGCTAGATATAGTCGGACTCACCTCGACGCACAGCTTGGACTCTGGAACCAATCTCCTTGAGAGCGGCTGGACTCTCTACCACTCTGGAGTTGCCCCCGGTGAGAGGGTATACTTATTGCCCCCCGACTTGGAGCCTGTACATTGGGGTTTACCCCGGTAGATGAGAGGGTAGCCTCCCTTCGCCTTCGGGTGGGGGGACGGGTCCTAACTGTTGTTTGTGCGTATGCACCAAACAGCAGTTCAGAGTACCCACCCTTTTTGGAGTCCCTGGAGGGGGTGCTAGAGGGCATACCTTCAGGGGACTCCCTCGTTCTGCTGGGAGACTTCAATGCTCACGTGGGCAATGACAGTGAGACCTGGAAGGGCATGATTGGGAGGAATGGCCCCCCTGATCTGAACCCGAGTGGTGTTTTGTTATTGGACTTCTGTGCCCGTCACGGATTGTCCATAACAAACACCATGTTCAAGCATAGGAGTGTTCATATGTGCACTTGGCACCAGGACACCCTAGGCCTCAGTTCGAAGATCGACTTTGTGGTCGTGTTGTCTGACCTGCGGTCACATGTCTTGGACACTCGGGTGAAGAGAGGGGCGGAGCTGTCAACTGATCACCACCTGGTGGTGAGTTGGCTTCGATGGTGGGGGAGGATGCCGGTCAGGCATGGTAGGCCCAAACGTGTTGTGAGGGTCTGCTGGGAACGTCTGGCAGAGCCCCCTGTCAGAAGTAGCTTCAACTCCCACCTCCGGCAGAACTTCGACCACATCCCGAGGGAGGTGGGGGACATTGAGTCCGAATGGGCCATGTTCCGTGCCTCTATTGTTGAGGCGGCTGACCGGAGCTGTGGCCGTAAGGTGGTTGGTGCCTGTCGTGGTGGCAATCCCCGAACCCGTTGGTGGACACCGGCGGTGAGGGATGCTGTCAAGCTGAAGAAGGAGTCCTACCGGTCCCTTTTGTCCTGTGGGACTCTGGAGGCAGCTGATAGATACCGGCAGGCCAAGCGGAATGCGGCTTTGGTGGTTGCTGAGGCAAAAACTCGGGCGTGGGAGGAGTTTGGGGAGGCCATGGAGAACGACTTTCGGACAGCTTCAAGGAGCTTCTGGTCCACCGTCCGGCGTCTCAGGAAGGGGAAGCAGTGCAGTGTCAACACTGTATATGGTGGGGATGGTGCGCTGCTGACCTCGACTCGGGACATTGTGGGTCGGTGGGGGGAATACTTCGAAGACCTCCTCAATCCCATTAACATGCCTTCCAATGAGGAAGCAGAGCCTGGGGACTCAGAGGTGGGCTCCCCCATCTCTGGGACTGAGGTCACCGAGGTGGTCAAAAAACTCCTTGGGAGCAGGGCCCCGGGGGTGGATGAGATATGCCCAGAGTTCCACAAGGCTCTGGATGTTGTAGGACTGTCTTGGTTGACACGCTTCTGCAACATCGCATGGACATCAGGGACAGTGCCTCTGGATTGGCAGACCGGGGTGGTGGTCCCCCTCTTTAAGAAGGGGGACCGGAGGGTGTGTTCCAACTACAGAGGGATCACACTCCTCAGCCTCCCTGGAAAAGTCTATTCAGGGGTCCTGGAGAGGAGGGTCCGTCGGATAGTCGAGCCTCGGATTCAGGAGGAACAGTGTGGTTTTCGTCCTGGTCGCGGAACAGTGGACCAGCTCTACACCCTTAGCAGGGTCCTGGAGGGTGCATGGGAGTTTGCCCAACCAGTCTACATGTGTTTTGTGGACTTGGAAAAGGCATTCGACCGTGTCCCTCGGGGAATCCTGTGGGGGGTACTCCGAGAGTATGGGGTACCGGCCCCCCTGATAAGGGCTGTTCGGTCCCTGTACGATCGGTGCCAGAGCTTGGTCCGCATTGCCGGCAGTAAGTCGAACCCGTTTCCAGTGAGAGTTGGACTCCGCCAGGGCTGCCCTTTGTCACCGATTCTGTTCATAACTTTTATGGACAGAATTTCTAGCGCCAGCCAGGGCGTTGAGGGGGTCCGGTTTGGTGGGCTCAGGATTGGGTCACTGCTTTTTGCAGATGATGTTGTCCTGTTTGCTTCATCAGGCTGTGATCTTCAGCTCTCTCTGGATCGGTTCGCAGCCGAGTGTGAAGCGGCTGGGACGAGAATCAGCCCCTCCAAATCCGAGACCATGGTCCTCAGCCGGAAAAGGGTGGAGTGCCCTCTCAGGGTTGGTAGCGAGATCCTGCCCCAAGTGGAGGAGTTCAAGTATCTCGGGGTCTTGTTCACGAGTGAGGGAAGAATGGAGCGTGAGATCGACAGGCGGATCGGTGCGGCGTCTACAGTGATGAGGGCTCTGCATCGGTCTGTCATGGTGAAAAAGGAGCTGAGCCGCAAGGCAAAGCTCTCAATTTACCAGTTGATCTACGTTCCTACCCTCACCTATGGTCATGAGCTATGGGTAGTGACCGAAAGAACGAGATCGCGACTACAAGCGGCTGAAATGAGTTTCCTCCGCAGGGTGTCTGGGCTCTCCCTTAAAGATAGGGTGAGAAGCTCAGTCATCCGGGAGGGGCTCAGAGTAGAGCCGCTGCTCCTCTGCATCGAGAGGAGTCAGATGAGGTGGCTCGGGCATCTGATCAGGATGCCTCCTGGACGCCTCCCTGGTGAGGTGTTCCGGGCACGTCTAACTGGGAGGAGGCCCTGGGGAAGACCCAGGACATGTTGGAGGGACTATGTCTCCCGGCTGGCCTGGGAACGCCTCGGGATTCTCCCGGAAGAGCTAGAAGTGGTGGCCGGGGAGAGGGAAGTCTGGGCATCTCTGCTCAAGCTGCTGCCCCTGCGACCCAACCTCGGATAAGCGGGAGACAATGGATGGATGGATACCGCCAGAGCTCCCCCGTCCTATACGCAGACTACGCACGATGTATGGGGCCCATGACCAGGGGACTGATGGTGGGGGGAAGGGGGTTTGGTGGCAGATCTCCACGAGTCAGGAGCTCCACTGGACAGCCAATGGGATTGCAGGTGCATGTGACTCAAGTCAGTTAAGTCCTCCCACAAGTCCTTAACCACAGCATCACCGGGCATGTAATGCAAAAGTGACAACCTCCTCAGTGGAGCAGAGCTCTGGAGGTCCACAGCTAGACTCTGTCAGGGGTACCTGCCATTTCATGAAACGTCCAATTAATGTCACTGACAAGTCACCTGTTGTGATCGTTGTCCTTTAACGAGGAGAGTGAGCAAGTGAGAGAGAGCGAGACAGCAAGTGAGAGAGAGAGAGAGTGAGAGAGCTTCACGTCAACGCCAGTCAGGAGTGCGGAAAAGATTAAAAAAATGAAAGCCTGAAGAAGCAGCTGGTGTTCAAAATCAAAATTTGTCCAACTTCCAGCACACCCGCTAATGTCACATCAGTTGTCACTAAAGCTGGCAGCTTACCTGACTAGCGGAGTAGCCTTATGTGAAACAGTTTTGATGTCAAGTGTTTAACAGACTGTATATCGGAGGTTACAGCGCCCAGCTGACACATGGCGGAGGGTAACTTATTAGCGCCATGCACACATCAGGACCTTCACCCTTTGTTAACAGCTGCTAACTTGAGCCGACATATGAAGTGCACCGAGGACACCTTTGTAAATGTCACTCACCACTGCACACAGGCAGCTCTCTGGCTTACCACTCAGTGATTGGCTGAATTGAAGCAAATGGGACCTCCAGAAAGAGCTCAGGTGAACTCCAATTGGTGGTGCACTTTAATGGCAGCAAACATCACTGATCACTGAGCTGATGGCTTCTTGGTGTCTGCCGTCAGTGGGAGGACAGCATGAAGTTTAGCGGAGGTGACAGTCACACCGTCATTTATTACTAGTATCGAAATATTCAGCTTCATTTGGACCGGACATTGACTGCGTTAGGTACGTTTGTTAAGTAGCAGTGGGGCTAGTAGCTGTGCTTTACATATTATTGGTAGTAGTAGTATTTTATATATTATTAGAAGTAATAGAAAGTTTATGGATGTGGTGAGAGGGGACATGCAGGTGATGGGTGTGACAAAGCAAGATGACGAGGACAGGAAGATGATATGGAAAAAGATGATCAGCTGTGGCGACCCTAACGGGAGCAGCCGAAAGAAGTAGTAATAGTAGTTGTACTTTATTATTTTTATCATCAGCAGTATTAAAATTGTTTTTTTGGTATCACAAGTGATAATGCTGACTATATTAAGGAACCAAAAGTAACAGCATATTGATACCTTGGACCATTCTTCTTATTACTGTTAATATTACTAATTAGGCCTTCATTTTTAAGGAAACAAATCAATTGGTACATCACTGCCATCAGATCTATGGGATGCCCTCCCAGTTCCCAGTTTTCCCAAACCAAAGTGTATAACGACAGACTTGAGGTCATCCGTGGCACAAGAACGTATGAGCAGCTTGGCTGTCACCAGCATCACCTCAGACTCACATAGAAGCTGTCGTGTGGTGACGTTACCTTCAGAACATGCAGACGTGTGCGGTTGTGATTTGAGTGTCTAAAGGAAGCCCTCAACATTCACTTTCAAGTTTTGATTACTGTATAAAAAAGTATTTGTATTTGGTGTAAAATGAGTTCTAGCTAAGTTTGCGATGTGCACTCCTTTGTTAATCAGCACTTTGAGTTCCATCATTTGTAGGAAAACGTGCTGAATAAATAAATGTTATTGTTATTCACTTGTGTATTTATTACTGAAATTAAAGCTGTTTTAAGAAATACGAATACAGAGGATGGGGGGGTTTCAAAGGAGATGCTTAGGACCCAGCTTGTCTCGCGGCGACACATTTCACCTGTTACGTACACCGAGTTTGTATTTACGGTTATTTGTTAACGTGTGCTATTCAGGGGAAATGCTGGCCACTTTAGAGTAATTAAAGTGACTGCTAATAAAAGGTCATCACTTAATAAATAGATATTATTATAGGATATATTTATTGAGCGCCTTTCACAAACCCAAGGTCGCTTAAAATAATAATAAAATCGAGTAAAAAAGGCTAAAGAGGGCGAGAGTGCCGTTTGAAGAGCTCAGCCTGTTAAGTCACGCGTGGGCTGGACATTTGGATTGCAGTCTCGCATCATCATCATCTTGGGCTCAAAGCCCCGATATTCGTGTGCGCGTACGAAGGAGCTGCCGATGCACCGACTCAGAAGTGCAACTTTGTTAGGCAGAGAATTTAATAAAAGAAGCAGCGATCAAACCTCCACCCGCACAAAAAGCGGCGGAAGAAGGCTCTCCAGATCGCCGCGCTCGTGGACACCTCGGAAGCGGAGCGCATCAAATCTCGGGGGCTGCTGGTTGCTAAGAAGCACCGCCGTACTCCACGGCAACGAGTGGGCGGATCTCAAAGCTCACACCTGAGGGCAACGGAAGTCACGGCGCTCGCCTTTGCCCTTCATCTACGGTCCAAGAAAAATCCCAGGAGCCCCTCGAGAGGAGGGTAGCCGAGGTTCGGACCGAAGCGACCGAGCAGGAGAGGCAGCAGCAGTCGACACGGGAGCGCCACCGCAGGGCTGTACAAAGCAAGCGAAGACGCCTCCTCAGACGAGGAGAGAGACGACTCCACAGCCACGCCGCGACACGCTTTACATTACCCACCTACCGTTACTGGGCCTCGATAAAAGAAGGGGCACACAGAAAGCCGAGCGGCAGCGCCTTCCTCTGCGATTCAATGCCAGCGCCACGTCTCCTCCCGAAAAAGACGAACAGCGACCAGTGTGTCTTCAACCGCGCTCAGCGTGCGCGTGGGTGTGAGAGAGCGAGACAGTGCGCGCGCGTGTGTGTGACTGCGTGAGACGTCACGCGTGTCCGTGCCCGGCTTGCGAGCGCGCCTGAGTTCATTTGGTAAAGTCGCAGGTGAGTTTGGATGCCCGGACGTTTTAAAAACTAGGTACGAGAGGAGTAAACGCCGCTATGAGGCACCAGACCGGGGATTAGCAGCCACGTGGGACGTATAAAGTGACAGTAAAATGAACCGGTACTAGCCCGAGATGGGGGGCGTCCCGTCCGATCCGATTGACAGTCAGTCAACATTAAGGGAGGCGAGTAGGCCGACGAGCTTCAAAGCAGGTGGGCGAACGACAAGTGCACTTTAGATCAGGGGTGTCCATCTTTGGTCCTGGTGGTCCGCACTGGCTGCAGGTTTTCATTCTAACCCTTTTCTTAATCAGTGACTGGTTTTAACTGCTAATTAACTTCTTTTGAATTAATTTTAATTGACTTGCTCTTGAAGACTCAGACCCCTTAATTGTTTTTTTTCCTTAATTAGAAGCCAAACAATAACGAGATACAAAATGAGCCAAAACAACTGGTGTCCATCATACAATATCTGAAAATAAAGAAAGATGAAGGTCTCAGGAATGTCGATCTACTCGGCCCCACAAAACATTTCACCAGAGCTCTTAGAAAAGAGAAAAATCAACAATTTCAGAAATGGTTGCTAATGCACTACAAAATGAGCAACAACCACAGAATTAAATAATTAATGACAAGAATTGACACCTCATTTAGCAGCTGGTTGGAGTTTGACACCCTCACTTAGTTGGTCATCTGTTGGCTCCCATACTTCACATTTCATTTCTGTTTGGGTGCCATTTAAGGAAAGAAATGAAGCAATTCAAGGGAACAAATCTTTAAAAAGCAATTCAATTTAAGTGAAATCACAAAGTTAATTAGCAGCACAAACAGGGCATTCATTGGGAAAAAAAAGGGGTGAACATTAAAACCTGCAGCCATGGTGGTCCTCCAAGACCGGACTTGGAGACCCCTGCTTTAAACCAGGGGTGTCCATCTCCGGTCCTGGTGGGCTGTGCTGGCTGCAGGTTTTCTTAATGAGTGAGCCGTTTTTGCCTTTGTTTTAATTGACGCGACTCCGACCCCTTCGTTGTTCAGCCAAACAATAATGAGACACAAAACAAGCCGCCACATGGCCAGCTCACCTGAAAGTAAAGAAAGGTGAAGGTCTCGGACATGTCGGTCCGCTCAGGTCACCAACACATCTCGACAGAATGAGAGCAGCAACAAGTCCTGATATTCAATTACGGCTTCAATTAACAACAAAAATCGGCTTCTGATTAAGGAACTGGTTGGAACGAAATTAGCTGGAGTTTGTTCCAATTTAGCTGTTCATCTGTCGGCTCGTTTCACGTCTCGTTTCTGATTGGCTGCCATTTAATGATAAAACGAATCAAATCAGAGGACTGAATCCTTAAAAACGGGGCTATGAAAATGAAAGGAAAAGGAGTTCATTAGCAGGAAAAATTGATTAGGAAAAGGGGTAGAATAAAAACCTGCGGCCCATCAGGACCGGAGTTTGAGATCCCTGCTATAAAGTGTCACGAGAAGTCAAGCAAAATGACCCCTGAGAAAGATTATGATATGCAAAGCTTTCAAGGCAACACAGGCCCCCTTCTTCAAAGTGTAAGAAAGCCAAGAAAAACTCACTTCATTCACTTTTCAGCCCACCAGGACCGGAGCTGGACACCCCTGCTAGACGATCAGGGAGAGAGGAGTGCAGAACATCCAAAGCTTCACACCAAGCACACAAATTTGGACGTGAATTTGGGCCCAGCTTGACCATAAATGATTATTTGTACCAAAATGAAATGCAATCCAACGTGCTGAGTTCGTCCAAATGCAGTGCATATGGAAGTGGGCTCCTTAATTTTAGCGCATCACAATTAAAAACACAGCAACCAATTAATTCAAGTCCGTGGACTGCGTGTCCTAACTTTGCAACTACTCACTGGCAAAGTAAGTGTATTGAATTTTGACTCAAGGCCGCGCATCAACTGTGCCAAACAACAAAATGTGATCACAACTTTAGCACCGTGAACCGCCCACCTTGAACGACTAGGACGAGTCAGACATGACAGCAAGCAGTCAACCGCACTTCTAGAATCCAAAAGGAACAAAATTCTCAACTCGGAAGAGCAGACGTGTTGTGGATGAGTGATGGGACGGCTGGCAGTGACAACAGGGTCACCATCTGAAAAAACACTGAAACCTCTGCTTTCTTTCTTTGACCCGTCCTGCCATTATACAGGTGGCACTGGTGTGCAAAAAAAAAAAAAACACACTGGGACATCCAGGGTCAAAAATTTTGGGTTCCAAAGCAGTCATGAAATAAGTGACTAAGTGGAGGGGTGGACAACAGGACTTTAGGGTCCTTCATACCAAGGTTATTATAGTTTTTCCTTTTTATATTAGTTTTTATTTCTATGTTTTTTCTGACCTTACTTGGAAATTCAGTTTAGTTTTAGTTTTCCTTCATCGTGTATTTTTAGTTTTAGTTTAGTTTTTATTTCACAGACGTTTCTATTTATTTTTATATATATTAGTTTCAGTTTTAGTTTTAGTAATTATGGCATGGCGCACCTACGGAGTTAGTTTTGTGTCATAATCAGACAGAACTGTACACTTAACAGATTTGGATATGAGTTTAATGTTAGTAGAAGCTTACTACATTGCCTGGTTTACTATCTGGTTTTGTTTTTGCCTGATAAAAACAAGCATAATCAAAACTAGACACTGAATATGAACAATGTTACGCAATTTTATAATTTTTAAAATATTTTCTCATTAAAATCACAGGGGCTTAGGAAGAACAGGGCTCTTAGACTTGAATGAGTGCGCAGACCCCACCTAGCTGTATTGAGGGAAACAAAGAACAGCAAGCATGTAGTGTCAAGGTTAGGGGCAGTGAGACTTGAATAGACCACCATAAAGGACAGTAAACCCATAATGAGCAGAGCAAGAGCAGGTAATAGGAGTACGGACAGGCATAAAACAACAGAGACAGCGTCTGAGATTACGAACAACATACATTATCTAAACCTGTTTATCCAGAGTAGGATCACAGGAAACCAGGAGCCTACCACAGCAGGCTTGGATGCAAAGCAGGAGAAATCCCTGGTATGCAATATGTATGATATGGCTGATGAAAAGGATATGATATTTCAACTATCTATTTTGAGAGAGAGAGAGAAAAACATTGAAAAAAGGGAGACAAATATTTTAAAATATAATTCTGCTAATGGATTACTTTCATAATATTAGGTATTTTGAGTTGTGAATATGAACTAAAAAAGATAAATTAATAAATATGGAATAAATACAAAAACCCATTAGTATGTTTAGTTTTTCATCACTTGTCAGACTCTCTACCTTTGTTTGCATCACTTCATTGTTAAACGATGTTTTTAAAGCAAAAGTGATTGGTCAGCAACAATACGCTGATCTTGTATGATGACCTAGTCAGTCTCTTGGTCAGTGCCGCTTTATTTTCAAAAGCCGGGAGTGCTCTCCCCTCGACTTTCTTGTATACTCAGATATGGGGATGGATATTTGAGGAGTAAACCGCAAGACAAGGATTATATTTTTAAATTAGCAACATTAAGGAACCATCAACAACAAATCAAATGAATAATTTATTGAGCAATTATTATAAAAGTAAAGTTGAATAAATCGGACTCTGTAGCTGTATAAATAAAAAAAAAAAAATCGAGTATGTGTTCAGGTAAAGTACCACTTCCAGGTGATTGATTTGGCCCAAAAGTTAATACAGATCTACAATTGCGGCATAACAACCACATGCCGAATTTCATCCATTTATCTAGTTGCGTTTTTGAGTTATCGTGTTTACACACAAATAGCCACACACACGCGTGCACACACACAATTCCAAAAAACAGTATTGTTGGACACTGGTTAGTCTATAACGTCAAGATTCATCAAAATATCGAGGTCGAATTTTTTCATGATTACTATACTTTCGTATATGAGAAAGTAAAAATGATTTCTCCTGTGCGGAGTGGCAGGTGAATTGCTGTCAACAAAAACCAGACACCTGAGAAATAAACTGAAACGTTACTCACTTGTGATTTTGCTGTCCATATGGTAAACGTTTTGATGACCAGCACATTCTGATTTCAGCGGTTTGAATTACATCTTGACAAGCACAAGGAAAGGTGGCACACAAATCGCTTTCTATTTCCCATACACTTGTTTCTTTACGCACCTGCACTCAGCTTGCTCTGTCACCGCAAATGCTGTGTGAACAGCCGCCTCCGTCACCAGCCGCCATTCACTCGATAAAAATATGTGGGCGGCTCGTGGTGGATGACTTTCTGTTTTAGACTTAAAACTTACAAGGGTTAAAGACTAACGACAAGAATATTCATTCAAAAACGAAAACTAAAAATATTTTAGTAAATTATTTTTTTATTTCAGTTAGTCTTTCCAGCTACTTTAATAGTTTCATTTAGTTTTAGTTTTTCATTTCAGTTTTGTTATTTTATTTCAGTTTATGAAAATGTTTTTTTAATAATAGTTTCAGTTTTGATTTTAGTTTTCATTAACTATAATAACCTTGCTTCATACTCAATTTGATGTTATCTCTCTATTAGAAAAGAAAATCTTGAGACAAGACTTTTGCCAACAGATTTTTTGAAGTCCCGCCCTCCTCTTCACCATTTCCGGTTCACAGCCCACCCCCGCGGTCCTCTCACCTCTCATTGGTGTGAATGCTTTTGTCATCACAGTTCCTGCGCTCTCAGCTCTTATACATTTTTACGTTTTCCTCACTTTATTTTCCCAATAAAAGAAGACGTATTGTGTCCAAATCTTAGTGAAGAATTTCATCCCGAAGGGTTATCAACAGAAGAAAATGAGTACACGGGCAATCCTAGCACCGAGAAACAATGAAGTCAAACAAATTAATGTAAAAATTGTCGATGGGTTACACGGCAAATTAGTTAAATGCATATCAAAAGACTGTTGAAACAGTTGGTGGTGACGGTGTGGAAGATGAAAACATCAACTTACAATATCACATAGAATATCTACAAACGTTAACACTGTGCGGTCTTCCTACGCTCAAATTACTGTTGAAAGAAGGATGTATTGTAATGTTATTGCATAATTTATGTCTGAGTGATGGGCTATGCAATAGGACAAGATTAGTTGTGTTCAAAATTGGCCGAACAATTCTGACATGTAAAATTTTAACAGGCGACAAGAAAGGTAATGTAGTCCATCTTCACTAATGACATTAGACACCCAAGGAGATCTTGATAGGCCAGTCATATTAAAACATTAACAATTTCCTGTTAGAATAGCTTTTGATAGGACAATTAACAAATAACGGAGGTAAACATTTAAAGTAGTTGGTTTATTTATTAGAGAGAAAGAAATTAAATTCACTCACGGGCAGTTATACATTACCTTGTCACGATGATAGTCCAAACACAGAATCAAAATTCAATGCGATGTTGACAAAAAAAGTTAATTCAAAAAATTGTTTTCTACTGAAGTTTTACAGTAAAAGTGTTAAGTTTAATAGTATTTGCGTGTTAATTTCAAAGCCAAACAGAACGAAAACAAATAACACAACAAATTCCTCTAACGTAACATGAAACATAATTTTCTTTCAATTTATTACATTTGACTATTTTTTTTACTCTGGTTAATTACTCACTGTCATGTAAATTAGTTCTGTTATGCATATGTAACAATACCCATGAAAATACCAATCTGTTTAAATTGGACATCCGCTTCGCCAGATACGAGCGGCTGAGCCACAAAGAGGCTAACGTGTAGTGCCCACCCGGGGGTTGGCGTGTGAAGCGAGCAGGAGGCAGAGCCCCCCCTAGTTTTAGAAGAATACAGTGGTGACGACTGACGAGCTTTGGTGGGCTGAGTGGTCTGTTCTCGTCAAATGTGTGGTCGCCAAAAGACCTATGCAAAATTTGGTCACGGGGTGTAGGGTTGTATAAGGAGCAGACAGACAGACATTGTTTTATATATACACACTCAGCTGCCACTTTATTAGGTATGCCTGGTCAACTGCTCGTTAACGCAAACATCTAATCAGCCAATCAGATGGCAGCAGCTCGGTGCGTTTAGGCCTGTAAAGTTTGTCAAGACCAC
This sequence comes from Erpetoichthys calabaricus, assembly GCF_900747795.2. Classification (NCBI taxonomy): domain Eukaryota; kingdom Metazoa; phylum Chordata; class Cladistia; order Polypteriformes; family Polypteridae; genus Erpetoichthys; species Erpetoichthys calabaricus. The sequence goes on from NC_041396.2 coordinate 306,783,428, forward strand.
CTCGTGAAGTTCAAACCGAGCGTCAGAATGGCAATGAAAGCGGACCGAAGTGACTTTGAATGTGGTGGCGTGGTTGTTGGTGCCAGACGGGCTGCTCGGAGTATTTCACAAACTGCTGATCTGCTGAGATTTTCACCCACGACCATCTCTGGGGTTACAGAGTGTGGTCCAAAAAAGGGAAAATATCAGTGAGGGGCAGTTCTGAGGTCAGAGGTGAATGGCCAGACTGGTCTAAGCGGATAGAAAGTTAACAGGAACTCAGATAAGCACTCAATACAACCGAGGTGTGCAGGAGACCACGCCAGGTGCCACTCCTGTTGGCTATCAGGCGGCATCTAAGGGTACAATTCATAAGGACTCATCAAAATTGGACAACAGAAGATTGGAAAAACGTCACCTGGTGTGACAAGTCTCAAATTTCTGATGGTGGGGTCGACAACATGACAGCAGGGATCCATCTGCCTTTGTATCGATGGTTCAGTCTGCTGGTGGTGGTCTAATGGTGTGGGAGACATTTCCTGGGCACACTCTAGGCCCCTTAGTACCAAACTGAGCTTCATTTAAATGCCACAGCCCACCCGAGTATTGTTGCTGACCACGTCCATCCCTTTATGACTGCAGTGTCCCCATCTTCTGATAACGCGCCATGTCCCAAAGCTCAGATCGTCTCCAACTGGTTTCCCTGAACATGACAAGGAGCTCACAGGACTCCAATGGCCTCCACAGTCAGCAGATCTCAGTCCAGTAGAGCACCTTTGGAATGTGATGGAGCGGGAGAGAGTCGCCTCATGGATGTGCAGCCATGCCGTCATGTCAATAAGGACCACAATCCCTGAGGGATGTTGCCAGCACAAAGAATTACGGCAGTTCTGAAGGCTTTAAAAAGGGGGTCTGAGCGGGTCCTAGCAGGGTGTACCTAATAAAGTGGCCGCTGAGTGTAGATTGCCACACTTGCACCTAAAGAAATGTGAGAGCAGCGAAAATCGCACCTCCGACTCACACGCAGAACTCGTATAACCACAAGTGAACAGGGGGCGGCCTGAGCCGTCGCCGTCGTGTGTTGGTCCCGTTTCTCACCTCAGCTCTTCCATCAGTAGTACGCAGTGCAAATGCCAGAAATAAGACCACAAAATGGACAAGTCGCAAAGCTCACTCCTGACGGGAGGACTCTTGATCGGCGAGTTTTTAGGTTTTGCAAAAAGTTGACATGTTTATGCCGTTGTTTTCCTTCTCAGGTGTTCCTCACGTAACGGTCCGTCCGTCCGTGTGCCTGAAACAACTCCGCCACCCTGTGAACCGATTTTGTTGAAATGTCAGACGCTTGTTTTCTTCAAGGAAATTTCTTGAGATGGTTAACAGTGTCGTTCAGATATCCCAAATAAAATGGAGAGAAGTGAGTGGCACTGGCGAGTTTACAGACTGTTGGGTCCTAAAATGGAGAAACGTGTTGTGTGACTTGTGATGGATGGACTGGCATCCCAGTCAGGAGGGACCCCATTTCATTACCTGGTCAGGAAGGGAAGTGTGACATTCCTCCTCCTGGCTAGCAGGTGGGCATGAAGGGGCACGGCACTGTGCCAGCTGGTTCAGCAGGACTGACATCCCAGGGTGGAGGAGCATCTCGACTGGGAGTCCCTTTAAGGCGCAGGTCATTCCTCCAAACACTGGGTGGCAGCAGCCCCTCTAGGGACACATGAAGGGCAGTATGGCAGTTGTGGCCCCATTAATGCCCTGTTGCAGGGTGGCTGGGGTTATGCACTGCGGAGATGCCAGTCCGAGGTATTTTTGTGCAAATAAAACAAATGCATTTGAGCCCGTGGACTGTCTTGGGTTTGGGGCTCAGCGACGCCCCCCGGTGGCCACAGACTTAACCTACGAATGACTTTACTATTTCCATTTATTCATTTATTATTTATTATGTGAAATTCCCATTGGGATTACTAAAGTATCTATCTATCTTTGACCTCGAGAGCGGCTGCTTGAACTTGTAGATTTTGTGGATTGTTCTGTTTTACTCGTGTGTGAACCACTCAGAGGATGGCAGGCAGAATAACATGCGGGCACAAAGGGCTCGCACCACAATGCCACCCTTCTGCCGATTTACCTGTAACAGTACAAAAAAAAGTCGCATCTCTGGATGTAAATGGAAGCAGAAAGCAATGACGGAAGCACATACAAGACGGAATTGACCTGCAGATGATTATTGTTTTAAGAGCTTGACCTCTTCTTGAGACCCCCACTTCTCCAGACCTTCTTCCCAACCCAAGATGGCACAATTACATAACCAGTGCCACTAAAGAGGCAGCAAAAAGAGACTTCCCTACAAGTCCAGAGGACAAAGAAAGGAGCAAATGAATGACTGGAAAGAAAAGGATTAATACGGAAAATACGCTTGGCACTAAATCAACTAGTTACAAACCCCCACCCAATGCAGCAGCACCCCCACTACAGGCACAAATCTCAATACAAAACACTCAACTGATAAACCACTAAGAGTAGAAGTAAAGAAAACGACTGTCCACTGACCACACGCTTGCCTCTCACTGTTTGGAAGTTTCACCGAGTCAACCCCGAGACCACCATGAACTCAAGGGATAAGGAATCACCTGACGGAAGTGTGCACTGCACCCGATACTACAGTGTCGTGTTGGGGGTCTGTGGCGGCTCTGGCTTTAGGGCTGTAGGTGTGTGCCGGCCACGGAATGTTCAGTGGAGGACACTCGGTGGATTGCCCAGTAATGTGTGTGAGTGACATCAGCACAGATATTCCTTCACAGACACCATGGGAGTCGTTAATGAAAGCACCCACACGCGCAGGGGTTAGAGCTGATAAAATAAACGAGATGTAGAAAATATACATGGTCTGAGTACAAAGGAAAGGGGGATAAGGAATAAGAAGAAAAAAACAAAGGGAGAGAGACAGGACAGAATCGGGCGATCAAACCAGAGAGAGAGAGGACAGAATTGGGCAATCAAACCAGAGAGAGAGAGAGAGGACAGAACTGGGTGATCAAACCAGAAAAAGAGAGAGAGAGAGAGAGAGAGGACAGAATTGGGCAATCAAACCAGAGAGAGAGAGAGAGAGAGAGGACAGAACTGGGCGATCAAACCAGAGAGAGAGAGGACAGAACTGGGCGATCAAACCAGACAGAGAGAGAGAGAGAGAAGAGGACAGAATTGGGCGATCAAACCAGAGAGAGAGAGAGAGGACAGAACTGGGTGATCAACCCAGAGAGAGAGAGAGGACAGAATTGGGCAATCAAACCAGAGAGAGAGAGAGGACAGAATTGGGCAATCAAACCAGAGAGAGAGAGAGAGAGAGAGAGGACAGAACTGGGCGATCAAACCAGAGAGAGAGAGAGAGAGAGAGAGGACAGAACTGGGCGATCAAACCAGAGAGAGAGAGGACAGAACTGGGCGATCAAACCAGACAGAGAGAGAGAGAGAGAGAGAGAGAAGAGGACAGAATTGGGCGATCAAACCAGACAGAGAGAGAGAGAGAGAAGAGGACAGAATTGGGCGATCAAACCAGAGAGAGAGAGAGAGGACAGAAATGGGCAATCAAACCAGAGAGAGAGAGAGGACAGAAATGGGCAATCAAACCAGAGAGAGAGAGAGAGAGAGAGAGAGAGAGGACAGAAATGGGCAATCAAACCAGAGAGAGAGAGGACAGAAATGGGCAATCAAACCAGAGAGAGAGAGAAGAGGACAGAATTGGGCGATCAAACCAGAGAGAGAGAGAGAGAGAGAGAGAGAGAGGACAGAAATGGGCAATCAAACCAGAGAGAGAGAGAGGACAGAACTGGGCGATCAAACCAGAGAGAGAGAGAGAGAGAGAGAGGACAGAAATGGGCAATCAAACCAGAGAGAGAGAGGACAGAAATGGGCAATCAAACCAGAGAGAGAGAGAAGAGGACAGAATTGGGCGATCAAACCAGAGAGAGAGAGAGAGAGAGAGAGAGAGAGGACAGAAATGGGCAATCAAACCAGAGAGAGAGAGAGGACAGAACTGGGCAATCAAACCAGAGAGAGGGCAGAATTGGGCGATCAGAGAGAGAGAGAGAGAGAGGGAGGGGTCAGAATCGGGCGATCAGAGAGAGAGAGAGAGGGGGGGGAGGGGTCAGAATCAGGCGATCAAACCAGAGATAGAGAGGTGATGCACTCAGTGATGCCCCACGGTGGACTCCAAAAACAGCATTCTAGGGGTGAAGCAACCCCACTGAGCAGAATCCAGCAAGGGCGTTCATGTGCTTACCAGGGTCCTGCAGGCACAGAAGGAAGCAGCAGATTGGGAAAGCTGGGCTCAGTGGACCCCGGTGTACGGCGAATGAGCTGGCTGGAATGCAAGCAGGAGATGGGAAGTGCATTTGGTGTGGTCGCTGACCTGCTGTGAAGATCCAGAGGGTGTGCAGAGGAGATGGGGGGTTTGGGAGTACTGGGGAGAAGAGGACTAATCCAGACTCTTGATTTTTTTTACCCAGTTTTAATAATTTATTGGAGTAATTTATGGTTTAAAGCTCATTCACAAATATTAAGGATTTATTTAAGGTGTTTATCCCGCACTGCACTTTGGATACTGCTCCACTATCGATTGTCTGCCTTAACAAAAGGATAAGTGTCTGTGTGTCCTTCCAGTTGTTTTGTCTGTCATTCCAACAGATGGCGCACCACAAACATTAACACTGCTTTTCTGAATTCCTCACCAAATGGCCTAAAACAGAGATGCCGGTATTGCACGGTGCACTGAAAATGTTACGCCGAGGTCTTCGTTGATTAGTTCGATTTCCACCCGGACTGAACGCACTTTGTACTTTTGCACCAGACTTGCCGTTCGTGTCCTCGTTCCTCCCGTCTCGCTCAGGACAATCAATATCCTGGGAAATGGAAGAAGCTCAAGGCTGCGGGCACTTGGGGCATCACACACAAGTCCAAATGTCACTTTCATGAGACGGATTTTATAATTTTGTTGTTGTGCTGACTGGCGAAAGTCTGCTAAAGCTTTTAAAGAGTAAAGGCTCACAAGAAATGACCCCCAAAGTCGACACCCGGAGACATACAAAGAGTGCAAAACGTCAGCCTGAAATCAAACAAGTGCCAAAAAAAACACAAAGATGGCACACGCCAGTAGCAGCCACACGTATCGGATATCGAGGAGCAGCTCAGGTGACCTTTATACTGTCGCGCCGCTCAAATGCATTATGGGATCGTTTCCATAGAAACACTCCAAAACAGCAATGAGGAGGACAGTAACACTTTTTAAATTACGTTTCCAGTCGAGAAACAAATAACAGAAGAGGAGTCTGTGTGTACAAATCCCCAATAACTCATACAACACAAAGAGAGAACTCTGGAAAAAATTTAGAAAACGTCAATCCTTTAAAAAAAAAAAAAAAACTAAATAAAGTTTCTCTGCTTGATTTGTACAAACTGCACCAGACATTTGTTTCCAGTATTTAGCAAGCGTGCTGTGCACATGGCGCCAATTTCAGGTGCGAGCAGGTCATTCATTAAATTCAAATTACAAGCAGAGAAGTGAACTGAAATACTGAAATAAATTAAACTGCCGAGACACCAGACACCTCCGTGAACATTTGGAGTTTGGGGCTGAAGCCTGCAGTCTGATGCTCAAGACTAAAACACTAGTGGGCGTCTCGGAGGGCTGTTTGACCACCGTACCTTCTAATACAATTAGAACATTTATTAGAAAACTGGCTGTGCCACACGTCAAAGACGGTTTGAACTCAAAGTAATCAACGCCATGCTCAGCAGTGCATCATGCAGTACATGTTTGTTATCTGACATTTGGCATGGGATTCAAAAAAGTAGCGTTACTGTTTGTGATGCACGACAAATGACATGCATGTTATCACTAAAAATGTTTGTGATGGCACCACCTATTGGAATGACCAACACACTGCACTGGATTACTAAAAACGGTTGTGATGTGCCATCTGTTGGAATGACAGAAGCATAGCAGCCAGAAGGACACACAGATACACATACCTTTTACTAGCTGTGGTACTTGTGCTACTAACACTTGTACCTCAGTGTTAACATTTGCAGTGTGCCATGCAATGTGAATGTCTGTGTTATTTACCATTTGGTGTGGGATTTGTGAAAGTAGCGTTGATGTTTACTGTTTGTGATGCGCCATCTGTTGGAGTGACAAATGCCATGCATCTCTCTCTGTTATATGGCATTTGGTATGAGAGTCATAAGAGCAGTGTTATGGTTTGTGATGCGCCGCCATCTGTTGGAGTGACAAATGTCATGCATGACTCTGTTATATGGAATTTGGTATGAAATTCATAAAAGCAGCATTACTGTTTGTGATGTGCCATCTGTTGGAATGACAGAAGCAACCAGATGGACATACTGCTACATAGACACACACATACCTTTTACTGGCTGTGCTATTTGTCTACAGATTGGTTGAATTCTACCTCAGTGTTAGCATTTGCAGGCATGATGCAATGTGTATGTCCCTGTCATTTGCCATTTGCATTTTATTACTACAAATGTTTGTGATGCACCATCTGTTGGAATAACAAGATATAGCAACCAGAAGGGCACACAGAAACACAGACCCTTATCCTTTTATTACGGTGGTTATGTCTATCTCAAATTAGCATAAAGCATGACAATTTGGTTAAAGAACCACCTTTGTTGTTGACAACACATTCCAAGGGATCTCCCTACCTTTGTATACTTGTAACTATACTGTATTTGTCATATATGTACAGTATACGAGACTGCACTGCTGCCTCTAACGTATCCAGTGTCTAGCACTATACGGCTTTCTGGAGTTTGCATGTCCTCCTTATGTTTACGCAGGGTTTACTCCATGCATTCCGATTTGATGCACCATCTGTTGGAATGGTGAATGCAATGCATGTCTCTGTTATATGGTATTTGGTATGAGATTCATAAAAGCAGAGTTTCAGTTTGTGATGCGCCATCTGTTGGAGTGACAAATGCCATGCGTGTCTCTGTTATATGGTATTTGGTATGAGATTCATAAAAGCAGTGCTTCAGTTTGTGATGCATCATCTGTTGGAGTGATAAATGCCATGCGTGTCTCTGTTATATGGTATTTGGCATGAGATTCATAAAAGCAGTGCTTCAGTTTGTGATGCACCATCTGTTGGAGTGACAAATGTCATGCATGTCTCTGTTATATGGTATTTGGGATGAGATTCATAAAAGCAGAGTTACGGTTTGTGATGCGCCATCTGTTGGAGTGACAAATGCCATGCATGTCTCTGTTATACAAGGGGGCTGCGCCCCCTGCTCGCTTCGCTCGCCTACCCTGGCGTTTTGAACCCGTGCCCACTGGGCAGCCACGTGTGAGGATGACACACGTTTAATACGGAGCGTTCGCCCGTGTCACTCTGGGGCCCCCAACTGTTAACACGGAGCTCCGTCCATACTATTATGCGGTGCATTGTGGACTACTGCGGACCCCGTAGTGTTTCCCGTTTCAGTTTGTATCTCGGTCAGTCGAGCTTTTGTTTTTGAAGCTTTTGAATTCCAGTCTTCATTATCTGTAACCTGCTGTCCATGTGTTTGGCCCCCTCGTTTAACCTGTTTATGACATTTTACTTTGCTTTCTACTCTGTCTTTCATTTCTGATCTCGCTTTATTCTGCTTTTGTTTCAATGACACCTGGTCCGTGATGAATATATTTTCCCTTTTTCGAGTAATAATTTTCATTTGTTTGCGATACTATGATGTTTATCGTACTGTTAATAATGCATCACTGTAGTGTGATTCACCTATGCTGTATAGTTTGGACGTGTGAGGATGACGTATGTTTAATACGGAGCGTTCGCCCGTGTCACTCTGGGTCTCCCCACTGTTACCACGAAGCTGTTTTCGAACTATTATGCGGTGCATTGTGGAGCACTGCGGACTCTGTAGTGTTTCCCATTTCACTTCGTATCTCGTTTAATTGGAGCCGAGACAGTTTTGCTTCCGCGGTTTCAGACGCGTGTCCGTACCATCTCGGGTTTGATGTATGAACCTTTGTGGACTCCGTAGTGTGTCCCGTTTCACTCTGGGGCGGGGCGTTGACTCCTCTTGTTTTATTATGTCTCCTCCTGCGCCTTCACCACGCAGTACTGCCACTCACAATATGGCGGCGACGTCTGCGCCTTCCGTATTATGTCGGTTTTTACCATGCTGTGTAGGCGCTTTTGCCTTTCGTACTTTACCGCGCCTTCCGACGCACGATGTAGGCGCCTGCATCTTCCGGGTCCGCCTGCGCTGTGTGGTGTGGACGTTTAACTGTCGTTGTTTCTGCCTTTATATTCTGTATCTCGGTGTGCATGTGTTTCGTGCCTAGGTTTTTTTGAAGCTGTTGCATTCCAGTTTTCATCATCTGTAACCCGCTCTCCGTGTGTTGGTCCCCGTTCTTTAATCACTTTATAAAGTTTTACTTTGTTTCCTACTCTGTCTTTTATTTCTGACCTCGCTTTATCCTGCTTGCGGCATGTCAGACGGTTCGTAGTCTCTCTCGTTTTACTCTGGGCAGGGGGGCTTTGTTCTGTAACCTGCTCTCCATGCGTTTGTCCCTGTTCTTTAACCTCTTTATGACGTTTTACTTTGTTTCCTACTCTGACGGTTCGTAGTCTCTCCCGTTTCATTCTTTGTGGGCTTTGTGTGGCACTTGCGCACTATGTCTTTTGCGTCCACGGGCAGGTCCCTGCGTCCATATCCGGTTTACCATTCTCGTTTAGTAATATGGATGGTATTTGGTATGAGATTCATAAAACCAGTGTTGGTTTGTGATGCACCATCTGTTGAAGTGACAAATGCCATGCATGTCTCTGTTATATGGTACTTAGTATGAGATCATAAAAGCAGAGTTAGTTTGTGATGCGCCATCTGTTGGAATTACAGAGGCATAGCAACTAGATAGACACACAGACACATTTCATTGTGGATTATTTTAAATGTTAACATTTGCTCCTAACACTTGCGCTAGGTTGCCCAGGTTTATAGGCACATCTACATTTCAGGTGGCTCCACTGCAGGAGTCATTCAGCACACCACCAAAAGAATTTGCCCATTTTAGACAAGCAAGTATAGAAAAGGATGTGAAATGGGATTGATGAGGATCCCTTTCTTACTGTCAGCTTAAGGCTGATTTATACTTTAGGGCCGCATGGCGAAATAGACGTCAGACCCAAAAGCATGACACCCCCCCAAACCCGTGTGTGGATTTTCTGTCCTAACTACACAGCGATGTGGATGGAGCACCCCACGTACCTTAAATGATGCGCTTCAAGCAGAGGCTGGTCACCAGGGTGCCACAATGATACCCCACGTACCTTAAATGATGCGCTTCAAGCAGAGGATGGTCACCAGGGTGCCACAATGATGAACGAAGGACTGAACAGGGCACAGTGGGTCATCAAAGTGTGTGACAGACCTGCAAAAACACCTGACATGCCTCTGCTCATCATGTAGGCCACCCACTCATGAAAACATGACACCCACCCTTCCCTCGCATCACCGTCTCCTTATCTTCACAGGCCCAACTCTTCTCCTATCAGCAGAGTTGTCAGTTCCTCTGCGGTGACACTGACCAAAAACTGTCACCTACTGCCAAGGAGACGGTCACCGCCCTGATGAACCAACGGGCCTCAACGAGTAGGACTGGGTTTTGGTCGATGAGCGCATTGCGGGGTCGGTCTGCGTGAGCTTCACCAACCCGCGGGCATCCCTGGGTGGGCTGTATGGTTTGATCCCCTATCTGGGAGGCACAATTAAAGTGAGGGGGATTGGCCTGTCACATCTTTGTACCACGTTAACCGTTCGTTACACTTTGGGGGTTCAAAGCCACCAATCATAAGGACTCCTCTTTGGACTGCACACATCACCAGGGGGAAAAGATATGTTTTATATTTTTATTATTACTTTTTCATTGTTGTGTTTGTAAATTGTATTTGGTGTGCAATCTACGCCTTTGTTTATTTATTTATTTATTTATTCTGGTGGGTTTGTGGTGGCCTTACTTGATTGACTAATTCCACCCTTTGCGCATTTTTAAAACGTAGTGACACAATTGCTATGTAAATCACTTTGTCACATCGTCACACCTCAAATGGCAGAGCTCACCATCAGCACCTATACTGCGTGTGACCGAAGCAAGTGACATGAAATCCATCCTTCCAATTCCATAATCAGCATATCCAGGGTCGGGTCACAGGGAAGCTGGTGCCAATCCCGGCAGGCATTGGGCACAGGGCAAGAAAAAACAATGGACAAAGCAACAGGGTGAAAAGACACGCACATGGGACAATTCAGCAATGCCAGTCCACCTGGCATGTCTTTAAAATGTGGGAGGAAACCACACAAACACGGGGCGAACATGCAGACTCCATGCCAGGGTCACCTGGGACATAAGTGACATTAAAATACAAAAATATAAACACAGAGGGCAAATATGGGAGCTAAAATACAGAACAGAAATAAAGACCATAAACAGATGGTACAAACAGTACAGCAGCAGAGACCTTGTGCCAATCAGTGACGTGTCAAGCAGGTGTGGCAGGGGACATAATAACCTGCTGGGGGCGTCATCACCAAAGCGACCGTCATCTCCTTCTTTCTCAGCACAGAACCAAAAAGCTGCCTAGTAAGGCCAACTCACCACACCCTTTCCGGTTCTTCTGCCATAAAAACCTGGGCTTCCTGGAAGCAGGCATCATTACCAACTTGAGCGACCCTCCAGATGGAACTCCGCTAGCTAGTGATCTGACCTCAGCTATCCAGCCCAACTATGGGAGGGATTTTCTGCAAAAAAAAAATGAAAATTAAAAAATGAAAATGCCATCTTTTGTTTGCCATTTATTTTTCAAAGTCTACACATAAAAATGCTGCAAAAAAAAAAAAAAAAGACGCCATATTTGCAATTACATTTTCAGCCTGAATATCAATGAAGCTGCAAAAATGAAAAGTAAAACACAAATAAGCACTGGCGCCACCTGCTGTTCATGGAAGTTTCATTTTCCACTTTCAATTTCTTGACATGGAAAGAAAAGCCAAGCAAAATGACACCTTTTATTGGCTAACTAGAAAGATTACAATATGCAAGCTTTCGAGGCAACTCAGGCCCCTTCTTCAGGCAAGATGTAATGTTGACATGGAAATATATTTTAATTAGTGTGGCTTAATAGGCGGGGCTCTGCACCTTTACTTGAAAATGTAAAGTGGAAAAAGAAAATTCAGTGAGCAGCAGGTGGCGCCAGTGCTCATTTGTGTTTGACTTTTCATTTTTGCAGCTTCATTGCTATTCAGGCTGAAAATGACATTGCAAGTATGGCGTCATTTCATTTTATTTTTGTAGCATTCTTGTGTGTAGACTTTGAAAAAATAAATTGCCAAATGAAAAGACTGCATTTTCATTTTATAATTTTCATTTCCATTTCCTCTTTTGCAGAAAATACCTGGCATAGCCCAACAACCCTTCTGCCTTTGCCTTGAATGCCCATAAAGGAGAGAGCATTTTCGTTTGTTCGTTTTTTTTTTGTTTTCTGTCTGCGGACAACAAACGGGACGACCCATTTAACTACCCCAAAAATTTTCTCAAGTTGTGGAGCTGCCATTCCGGCACCCGGCCACAGCAATTCTGACTCATTAGTAATTAGGACTCATGCATGTTCTCACACATTCTGCCCAGATGCTTCACACCCAGGCATGTCGATGTCATTCCTACAACTACAAGGGTCTTACAGGACTCTTATGGCTAGTTGAATGCTAACATACACAGGTTGTGGGTTCAAATCTGACACAATGTGACCCCGAGCAGGTCACTTCACCAGCCTGTCGCCAGCTGGAAAAAACTAAAAGAAACTAAACCAATCGCACCTTTGTAAGTTACATTGGATAAAACCAAATAATATAAAAAGGCAGATGTATAGATGTGAAAGATCCTGACAAAGAGATAGATGCGAAAGGCACTATATAATGGATACCTAGATTTGAAAGTGCTAATAAAACAGATGTGGCACAGGGGTTAAGGCTTTGGCTTCAAACCCTGAGGTTGTGGGTTCAAATCCCACTACTGACACCACTGTGTGACCCTGAGCAGGTCACTTCACCTACTTTTGCTTCAACTGGAAAAACAAAAGAAATGAAACCGACTATCTCAAATGTTGCAAGTCACCTTGGGTAAATTGTGTCAGCCAATTAATAAGTAATAGAATTAAAAACACTGTAAAATAGATGTATACATGTGAAAGGTGCTAATAGATGGATATGACATGCAATATATAATAAATACATAAATCAATGTGAAAGGCTCTATATAACAGATAGCTGTGGCACAGTGGTTAATAAAGGTGTCAGCCAATCAATAAGTAATAGTATTAAATAGTATTAAAAGAAGTATAAAATAGATTTATACATGTGAAAGGTGCCAATGGATGGATATGAAAGGCACCATATAATACATAGATAGATGTGAAAGGCACTATATAATAAATAGAACAGATAGGTATGGCAGTGGTTAATAAAACTGTCAGCCAATTAATAAGTAATAGTATTAAATAGTATTATTAAAAACTATAAAAAAAGATGTACACATGTCTGGACAAACTAGTGAGGAAGGCAAGCTCTATTGTTGGCATGGAGCTGGACAGTCTGACATCTGTGGCAGAGCGAAGGGCGCTCAGCAGGCTCCTATCAATTATGGAGAATCCACTGCATCCATTTAATAGTATCATCTCCAGACAGAAGAGCAGCTTCAGCGACAGACTGCTGTCACTGTCCTGCTCACTGACAGACTGAGGAGATCGTTTTTCCCTCAAACTATGCGACTCTTCAATTCCACCCAGAGGGGTAAACGTTAACATTCAACATTATACAAAGTTATTGTCTGTTTTTCTGTTTTTCACCTGCATTGTTATCATTCTTTAATTTAATATTATTTATTGTATCAGTATGCTGCTGCTGAAAAATGTGAATTTCCCATTGGGATTAATAAAGTATCTATCTATCTATCTATCTATCTAAAAGGTGCTAATAGATGGATATGAAAGGCACTATATAATAGATAGATGTGGCACAGTGGTGAAGGCTTTGGATGTTAAATCCTGAGGTTGTGGGTTCAAATCCCACTACTGACCCATTGGTGACTGTGATCGAGTCACTCCACCTGCCTGTGCTCCAGTTAGAAAACCAAAAGAAATTAAACCAATTTCATCTCCCATTTTGTAAGCCTCCTTGAATAAAGACATTGGCCAAATAGTAAGTCATAATGCAAGGGCCTAAAGTGCACAGTGCCAGGTTATTTTTTTTGTATATAGCGGTCTCGCTGTGACAAATTCTCAGGTAAAATGCCAATATCAATTTGACAACTGACTAAATAAAGAATTAGTACACATAAATACACAGATTTGTTAAAACACACAGAAAACTAACTGATTAAGACCACAAACTTATTTGCCAGACGTTTTTATCTAAGATGACTTACAACATTCGAGATACAATTGGTTTCACTTCTTTTGTTTTTCCAATTCCAGCACAGGACAGTGAAGTCACTTTCTCAGGGTCACACGGTGGTGTCAGTAGGAGGATTTGAACCCACAACCTCAAGGTCTTGGGTCTAAAGTTACAACAGGGGAAGTTCAAACTTTCCGGACAGCACTGCGTTTCCTTGTTCTTGCAGTGATGGTGTTGTTTGACAGAGCAAGTTCAAGTGGCATCACACAGGAGGTCCTATCGAATGTGGCCTTTGTACATTGATGACAGACTCCTTGTGCACACTTCCCTAGTACTGGGTATCCCTACACTGCTACAGGACACACATTATTGGTTATGTTTTTACTTTTCTGCCACATTCCAAACGTCATACTCGCTCTTGATAACATACACCTCTCTGCTTTTCTACCATTGAACTCCAATTTTTCTTTTTTCAAAAGGCTCGACCCCCCCCAATTCCCCCCCCCCCCCACAAGCAGTCCCAGACGTACCCTGTGATCCCATAAATGAGAAGTGGCTCCCGGTGTCTCGTCACTGTTATCCACTCTGTAAAAAAAAGAAAGATAAGAAGTGGTGGTTAATAATGTGGGAGTGGACGACGATCTCGGCTGGGCCGCAGCGACGCTAGTTGTGTCACGGCGGGACGAAGCCTCCCTACCGCCCCACTTTGCCTCATCAAACACCGGGAACTACTCCGCGCGAGTCACTCACCTGTCACCCGACGGGCTTCGGTTTCGACTTTTAAATCCCCCGGCCGGGCGTCGACTCGGCGCCTGGCGACCACCAAGCGAGCGAGGAGACACAACACACCACTACTGGAGCTGTTCCCACCAAACTGTCGAAATTAAGACAACCGGAGATCACTTTAAGAAGTGACAAAAGAGCGCGACACTCGGGAAGAAGTGACTTCGTGTGTGTGTGTGTGTATGTGGGAGAGAGCGGGACGGCTTCTTACTCAGAGCACCTCCAGGAAGAGGGCGTGGTTGAATGCTCGTGAGGGCGTGGTCTATCCTCGAGCCTGCATTCTGCCGTCAAGAAAGGCGTTCCATTATGCAAATAGCATCGAGTTGAATGACCAGGGCCGTCTTTATGAGAATGTCGTATGTTTGTTGTAAGGTCAAACAAGTTTAACATCGCTCCAAAATAACAACCCGGACTTTGACTAATTTGCCTTACGGGAAGGATTTTGAAAAAATGGTCCGAATGTACGTAAAAAATTGGAACGCTGGGATCGCTTCCTGCTTCTCGGTGACCACGCCCAGTTGTTGCCACTAAGACACGCCCTCGACGCCGCGCTGTTGACTTCTCGAGCGCTTTGTGACGCACGCCGGTGCTGGTGTGGAGGCAATTAAAATACTAAAAATAACATTAAAATTTAACAGAGCTTCGGGATTTTGAAATAGCCGCCTTATCAGTGTGTCGAAATACCAACTAAAACAGGATGAACAGATGACGAAGTTTTTACAATGCTGGGGCAGAGCGCCTGCTTTTCAAGGCCTTTACGGCTCCTCCCCGGCAGGTAAGCACCGCGCCGGTGTTGGCGAATATCCGAAGACGATGAGCTTTAAAGTTTCAAGAGCCACTTTACGGCCTACCAACGAAAGTTAACGAATACTTCTTAAGACCCTTCTTATTCGGCGACTTAATATGAAGTGTTCGTTTGGCCCACCCCAGACGGTGCCTGTTTAATCTCATTTAATAAATGCCGTGCACGTTCCAAAAATCTATAAAAATGCAGCGCCCTCCATAGTCACGTTTTTCTTTTGATTTGCTCCACAGTTTAAAATTACAAATCAGACAATTAAGCCATCATGAATAAAGTGCACGCAGTACTTTCAGGGCGACCCAGCAATGGCAGGTCCATTACAGCCATTGTCACATTGAGGACTTTTGTCACATATTCCACTCATGCAGTGACTGCTTGACGTCTGCGATTCATAGACGTCACACCAGGTGCTGAGGACCTTCTCCTAAAGTGTCAGTAATGGAGAGACTGCCTTTAATTAGGAAGAAAAGGCCATCTGGGTTACTGTAGTCACTTGGCATTTTATATTCTCTTATGGGAGAAATATATCCATATTCTAAACAAACATCAGACTGTAATAATTATGATCAAATAGCTGGTAAAAGATCTAAACATTGGTATTAAACCATTCGTGTCAGACTAGTGGTTTTCTTTTGTGAGTAACAGGTTGATGGTTCCAGGAGAGGAGAAAAATAAAACACTGTGGAGAGAAATGACATTTATAAATCGAAAGCCAGCTGTACACAACTGGTTTATGACAACGTTATTGGTAACCTTACTAATTCTGAGTAACCCACCCACTTGGCTAAAGGTGTCCAGTTCCATTCAGTAGACACCATTCACAGTACCAGGCTGAAGTGACTCCAATCTGATATTTTTTGCCCTTAATGTGACACAAACTGGACGTTTTCAGGGCTGTGTGGACACAGACGTCCCATCTTTTCAAATCGGATTTGTGTCGCTTTCATATGTGGTCTTAGATCATCTGGATATGTACAGTTAGGTCAATAAATATTTGGACAGAGACAACTTTTGTCTAATTTTGGTTCTGTACATCACCACAATGAATTTGAAATGAAACAACTCCGATGCAGTTGAAGTGCAGACTTTCAGCTTTAATTCAGTGGGGTGAACAAAACGATTGCATAAAAATGTGAGACAACTAAAGCATTTTCTTAACACAATCCCTTCATTTCAGGGGCTCAAAAGAAATTGAAATTCTGAGAAATTGGACAATTGACTCTTTGGCTATTTCATGGTCAGGTGTGGACAAGTCCGTCATTATGTCCTTATCAGTTAAGCAGATAAAAGGCCTGGAGTTGATTTGAGGTGTGGTGCTTGCATGTGGAAGATTTTGCTGTGAACAGACAACATGTGGTCAAAGGAGCTCTCCATGCAGGTGAAAGAAGCCATCCTTAAGCTGTGAAAACAGAAAAAACCCATCTGAGAAATTACTACATATTACGAGTGGCAAAATCTACAGTTTGGTCCATCCTGAGAAAGAAAGCAAGCACTGGTGAACTCAGCAACGCAAACAGATCTGGATGTCCACGGAAGACAATAGTGGTGGATGATCGCAGAATCATTTCCATGGTGAAGAGAAACCCCTTCACAACAGCCAACCAAGTGAACAACACTCTCCAGGGGGTAGGCGGGCGTATCGATATCCAAGTCTACCATAAAGAGAAGACTGCATGAAAGTAAATACAGAGGGTGCACTGCAAGGCCTCAAGAATTGAAAGGCTAGATTGGACTTTGCTAAAGAACATCTAAAAAAGCCAGCACAGTTCTGGAAAAACATTCTTTGGACAGATGAGACCAAGATCAACCTCTACCAGAATGATGGCAAGAACAAAGTATGGAGAAGGTGTGGAACAGCTCATTATCCAAAGCATAGCACATCATCTGTAAAACACGGTGGAGGGATGCAGTGTGATGGTTGCCAGTGGCACTGGGACAATCGTGTTTATTGATGATGTGACACAGGACAGAAGCAGCTGAATGAATTCTGAGGTGTTCAGAGACATACTGTCGCTCAAATCCAGGTAAATACAGCAGTCAAAGTGATTCATGATACAGATGGACAATGACCCGAAACATACAGCCAAAGCAACCCAGGAGTTTATTAAAGCAAAGAAGTGGAAAATTCTTGAATGGGCCAAGTCAGTCACCTGATCTTAAACCCAACTGAGCAGGCATTTCACTTGTTGAAGACTAAACTTCAGACAGAAAGGCCCACAAACAAACAGCAACTGAAAGTCGCTGCAGTAAAGGCCTGGCAGAGCATTCAAAAGGAGGAAACCCAACATCTGGTGACGTCCAGGAGTTCAAGACTTCAGGCTGTCATTGCCAGCAAAGGGTTTTCAACCAAGTATTAGAAATGAACATTTGATTTCCAGTTATTTCATTTGTCCATATTACTTTTGAACCCCTGAAACGAAGGGATTGTGTTCAAAAAATTGCTTTAGTTGCCTCACTTTTTATGCAATCGTTTTGTTCACCCCACTGAATTAAAGCTGAAAGTCTGCACTTCAACTGCATCGGAGTTGTTTCATTTAAAATTCATTGTGGTAATGTACAGAACCAAAAAATGAGAAAAAAGTTGTCCCTGTCCAAATATTTATGGACCTAACTGTATCTGATCCAAGGCACGACCACTTGGGGGTGCTAACGAGATCCCAAACCCCACACACAAACGTCCAGGTAAAATATACAAGGGTTTACAGCTCTTCAAAGACAATGAGCATACAAAGTAGCACAAAACACAGCCAATTCATAGCAATCCAAGACAAAAGACTTTCTTTTCTTCTCCTCAACCAAGTTGAGGTATCGACCGCTGCCTCCGACTCTGACCCCAAGTGTCTTTGCGGTTATGGTGTACCCATATGGTAGCACTTCTGGGTCCTATGGTAGCCAGGGAGGTCACTCCCCTGACCACTGATGCCTACAGGGCTGCTACTCTGGACTCCAACTCCCATACTGACCTGCGGGTGTCCAAACTGGACAGATACAGATACCTGGACAGGCCGGACTGACCTCACAGCACAAAGGGCAGAGCAGGCTGTTTGTTATTAGGAGACTGCACTCCTTTAATGTGGGTGATGACACCCGTTACAACTCTGCGATGGCCTGGGCAATGCCCTACACCGTAACACAGGGGTCCTCAATCACGGTCCTGGAGGGCCGCAGTGGCTGCAGGTTTTTGTTTCAAACCCAATTGCGTTATTAACTCTTTCAGGGCGGATGTCGAGTTTTGTCGAAATTCAGGGGTAGAGGACAGTAATCAGCTGTAAACTGTAACTAAACTTGCCGTTAGGTTTTAGTTCAACTCTCTTTGCTAGAAGGAAAGCTTTGTTGATTTGACCTCAGATTTCCTGCATGTGTATGATTAGCGAAGAGCACACAGCCTCTAAAATTCCATCAACATGTGGTGAGAGACCAGAGCGAACGCGCAGAACAAAGAACTCCGTGGATGTCGTTTTTCGTATTGTGACTGAATCGGACCCTGACCTGTCAGACGTCTGATATTTTGATGCAAGTGATCTGAAGATGAAGATTGAAAACAAACATGAGGTACCAGCATTAGCCAATCGTGATGCTGAACACGTTTGTGTAGCTGATGCGATGTTCGCCAGCCACTTACATTGACAGGAGGTACAAACCATAATGCACCACACTGCAACTGCCACCGCTACCCACCTGCTGCATGAAGACAGCCAGGCTGCCAGCCCTTGAGCCGCCCTCTGCACCTGCGCCAACAGCAGCCACATCACTGCGTAACAATAGATTTATATGGATTTATGTGTGAAACCACTGCTTTGTGTGCTTTTAAGAAAACTACATTTTGGAAAAAAATATTCAGCCGTCGAAGAGTTAAGAAGCCCCTATTGCTCCAGTAACACCTCTGCTTCACCTTGGTGGTCTCGCTTATTAAGATTGTTGAACCCTTATTGCTTATTTTAGTGTTCAACAGTGGTGTCTCAGTTTTTAATGGCTCTTAATTAGTAGCATGAAGTTATGGGAAAGAGTAGTGGAAGCTCGGTTATAAAGTGAGGAGATGATTAGATAGATAGATAGATAGATAGATAGATAGATAGATAGATAGATAGATAGATAGATAGATCGATATGAGTGAAAGGCACTATATAATAGATAGATAGATAGATAGATAGATAGATAGATAGATAGATAGATAGATAGATATGAGTGAAAGGCACTATATAATAGATAGATAGATAGATAGATAGATAGATAGATAGATAGATAGATAGATAGATAGATAGATAGATAGATAGATAGATAGATAGATAGATACTTTATTAAATTCCCATACTCCGGCAGCAACATACTGATAATAACAATATTAAATTAAAGAGTGATAACAATGCAGGTATAACAGACAGTAACTTTGTATAATGTTAAATGTTAACGTTTAACCCCCCGGTAGAATTGAAGATACGCATAGTGTGGTGGAGGAGCGATCTCCTCAGTCTGTCAGTGGAGCAGGACGGTGACAGCAGTCTGTTGCTGAAGCTGCTCCTCTGTCTGAAGATGATCCTGTTCAGTGGATGCAGTGGATTCTCCATGATTGACAGGAGTCTGCTCAGCGCCCGTCGCTCTGCCACAGATGTCAAACTGTCCAGCTCCATGCCTACAATAGAGCCTGCCTTCCTCACCAGTTTGTCCAGGCGTGAGGTGTCCCTCTTCTTTATGCTGCCTCCCCAGCACACCACCGCGTAGAGGAGGGCGCTCACCACAACCGTCTGATAGAACATCTGCAGCATCTTATTGCAGATGTTGAAGGACGCCAGCCTTCTAAGGAATTATTGTTGGCTCTGTCCTCTCTTGCACAGATCATCAGTATTGGCAGTCCAGTCCAGTTTATCCAGCTGCACTCCCAGGTATTTATAGGTCTGCACCCTCTGCACACAGTCACCTCTGATGATCACGGGGTCCATGAGGGGCCTGGGCCTCCTAAAATCCACCACCAGCTCCTTGGTTTTGCTGGTGTTCAGGTGTAGGTGGTTTGAGTCGCACCATTTAACAAAGTCCTTGATGAGGTTCCTATACTCCTCCTCCTCCCCACTCCTGATGCAGCCCACGATAGAAGTGTCATCAGCGAACTTTTGCACGTGGCAGGACTCCGAGTTGTATTGGAAGTCTGATGTATATAGGCTGAACAGGACTGGAGAAAGTTCAGTCCCCTGTGGCGCTCCTGTGCTGCTGACCACAATGTCAGACCTGCAGTTCCTGAGACACACATACTGAGGTCTGTCTGTAAGATAGTCCACGATCCATGACACCAGGTATGAGTCTACTCCCATCTCTGTCAGCTGGTTGGATGGTGTTGATTAGTTGATTGATTAGTGAGAAGCAGGATGGTTTCATGTCAAGAAAGAGCACCACAGATGCAATGTTTGCTCTGAGGATGTTGATGGAGAAGTTTAGAGAAGGTCAGAAGGAGTTGCATTGCGTCTTTGTGGACCTGAAGAAAGCATATGACAGGGTGTCTGAGAGGAGCTGTGGTATTGTATGAGGAAGTCGGGAGTGGCAGAGAAGTACGTAAGAGTTGTACAGGATATGTACGAGGGAAGTGTGACAGTGGTGAGGTCTGCGGTAGGAGTGACGGAGGTGGGATTACATCAGGGATCGGCTCTGAGCCCTTTCTTATGTGCAATGGTGATGGACAGGTTGACAAACGAGATTAGACAGGAGTCCCTGTGGACTGTGATGTTTGCTGATGACATTGTGATCTGTAGTGGGAGTAGGGAGCAGGTTGAGGAGACCCTGGAGAGGTGGAGATATGAGAAGGGAGGAATGAAGGTCAGTAGGACCACCAAGACAGAATACATGTGTGTGAATGAGAGGGAGGTCATTGGAATGGTGAGGATGAGGGAAGTAGAGTTGGTGAAGGTGGATGAGTTTAAATACTTGGGATCAACAGCACAGAGTAATGGGGAGTGTGGAAGAGAAGTGAAGAAGAGAGTGCAGGCAGGGAGGAGTAGAAGGAGAAGAGTGTCAGGAGTAATCTGTGACAGACGGGTATCAGCGAGAGTGAAAGGGAAGGCCTACAGGACGGTAGTGAGACCAGCTATGTTATATGGGCTGGAGACGGTGGCACAGGAGACAGAGCTGGAGGTGGCCGAGTTAAAGATGTGAAGATTTGCATTGGGTGTGATGAGGATGGACAGGATTAGAAATATGGACATTAGAGGGTCAGCTCAAGTTGGACGGTTGGGAGACAAAGTCAGAGAGGCGAGATTGCGTTGGTTTGGAGAGATGCTGGGTATACTGGGAGAAGCGTGCTAAGGATAGAGCTGCCAGGGAAGAGGAGAAGAGGAAGGCCTAAGAGAAGGTTTGTGGATGTGGTGAGAGAGGATATGAAGGTGATGGTTGTGACAGAACAAGATGATGAGGACAGGAATAGATGGAAAAAAATTATCCTCTGTGGCAAACCTTAACGGGAGCAGCTGAAAGAAGAAGAAGAATTGTAATAAATGTAAAAGGTGCTCATGGCTGGACGCTCATTGTTCCATCTGAGCTGAGCCTGTATGTGTGCCATACAATAAAGCCCGATTCTGTTGCCTATCTGGAGACTCTGAGTGCTTTCTTAGGGGCACAGGGGGACCTCTGCCACATCTGCTTCCTTCAACACAACCCAAGCTTTTTTCTGGTTGGTCCCCCGTCCAAGTACTGGCTGGACCTGAACAGGCTTTAGCTTCAGGTAGATGAGCAGCTCTGAACTGCATGTGGTGAGGTTTAGTCAAGTCAAGGTTTGGATGAGCACCTAATTAGACATACATAGTTACAAACTGTTTACTTGTTGCTTTAGTATGATATACTGTATAGTGTATGTGTTATATGGGCTGGAGACGGTGGCACAGGAGACAGAGCTGGAGGTGGCAGAGTTAAAGATGCTGAGATTTGCATTGGGTGTGACGATGATGGACAGGATTAGAAATGAAGACATTACAGGGTCAGCTCAAAGTCAGAGAGGTGAGATTGAGTTGGTTTGGACCTGTGCAGAGGAGAGATGCTGGGTATATTGGGAGAAGGATGTTAAGGTGAGAGCTGCCAGGTAAGAGGAAAAGAGGAAGGGCTAAGAGAAGGTCTATGGATGTGGTGAGAGAGGACATGCAGGTGATGGGTGTGACAGAACAAGATACAGAGGACAGGAAGATATGGAAGAAGATGATCCGCTGTGCCAACCCCTAACGGGAGCAGCCAAAAGAAGAAGAAGAAGAAGCAAATGACAAAAGAGAGCAACATTTCTCCATTGCCACCTGTGTCTATTTATCACGCACTGTTGGATTTAATGAAATACTTGAAAGGAGAGTGAAGAGAAAAAAGTGAAGCATTGAGAATTACTCGTCCATTTTAGCCTTCAAATCATTTGGATGACATCCTTAGAAACGGGAAGAAAATCGAGGATATGAGAATGAGCTGACATAGCAGAGTTAAAGCTCTAACAAGCCATGAAATTAAATCATTGGCAAAAATTGCTTTCTCATTAAACAACCAGGTGAGAACAAAAACCTGCAGCCACTGCGGCCCTCCAGGACTGAGACTGAGGACCCCTGCCGTAACATCACTTCAGGAGGGGCCCACCGAATCAACAAACTGATTAAGAAGGTGGGCTCAGTGATGGGACAACCTCTGGGACCCCTTCAGGTAGTAATGGGGACAACACAGAGTGCCGTTATGAACAATGCTGCACATCCTCTCGGTGACACACTCTTATTCAATGGAAGTGTGTCTAGAAACAGAACTGGGTCTCCTTCACACCGTTTATGGTGCCTCCATCATTCTTGTGTGTGTGTGTGTGTGTGTGTGTCTTGCGCTTCTGTAAAATTGAAATTTCAGCTTGCGACAAATCAACTGCTCTGTGCCGATTATGAAGCACCTGAGATCAGAACATGTGTCACGAATATCAAGGGAGAGAATTTGAATGGGACACCACGTAACCCGATTTCCGTTTGCCCTTAAAATGGAGGAGCCCCGACATCAACGAGCGATCAATCGACCGACTGACTGGCCCCTTTGACTGACACACCGCTATTGAAAGCCTTTGGCTACACGAAGTCTCAGTCATTCTGCACTCGGCCTTCAAGAGTTCCCTGAAAAGCTGAACCTTTTTATTTAACAAAGTGCCCCGTTTACTGACGCGGGCTTCTCACGTGTTCTTGAAACGTCTCCTACTTCATCTTGGATGTTAAACTGAGTTACCCGCTGGCATTAATGGCTGCCGTCACATCATTCAGGTGGGCGCTGCACATTGGTGCTGGTTGAAGTGGTTCCCCTCTGTCTATGTAAAGAAATGCCATATAAATGTAATTAGGATTATCACCCCAACCCTTCATTTTGTTCTTTTGTTATTTTACACCATTTATCTATGTCCGAGTATTGTTTTTTTTTGTTTGTTTTTGACGTCCGGTTTGAATTACCAGTAACCCTAAATTGATCAACCCCGAGTGTGTGTGTGCATGCATTAATGTGGGCTGGCACGTCATCCTTACATTCTGCTTTGTGCCCACTATTAACAGGACAGACCCTGCCCACCCTGATTTGGATTATGCCAACTTGAGAACATATCTGTGAATTTCTTTATATACTGCTCACAAAAATGAAAGGAACCCTTTTGAATCCGAGTATAGCATGAAGTCAGTGACACTTGGGGGCTACTGATCTGCTCAGTTAAGCAGCAGAGGGGCTTGTTCATCAGTTTCAGCTGCTTTGGTGCACTAGGGGGGCAACAATGAGATGACCAGCAAAACAGGAATGAATGGTTTAACAGGTGGAGGGAGGCCACGGACATTCCCCCCCCCCCCCCATCTGTTTTGTCACTCATTTTGTATTTGGCTACGGTCAGTGTCACTACTGATAGCATGAGGCCATATCTGGACCCTACAGAGCTGGCACAGGTAGGATGGCACATCAATACCACGTGCCATTGTGACCCTCTCTATGAGTGTCTCCCAGCACAGTCTCAAGGACATGGAGGAGATTCCAGGAGACAGACAGGCGGTTCCTCTAAGAGAGCTGGACAGGGCCCATCATAGAAGGTCCTTAACCCACCAGCAGGACCCACCGGTATCTGCTCCTTTGGGCAAAGAGGAACAGGATGAGCACTGGCAGGGCCTACAAAATGACCTCCAGCAGGCAGGCAGGCAGGCCACTGGTGTGAACGTCTCTTGAGCAAGCAATCAGAAACAGACTTCATGAGGGTGGCCTGAGGGCCCGACAATGTCTTCTAGTGGGCACCGTGGAGCTCGATTGGCATTGGCCATAGTATACCAGAAGTGGCGCCCTGCGCCTTACACAGATGAGACCAGATTCACCCTGAGCACATGTGACAGACGTGAAAGAGTCTGGAGAAGCCATGGAGAACGTTATGCTGCCTGTAACATCGTTCAGCATGATTGATTTGGTGGGGGGTCAGTGATGGTATATCTGGGGTGGCATATCCATGGAAGTGCACACAGACCAGACTATGGCACCGCAGGACTGCCATTAGGTATCGGGATGAAATCCTTGGACCCATTGTCAGATCCTATGCTGGCTCCTCCTGGTGTATGACAATGCACGGCTGGCCTCATGTGGTGAGAGGATGAAGGAATTGATACCATTGACTGGCACATACGCTCACTCGCCTGACCTCAATCAAATAGAACACCTCTGGGTGGGACATTATGTTTGGGTCCATCCGACACCTCAACCTGTCCAGGAGCTCGGTGATGCCCTGGTCCAGACCTGGGAGGAGATCCCTCAGGACACCATCCGTCATCTCATTAGGATGTTGTCAGGTATTGGGCATACAAACTACTGAGTATGATTTGGAGCTGCTGCAATGACATTTCACCTAAATGGACTCGCTTGCCCGCCCCATCATTTTTTCCCTTTGATTTTCGGGGTGTCCCTCTGTCGGTTGATCATTTTCATTTCCTTCCTTTCATTCCTCACACATCACCATATCAGTCCATTGCAGTAGAGATGGCCAGCAGGAGTTTTTTTCCCCATTAAGATCAGATGTGCTCTCAAAGTGGTCCTTTCATTTTTTTAAGCAGTTTATTTCTCCTTTTTTTGTTTTCCACTAAGACTTTGAATGTTTCCACTTGAGCCACTTCTCTTCAGAAAAGCAAAGGCTTCACTAATAACATTTAAAGAACTACAGAAAAAGCCGTTTCAAGTATAACGCTGCCCGAAGTTTATCAGTAATCCACTCCTGGTGTCTTTGCTTTGCTTAACTGAAACTAAACATGAGGCACTTAAGTGACTTCTTCATTTTCAAAGTCATTTTGATGACAATAGACTTTATTATCCATACTCCCCAACTACCCCATTAGTAAAAATAATTTTAAGGTGGACACGAAACTCAGAAAAATGTTCATCAGTAAAATAATGTTGGGGTGCATTGGAAGTAAGACCATACAACACATGCAAGTCAAATACTAAACACCCACTCCTTCTCTGGGCTAACTACTATCAAGTTTTATGTATATAGCGCCTTTAGGAGTGCAGCTCCCTACTGCCCTAACACTCCACACAACTCCTTCTCTCCACCTGTGAATTCCTCGCCTATAAGCTCAATGGGGTAATGACCAGCAGGCACTAGGGGTCAATTTCACGCTGAATTTCCTTACTGGCCCCATGGTCAGGACCCTCCCTCTGAACTCTTGGGGTCATCTTCCTAGCGCTCCTCATTACAGGTGTCATTTAAAGGGAGGGGTGGGTAGCCTGCCCTGTCAAAACACAATGTACTGCTAACGTTGTGTGGGATGTCTATATAAAGCGTGATACGCTACAGAAATGCTACTATTATATTATTTGTGTCTCTCTACTGCCATTTCCGTCCCCGACAGCTTTCCACACCATTTAAACCCTGAAATGTCGATACACTGTCACAAGCGTCTCACATCAGGCTTTTTTATCCATCCATTCGTCCCGATTCTAACCCGCCTGTTCTGATCCGGAAACACTAAACACAAATCGGGCAGCATCCCTGGACAGGGCGCCAGACCATCGCTGAAGACGCACATTCAATCACAACGAGCCAATTTACAGAAATCAATTAGCGCAATACACGCGTTTTTGGAATATACACACTATGCAGGACTGTTACCTGCCTTGCACCTGCGACCCTGAACTGACTGATGAACGGATGAGTTATTACAAGATAAGAACAAACCTACTCGAGGACCGGCTCTGCCGCTGAAGAGCAATGCATTGTGGATCCACCCCAAAGACAATCGACTGCAAATCCCAGCATGCCCCATCGCAGCGACCAGTATCTTCATGTCTCGTTTGTTATCGCGAGAGGACCACAAACCCCACAATTCGCCACCCTTCCCGTTTCAGATATTCCCGCGCTCTGGGACTTGTCAGCATGTCGGATGTGTATGACCCGGCCAGTCTTCCAGACTTACTGCCGCTCTATTACCGCCGCCTCTTCCCGTTTTCGCAGTATTTTCGGTGGCTCAACTATGGGGGTGGTAAGTAAGGCGATGACTGCCAGCGCGTGTTTGTTGTATTCCCCGGGACTCAAAGCGCGCGTCTCTCATGCGCGGCGCCGTCTCGTTATGACTGCTTAGAGTTGCGTGCGTGTACAGTAATTCACATGGGAAACGGAGTTCGCTTTTTTAATGTGTGGGATTAAGCGTGAAGGTTATTATGATTGCCGTATTCCAATCAACCACTGAGAACTCGAGTCACATATCACAGCGGCGAACATCGTTATGTTGATGTCAGGATTAACTAATTGGGAAATAGTCAAGGAGAACCCGGGACTCCTAACTGCGAGGCAGCAGCGCTACCCACTGCGCCACCGTGCCGCCGGGATTTATTATCATTGGGCGGCTCGGTGGCGCAGTGGGTAGCGCTGCTGCTTCGCAGTTACTTTGCATGTTCGCCCCGTCTTTGCGTGGGTTTCCTCCGACACAGTCCAAAGACATGCAGGTTAGGTACATTGGCAATTCAAAATTGTCCCTAGTGTGTGTGTGCGCGCCCTGCGGTGGGCTGGCGCCCTGCCTTGCACCCTGTGTGTTGGCTGGGATTGGCTCCAGCAGACCCCCGTGACCCTGTAGTTAGGATATAGCGGGTTGGATAATGGATGGATGGATTATCATCTTGTACAGAACAAAAACAGGACTCAATGTAAAGTATGTCTGCCCCGTTTTCTTTTTTTGTGCTGGGATCCCCAACTATATTATATTATATATATATATTAACAACTGCGGTGGGTTGGCACCCTGCCTGGGATTGGTTCCTGCCTTGTGCCCTGTGTTGGCTGGGATTGGCTCCAGCAGACCCCCGTGACCCTGTGTTCAGATTCAGCGGGTTGGAAAATGGATGGATGGATATATTAACAATAACTGCAATGGTAAATCTATTTCCCATGAGGCCTTGCTGTATATAGTAATTGATTATTTGTAGTAATGCATGATGGATTTTAAAGTAAACCTTTTCTCTTTAGTGGTGTGAAATCACTGCACTCCCCGGAGTCTTCTACACATAATGGACACATTTCCAAATGGAGCCTGTGCTTGGATCTGTTTCATTAGGAGTTTAGGGTTCTTCCAAGGGTGTAACACATTTACTGAGCCCTGTATTGGCACTAAGATTTGGTTGAGATTTTCACAATTGCTTTGTCCAGTTCTGGTTGTTGTCTGTGCTCATTAGAAGTAATTCTGGGTGTACACTTTAGCAGATAAATGCTTCCTTTTTTTTGGTCACTGACTTGTTTGTTTTTTCTTTCCCCAGTGGATCACTCAATTACTTTTACACTCTTGAACTTAGCCAATTTAGCCTACCTTTTGAAGAATGTGAATCCCTACACGCTATCTATCTGTAACAGGATTAATGTTTGTATTCTATTAGTTATTATAAACAAAATTCTAAAATAAATGGGATTTTCAAATATTAAACCCTTGTTCTTTTAAAGCATTAAACATTTACCACTTATTCTGCAGTGGGCTGGTGCCCTGCCCAGGCTTTGTTTCCTGCCTCGTGCCCTGTGTTGGCTGGGAGTTGGCTCCAGCAGAACCCCGTGACCCTATAGTTAGGATATAGCGGGTTGGATAATGGATGGATGGATTTGCCACTTATTATGATCAACTGTTTATAAAAGTCCATAAAATTTGGTCTCTTCAGAGTTCTGTTAACTTGAAAATGGTGGTAGTTTAAGCAGGTTTAGAAGAGAGTATGGTACATCATAAGTGCATAACTGTGCTCCATAATTTTTATTTTAATAATGTTGTATAACTATCTATGCGTCTGTGGGATTACCCAGTGATAACGTGGCCATCCTATTAGCTTAAATTGTCCAAAATAAGACATTTTAAAGGTTCCTAAAATCCTCCTCTCCACCACAGCACTTGGTAATTTTATTCCCTGTGTCTGTAGTTCTTTGCAGGAAGAAAATCTTTCTAACATTTGTGTGAAATCTGCTCTTAAGTTTCCAGTTGTGTCCCAGTGTTCTTGATCACGGTCCTGGAGGGCTGCAGTGGCTGCAGGTTTTTGCTCCAACCCAATTGCTTAATAAGAAGCACTCATTGCTCAAGTAACACTTGTGGTTCACTTTAGTTGTCTCGCTCATTATGATTTTGAACCTTTATTGCTTATTTTAATCTTAAACAGCTGTATTCTTCGTTTGTAATTGCTGCTAATTAGCAATAAGATGCAAGTGACAAAAGGGACCAGCATTTCTCCATTTAGCTTGTTTCAATTTACACCTGTGTGTATTTATCATGCGCTATTGGGTTTATTTAAATACTTGGAAGGACAGTAAAGAGAAAAAAAGAGAGAGACTGAGAATTACTCCTCCATTTTACCCTTCAAATCAAATGATACAGTGGAACCTCGGTTCATGACTATAATTCGTTCCAAAACTCTGGTCGTAAACCGAGTTGGTCGTGAACCAAAGCAATTTCTCCCATAGGATTGTATGTAAATATATATATTTTTTTGTTTTTAAGCACAAATGTAGTTAATTATACCATAGAATGCACAGCGTAATGGTAAACTAAATGTAAAAACATTGAATAACACTGAGAAAACCTTGAACAACAGAGAAAACTAACACTGCAATAGTTCGCGCTATAGTGCTAGGAACCGCTCGCTAAAAACACTTTTTTTTTAATGAGTTTTAAGCACAGGGGAAAAAATGAACATCTGAAAAATCCGTAATTTAATAAACCACCAAGAAAAGTAACATTGCAACAATGCAGGCTACGAACCGATCGCTGTAAATAGAACTGAAAACAAAAACAAGCCTTCTCTACCTTATGGGTCCCTCGCTCGCTCTCTCCCGCGCCTGTGTGTGTGTGTGCGCGCCTCTCTCTGTCTCGGGCTGCCTGTGTGTGTGCCTCTGTCTCTTGCGCTGCCTCTCTGTGTGTGTGTGTGTGTGTGTGTGTGTGTCCCCGCGTCGCTCTCTCTCTTGCTCGCTGCACAGGGAGAGACTGAACATGTACAAACTGAAAGGAAATCTGGCTTGTTCGTATACCGAGTGTGTGGTCGTGAACCGAGGCAAAAGTTTGGCAAACTTTTTGGTCGTAAACCGAGTTGTATGTGTACCGAGACGTTCGTGAACCGATGTTCCACTGTATCCTTAGAAAGGGGAAGAAAACCTACGATACTAGCCAACCCGCGGCGTAGCATGTCCTCACAGGTGGTGCAGGGGTAGTGCTGCTGCTTTGCAGTAAGGAGACTGTGGAAGATTGTGGGTTCGCTTCCCGGTTCCTCCCTGTGTGGATAGCACTTTGAGTACTGAGAAAAGCGCTATATAAATGTAATGAATTATTATTATTATTATACGCCGCATAATTATGTATTGATGGGTGAACACTTCCTGAACGACACAGTTGTCCAAATGGGATGGGTTTGAGGATACCACTGTGAGTGAATGAAAAGATGGACCACTGGAGAGAGCAACATTCAATTGTCCATGACTGAAAGCGGGATCGTCTGTGACGATGGAGGCCACGCTGGTGAAAGTTACTTCATCAGTAGGGATAAGTGTCAGTACTTGTTCATTAAGGTGTAGCGAGTCTTCGTTGTTCACGCTTAATATAGCTTGCGTACCGAGTTGTTCCGGAGTCACAGTTGAGAAACACTTTTTTAATGTCTTTTAAGCACAGGGAAAAAATGAACATGTGAAACATCCGTAATGTACTAAGGCACCAAGAAAAGTAACATTGCAATAATGCACGCTACGACCCGATCGCTGTAAACAGAAGTGAAAACAAAATCGAGCCCGGTGCATTCTTTAACTGCCTTCTCTGCCTTGTAGCGCAGTGGTAGTGCTGTGGAAGATTTTGGGTTCGCTTCCCGGTTCCTCCCTGTGTGGATAGCGCTTTGAAAACTGAAAACACCGGTATATCAATGTAATGAAGTATTATTATTCTTATGTGTCCAGCGCTTGCGTGCCTGTATGTGTGTGTGTGTCGCTCGCTCTCTTGCTCGCTGCACTTGTTCCTGCAGGCATACGCCGCATAATTATTTATTGATGGCTGAATACTTCCGGAAAGACACAGTTGTCTAAAAGGGGTGGGTTTGAGGATACAACAGTAAGTGAATGAAAAGATGGAACTCTGGAGAGAGCAACATATAATTGTCCGTGACTGAAAACTGGGTTTGGCAGATACATGCACATCTTTATCTAAGTTTGTCCCTGTGCCTTATTAATTGTCATCACAAAGGCCAATCTAACAGGAAATTGTCTTCGTTTTAAAAGTAAAAGGCAAATTATCCGCGACAAACTGTTTTACATGCTGCATACCAGCCACATAATCATGCCGCTTTTTAAATGTTTTTTAAGCAAAGGGAAAAAAATGAACATTTGCAAAATCCGTAACACTGCTTTCAGTAAGTACAATGCACACGCGTTTAATTTGTCGGCCACTTTTTGCCAGCCGTCTTTTCTGGTTTGGGCTGCTTTTGCAGTGTTACCGCTTGTGCATATTAAATCTTGAAATCCTTCGAGTAACTAATTAACTAACTAACTAACTAACACCCATCCACACACCCACTCAGCTTGTGTGAAAAAAATGCGCCCGTTCTTTCATCATTTTGTTGCAGCCTATCAAAGACTTGCTGATCATGTTTTCTAGACTCAATATACATTGGCTTTTCACTCAGCGCGGAGGCGCGCATTCATCTCGGATTATTACATCCTGCTAGACTAATCTGCTACACGGCAGCATTTGAAAAACCGACTTATCCCGGATGAGTTTCACCAGCATTAATGATTACGAATCTGGTTGGAACAAAACCCTGCAGCCACAGGGGTTCACCAGGACCGAGTTTGGCAAACACTGCTGAACACAGACGAAACCGACTCAGGTGAGGAGTGGGGGCGGGCAAAGTAGTTGCAGCTATTGATTATTATTATTGTTTGCCTGGGTGTCTGATCTGCTCGACGGGATCAGAAATAAAAGGAAAACAATGTGAAGGCAATGTCACAGGTGTGTCTGTGGTATAGCGGGTCCACATCTCCCCTTCAAAAGACCATTTTTAAATAAATAATCACCGCGCTCACAGCGTAGCGAGGGGCGTGGAAGTGTAGCTGAAACGGTTTCCAGGTGGAGTCGTGCTGCGGGCGTTTCTCCCCTGTGCAGTGTGCAAGCGAGTGAGGAGAGAGAGAAAGCCGGTACGTTAGAGTGAGCGAGAGCAGGCTCGAAGGCAATGTGTTCCTGTGGTATAGCGGGTCCATAGCTCCCCTTCAAAAGGCCATTTTTAATCAGGCTGACAGTAGTGGAGTCAGGCACAGAGAGCGTCTCGACTGTTGCAGGGCCTGCATCAGTGAAGCAGGTGAGACGCTAATGAAACAGAGGCACAGGGCTTATTGGTTTTTAAAGACTGCTTCCTTCATTGTGTTTTAACCTCAGTTTTAAAGGATTGTTTTAAGGATCCCATGGGATACCCCTCGCAAACTGTTTTACACGCTGCATACAGCGATTCACAT
Source organism: Erpetoichthys calabaricus (assembly GCF_900747795.2). Taxonomy (NCBI): domain Eukaryota; kingdom Metazoa; phylum Chordata; class Cladistia; order Polypteriformes; family Polypteridae; genus Erpetoichthys; species Erpetoichthys calabaricus. Next base: position 306,815,398 of record NC_041396.2, read on the forward strand.
CCACGAGAAACATGCCTCAATGAACAGTCAACGTGGCTCAGTGGTGCATGTGGACTCTAGCACAGACGAACATAAATGACGCCATGTTTTCTGAGTCGTCGCGTCCAAGTTGGTGGGCGTGGCTCTGCGAGTTGTCGTCGTATACAATGGTCCTAGAGTTGGTGGCCGTGGCTCCGTCCTGTGTGCGCCATGGGTTTCTTACTTGTTGGCGGCTTAGTGAATTATATATATAGATGAGAATTACCTGACATAGCAGAGTTAAAGCACTAACAAGCAATGAAATTAAATTATTGGCAAGAATTGCTTTCTAATTAAGCAACCGGGTTAGAACAAAAACCTGCAGCCACTGCGGCCTTCCAGGACCGTGATTGAGGACCCCTGTTCTTGATGAACTCATTTTAAAGTCACAGTCTCAATCCACTGGCCTAATTTCCTTCATCATTTTAAACACTTGAGTTTTTTTTGGTTCTTTTTATTTCACCTTATATAATTTCTTGTATTAGGAATTTGTTAGTTTTTGCATACCCCTTGGGGTCAGAGCTCAGGGTCAGCCATTGTACAGCCAGCACCCCTGGAGCAATTACAGGTTAAGGGCCTCTTAATCTCCACTTGCTCCTAAACTGAAAGGTTCAGCATTTTCAATTACTTCTAATAGCCTCACCACTCAGTTTAAAAATCAGCCTAGTCGCCCTTCTCTGGACTTTCTCTAGTGCTGCTATGTCTCTTTTGTAATATGGAGATCAAAACTGCACACGATTCTCCAGGTGAGGCCTCACTAGGGTGTTATGTACTCCATGCATCGTGATATTTAACTTCGTATTCCATTTGCTTTCTTGATCTGTCTGTCTACTGTCTGGATATTGGTAGTGACAAGTCCACTACAGCTCCTTCATTAGGGGTACTTTCAATTTTCAGACCTCCCATTGTGCATTCAAATCTTGCATTTACTTACATTAAGTTTCATTTGCCACAAATCTGCCCAAGCCTGTCTGCTGTTCAAGTCACTCTGTAACAATTTAGCTGATTCTGCATCATCTGCAGACTTAACCGGCGTACTGATTATGTTCTTGTCCGGATTGTTTATGTATATTTAATAAGAGCACTGAGCCCCGCTGGATACACTTTTAACATTACCTAATCCTGAAGATGTTCACCATAACTCTTTCTTTCACCTTGTTTGAGTTTTGTCCGCACCTACAATGTGTGTCTTGAATTCCCGCTCTTTTTTTTTAGTTTATTCACTAACCTTTCCTGTGGCACTTGATCAAAAACCTTCTGAAAATCCAGATAAATATGTAGCGGGGCCACAAAGGTATTGTTGTTTGTTGTGTTGCACCCAGTCGCGTCTCGTCTCAGCACCCCGTTTAAACTAATATGTGAGTCTGTTTAAATGTCGTCCCCGTAATAAGAAACAGGGAAAGGTGTTGCAGGGAGGCAGCAACCCCCTGGACACGTCAGGACCGGGATTTTAACAGTTATATCCGGCTCATCATTATTTAAACCAGCAGGAGGGAAAGAAGAGAGGAGAGGGAGAGAGACGGAGATTTCAAGTACCGACAATCGATCAACATCTTTCTATTTTTTTTCATCGCGCCTGGTTCCAGTTTGATTCTCACTCCGCCGAAATCACATCAACACCATCATCGCCAAGAAACCCCGGGATTGAACATTATACTCCACCATCCGCCGAGAAAGCACAATGAGGTCGTTCTTTTTCTCAGGAGATTCAAACACCTCCATTTTAGATAGATAGATGGATACTTTATTAATCCCAAGGGGAAATTCACATACTCCAGCAGCAGCATACTGATAATAACAATATTAAATTAAAGAGTGATAACAATGCAGGTATAACAGACAATAACTTTGTATAATGTTAACGTTTACCCCCCCCCCCCCGGGTGGAATTGAAGAGTCGCATAGTGTGGTGGAGGAACGATCTCCTCAGTCTGTCAGTGGAGCAGGACGGTGACAGCAGTCTGTCGCTGAAGCTGCTCCTCTGTCTGGAGATGATCCTGTTCAGTGGATGCAGTGGATTCTCCATGATTGACAGGAGTCTGATCAGTGCCCGTCGCTCTGCCACAGATGTCAGACTGTCCAGCTCTGTGCTTACAATAGAGCCTGCCTTCCTCACCAGTTTGTCCAGGCGTGAAGCGTCCCTCTTCTTTATTCTACGTCCCCAGCACACCACTGCGTAGAAGAGGGCGCTCACCACAGCCGTCTGATAGAACATCTGCAGCATCTTATTGCAGATGTTGAAGGACGCCAGCCTTCCAAGGAAGTAATTGATCAGTCTTCCGTATTCTGGACAGTGATTTTACTCGGACTCAATTTCACATTCATTGTCATTCAGTACTCATACATCGCTATTATGTGTTTGTTATACATTTGCAGGGGCAAGGGAGGTTTTCCTCACAGGTGGCGCAGTGGTAGTGCTGCTGCTTTGCAGTAAGGAAACTGTGGAAGATTGTGGGTTCGCTTCCCGGTTCCTCCCTGTGTGGATAGCGCTTTAAGTACTGAGAAAAGCGCTATATAAATGTAATGAATTATTATTATTATTATTATCATAATGAATTATTGTTACTGTACAGGTGTTGTTTCACATAGCTGCTTTGGTGGAGGGATCCTCTTTAATAAAAACCCTGTATGTGTCCATGTGTCTGTGTGTGTGTGTGTGTGTGTGTCTTCTGGTGAAGTGCGCATGCGCGGGGCACTCTTTAATAAAGGACATCATTGCTGGGGAGAGTGCTGATTGGGTACTTGTGGCCACGCACATAAAATCTGTTACTGGGGAGATGCCACACACAATAATCAGCTGCACGCCAGCACAGATTAAAATACTTGCTGGGGAACTGCACAGTACTTGCTGGAGAGACGCCACAGCAATGATTATCAGCTGCACGCCACACATTACATCAGTTCCTGGGGAGACTCTGCTGATTGCCCACTGTTGTGATAGAAAATTAAACACATATTACAGACAAGGCGGAAGTACAGGGAAGGACGGAATGAGTGGCAGAGTCACCGGCCTCTAGCAGATGCTTCAAAGGCCGCCTGACGCATCACACAAGACAGAGAGGGCGGGACCTATAAAATATCGCACGGCCGGTCCAATCGGATTTCGGTAAATGAGGTAAAACCTAAAACATAAGGCACGAAAAATCCAATCGGGTACTGAGACGCAGAGACCAGCTTCCCCAAAGAGGTGGGATTAGTGTTGTTTGTTGTGCAAGTGTTCACTCTGAGGATGTCAGATTTGCGATTAAGAAGCTTGGCCCGGTAAAGTGTCAGTCGTTGAAGGGTTTTTCCTAAATATACGAATTTTCATGATATTACAATACGATGACTTTTAAAAGTACAGTAGATTTATTTTTCGCGCACATAAAATCCGTTGCTGGGGAGACGCCACACATACAATAATCGGCTGCACCCTGGCACAGATTAAAATACTTGCTGGGGAACTGCACAGTACTTGCTGGAGAGACGCCACAGCAAGTTAAAATAAAGAGAGGCAGGATAGGAGATCTTCAAACAGACACAACACATCAATCAACAGCCACACAGGAGAGGATAAATGTAATAATGTAATATACTTACTGTATTGTCATATATGTTTTTATTTTATTTTTATTATTATTTTACTTTAGGCTTCTTGCAAAAATATTTTTGACAAAAAAAAAATTAAGACAAGAAACAGAATAATGTCAAGGTCCCTTGCCATTTAATATAGACTGTTCCTACTAATGTTTATGTACTACTGTTCTAGTGCCCGTTATTGTAACAGGCTTAATGTCTAGTATATATATATTTATATAAGTAGATATATTTTACTTGCGGTGGGTTGGCACCCTGCCCGGGATTGGTTCCTGCCTTGTGCTCTGTGTTGGCTGGGATTGGCTCCAGCAGACCCCCGTGACCCTGTGTTTGGATTCACCAGGTTGGAAAATGGATGGATGGATAGATATATTTTACATCGCAGATTTATATTCTTGTATTTTTGTCATTGTATTGTATTTAATATATTCCACACTTACTTTACTTATCTTTTCTTTTGCTGTAACCGTCGATTGGGGACGAGGTAAAAATTATTATTTGTTAGAGGTATGGCTTGGTATTGATAGGTTATTCTCAGGAATTCATCCAGGCCACAGGTCTTGGTAGTGTGGCTGCCGGCTGGGTAGGAAGTCGGCCGTTGCAAATAACAACATATGAACTTCTCTGATTGTATTCTTTTGTTTCTTCCTCATAGAATTCCTGCATATGCGTGAATTGCTGCTTTTCTCGTCTGGGTATTTGCTCACACTCCAGTTCTCCAGTATTTTAGTCCTGACATCTTGTTTTCTTTACCCTGAATACCATGAGGACTGATTGAGGTCATTGATGTTAGGTAGAATGCCTAGAGGGGGCTGGCTGGGTGGTCTTGTGGCCTTGGAAACCATGCAGATTTTTTTTTTCTCCAGCCGTCTGGAGTTTTTTTTTTTGTTTTTTTCTGTCCTCTCTGGCCATCGGACCTTACTTTTTTTTCCTGTGTTAATTAGTGTTCCCTTATTTTAATTCTTATTTATTTTGTCTTTTTTTCTCTCTCTTCATCGTGTAGAGCACTTTGAGCTACATTATTTGCATGAAAATGTGCTATAGAACTGAATGTTGTTGTTATTGTAAGAATTATTGACTTGTCAGAAAAATTTATATTAGTGATTTTTTTTTTTAAACCCACTGGCAGATATTTTTGCTAAATAAAAGCAAAACCACTTTCATTTCAAGTTTTGTTTTGTCTAGTTTTTGTACTATATATGCATTTTTTTTTTTTTGCAGTGTGTAATGGTACACATGTTATGTTCACGGGCCTTTAGTCACTTGGATCAGCCTGATCTCCTTTTTTCTGTAATCGTGTAATATTTGCAAGCCTCCAGCCTTTATGAATTTCTGTGGTGTTGTGGGATTTTTGAAAATCTGTGCCAAGGGATTATACATGTGCTCCTTAACGTTCTTGAGCACTCGAGGATAGTTTTATAAGTAGGAGTCTTCACCACACCACAGGCAGACGTACGTCAGCTTAATAAAATGAAAATGCAGTTCAAGTCATTGGATATTGTAGGGTTAACACCCTAAGGTAGACACACACAGAGACCTTATCCACCCAGTTACTGACTATAACGCAAAATCAGAAAAAGTTGGAACGGTTTGGAAAATGCAAATAATAAAAAAATAAATAAATTGGGAGTGCTCTCCCCTCGACTTTCTCGTATACTTCGATATGGGGATGAATATTTGAGGAGTAAACCGCAAGGCAAGGATTATATATTTTTATATTACCAGGGGGCTTCGCCAACCCACTCGGCCTGCGCTACGTGCCAGCCACTTTGCCGCTCAGGTATGTGGATCTTGCTTTCACCAAACAACAAATCTTTTAATTCTCGCTGATACGCCTCTTCATTAGGGTGAAACACTACTTTTCCCTGATGGCAACACCAATTAGGCGATCTACAAGTCTCCAACATAAAGTTTAAAGCCGAACAATATCTACACACTTTTGTCATATCACCTATGTCCATATATTCGATCTCTTTTCACTGTCATGTTATTTCACCGAGTAATAATTTCCGTTTGTTTGCACTAATGTGATCTTTACTATCAGTTTGTTGAGACCTTCAAATTTTAGTACTTCCATTATCTCTAACCTGCTCAGCATGTGTATCGCACCAACGTTTTTGAGTTCTTTACGACATTCTACTTTGTCATCTACTCTTTGTCTTTTATTTCCGGCCCCCGGGCCTGGTTAAATCTTTTGGCACAAAGTCTCGTCTCGTGGGACGTGAAAGTGTCTTTGTGAGAAAGTCACATCTCATCCCAGGCTAAAAAGTCTTGTCTCGTCCCAGGTTTTTTTTTTTTTATAATAGAGAGATGTTCATTAAAGAACCATCAACATCAAATCAAATTAATAATATATTGAACAATTTTGAATAAATCGGACTCTGTAGCTAATAAATAATTGAATAAAAAATTTGCCATGATAATTTTATTTTGGCAATCAATTCCGGTAAATTACCACTTTCAGCAAGTGGATGTGGTTGCAAGAGACTTTAGCAACGTGTGTAATGTAACACTTGTACACAAAATTTCATTTACATAAAGCAAAAACGTTTTCAAACGTGTGTGTGTGTGTGTGTGTGTGTGTGTGTGTCACCATTTGAATGTCAAATGGAAAATTGCGATTATCTCGAAAACCGGTCGTCTTTCGAAAAAAATGCAAAGCAACAAAAAAAATGCTTAGAATATGGTGCTATGATGTAAAATGACCACATTTTGAATATTTCAGGTGAAGTACCACTTCTGGGTAGCGGAAAGAGCTCAAAAGTTTATCGAAATCTACATTTTGTACCTTAATACTTGTATGCAAAATTTGGTTGACGTGAGTGAAACCGCACTTAAGTTATTGTGTTTAAACGCAAACACACACACAGACATAATTCCTTAAATGGTATTTTTGGACTTGGGGAGGTCTAAAACATTGAGATTCATCAAAATCTCGACATTGAAGTTTTGGACGATTCCAATACTTTCCCCCTCTCTACCTTGTATACGAGAAAGTAAAAAAAATGCAGTGATTGTTAAATTTACTTTTATTTCATTGCTGACAGTGTGAATCCAAGATTTTTGATGTTTTGTCTAGTCAGCGTCATCACATTTGTCAATAGACCTCCATTCCTGCATTTTAGACCTGCAGCACATTCCATAAAAAGTTGGAATGGTGAAGCATTCAGCACTCTGTGATGTCGCCATTCCTTCTCACAACGCATTGTGGGACTGAGGATACCAAGCAGTGACGTGTTTCAGGTGTTATTTTGGCCCATTCTTCCTGCAAACACGTCCTAAGGTGTGCAACACTACAGGGTCATCATTGTTGCATTTTTCTTTTCAGAAATCTCCACAGATTCTCTACTGGGGACAGGTCAGGACTGCAGGCAGGCCAATCCAGTATCCGGACCCTCTTTTTCTGTAGCCATGCCTTTGTAACGTGTACAGAATGTGGCTTTGCATTGTCTTGTTTAAAACTGCATGGGTGACCCTGAAAAGCGCAGCATATGTTGCTCTAAAATTTCAATGTACTTTTCTGCCATCACTGAAGCATAAATGCCCTTTGCTGAGGGGACTAACACAACCCAATACCATGACGGACCCCACAGGCTTTTGTACTTGTTGCTGATAACAGTCTGGATTGTCCTTTTAATCTTTGGTCTGGAGCAAACGGCGTTCATTTCTTCCAAACAAGATCTGGACTACTGATTTGTCTGACCACAATACCAGTTTCCACTGTGTGATGGTCCATCCCTGATGTCTCTGAGGCCGATGTCAAGTCGATGCCACTTCTGGATATGGCTAACATAGGGCTGCTTTTTTGCACAGTGAAGCTTTGAAGTGGCATGTGTGAATGGAACTCCGTATTGTAGTGCTTAACAAAGGTTTGCTAAACTAATCCCTTGCCATGCCGTGTGCTTATATCAGCTATCAATGTTGCACTGTCATCTGAGGGATCAGAGGTCACGGGTGTTCAGCTTAGACTTGCACCCGTGCTCTTTACAAACTGAAATTCCTTCAGATTCCTTGAATCATGTAACGATAGTATGTACCGTAGACAGAGAAATATGCAAATCCCTTCCAATCTTTTTTTGAGGAACATTGTGTTTAAACATTTCAGTCATTTTGTCACACATCAGCTGACAGGCTGGAGATCCTCCAACCATCTTTGCTCCTCAGACACTCACCCTTTTGTAGATACAAATCAGGATTACAATCACCTGTTTGAAATGACATCATCTCTTGTATATATTTCTCTTCTGGTTCGTCCTGCTTCCACTTCAAAACCGGTCCCTCCGACACGGCATTTCTCGATTCCTATTCGTCGTCTTCCATGTCATGCACTATACTGGCCTGCTGAGCGTAGTACATCCAACAAGTACTCGAGGTGCTGCCACAGCGGTAAAGTAGCTTTACCACCTTTGCGGGAGCTACCTGTGTCTTTACCACAGCTTCTTACACAGCAAACATCAGAAGGTAAAAATGATCATGAACACATTCGAGAATACAACTCTTCTCTAGCGTTTGCTTCCATGGGTGCACAGATAACACAACCTCCTGGCCACGGACCATACTGTTTTAAAATACACGGGCAGATTGATCACCAAATCTCTCCGCTATACACTAACATTTTACCTCTCCAGGATATGGACAGTTGTATGTTTATGACACAGCGCAATCTAATGAAGTACACTTACAAAATAAAGCAAACTCTGCATGCAATGAAAATGTACTTTTCCAGCTAGATTCCATGCTCAGAACCATCAACCCCTTTGCTAAATCATACAAACACATGCATGAAATCGCTCAGTCCAATCCAACAGCATCTGTACGAATGGTTTTCAAGGAAAACCCTAGGCAGGATTTATGACGATACAATGCCCCGACATGTCACACTGATGTTGCAGCGATTTTCGTCGGAGAAGATGGGGAACTGCCTGCCAAAAGGGACATTTGCATCTATCCCATACGTAACTCCTGTAAACAGATTTCCACGCTCAATATGAATTGTGATCCTATGGTTTTCCCACTTTTATTCCCTTACGGAGACATTGGCTGGCACAAAGATTTACAACATGTTCCCGATAAAAGAACCGCCAAGCAAATAAGGCTTACTCAATGGCAATTTTACACGTACAGATTAGCAATGAGGAATACATTTAGGATTTTGCACTGCAGTGGCAAACTATTCCAACAGTACGTCGTGGATGCGTATGTTAAAACAGAGAGGGCGCACATCTCAACTATCTCAGATTACATCAACAAGATCTGCACGTCGAACTATAAGACGCACTGCAAGCAAATGCTGACAATAACAATGTACGTGTAGGCAAAATGATCAGATTACCATCCACATTTCCAGGAAGTCCAAGATACATGCAACAAAACTATCAGGATGCCATGGCCATAGTACGTAAATTCCGAAAGCCTGATTTATTTATCACTTTCATATGTAATCCTGCTTGGCCGGAAATTCTACATGCACACTGCGTCTTTCAAGAAGTATTCCCAGCACATCACTTTTTCCACATATTGTTATGTTACAGCCTTATTCCATAATGGATTAAATTCATTTTTTTCCTCAGAATTCTACACACAACACCCCATAATGACAACGTGAAAAAAGTTTACTTGAGGTTTTTGCAAATTTATTACAAATAAAAAAACTGAGAAATCCCATGTCCATATGTATTCCCAGCCTTTGCTCAATACTTTGTCGATGCCCCTTTGGCAGCAATTCCAGCCTCAAGTCTTGTTGAATATGATGCCACAAGCTTGGCACACCTATCCTTAGCCAGTTTCGCCCATTCCTCTTTGCAGCACCTCTCAAGCTCCATCAGGTTGGATGGGAAGCGTCGGTGCACAGCCATGTTAAGATCTCTCCAGAGATGTTCAATCGGATTCAAGTCTGGGCTCTGGCTGTGCCACTCAAGGACATTCACAGAGTTGTCCTGAAGCCACTCCTTTGATATCTTGGCTGTGTGCTTAGGGTCGTTGTCCTGCTGAAAGATGAACCGTCGCCCCAGTCTGAGGTCAAGAGCGCTCTGGAGCAGGTTTTCATCCAGGATGTCTCTGTACATTGCTGCAGTCATCTTTCCCTTTATCCTGACTAGTCTCCCAGTTCCCCACAGCATGATGCTGCCACCACCATGCTTCACTGTAGGGATGCTATTGGCCTGGTGATGAGCGGTGCCTGGTTTCCTCCAAACGTGACGCCTGGCATTCACACCAAAGAGTTCAATCTTTGTCTCATCAGACCAGAAAATTTTCTTTCTCATGGTCTGAGAGTCCTTCAGGTGCCTTTTGTCAAACTCCAGGCGGCTGCCATGTGCCTTTTACTAAGGAGTGGCTTCCGTCTGGCCACTCTACCATACAGGCCTGATTGGTGGATTGCTGCAGAGATTGTTGTCCTTCTGGAAGGCTCTCCTCTCTCCACAGAGGACCTCTGTAGCTCTGACAGAGTGACCACCGGGTTCTTGGTCACCTCCCTGATCGTTCAGTTTAGATGGCCGGCCAGCTCTAGGAAGAGTCCTGGTGGTTTTGAACTTCTTCCACTTACGGATGATGGAGGCCACTGTGCTCATTGGGACCTTCAAAGCAGCAGAAATTTTTCTGTAACCTTCCCCAGATTTGTGCCTCGAGACAATCCTGTCTCAGAGGTCTACAGACAATTCCTTTGACTTCATGCTTGGTTTGTGCTCTGACATGAACTGTCAACTGTGGGACCTTCTATAGACAGGTGTGTGCCTTTCCAAATCATGTCTAGTCAACTGAATTTACCACAGGTGGACTCCAATGAAGCTGCAGAAACATCTCAAGGATGATCAGGGGAAACAGGAGGCACCTGAGCTCAGTTTGGAGCTTCATGGCAAAGGCTGTGAATACTTATGTACATGTGCTTTCTCAATTGTTTTATTTTTAATAAATTTGCAAAAATCTCAAGTAAGCTTTTTTCAGGTTGTCATTATGGGGTGTTGTGTGGAATTCTGAGGAAAAAAATGAATTTAATCCATTTTGGAATAAGGCTGCAACATAACAAAATGTGGAAAAAGTGATGTGCTGGGAATACTTTCAGGATGCACTGTATATGTGTAATATAATCCTGTGACAAAACAAATCTATGAAAATGCAAAGAAGAAAAAATAGAATATGTCAAACACAGAAGCTCTTACCCTGATGTATATGCAGTCACTTTTAGTTCATGTGAGGTTATAAACAGCCTTAAAATAAAACTGTTTTAGCCCATGTCAAAAATGTATCTCCTCAAAATAAATTCTCAGGAGCTGTTTTTGGTTCTCACCCCTTAACATCAACCAACAGCTCCGCCACCAGGCACCTCTTAGCCTGGCATACCTCACACACCCTAACCCCCCTTCTCAAATCTCTCCGAACGATTGTTCCCCCTCTTGCAGCCACAATTGTACTTATAAAAGCTTCCCGTGGTCAGCTTGCCTGAACGTAGGGAGATAGCATTTCGGGCCATACACGTTGAGCAAAAATCAAAGTATCTGACAGCAAAATACACATAATTAAACACTAACAAAACAACAAAAAAAATACACATTTATACCTAACCTCGAAGTTACTGAGATACAAATGGAAATGCAACGGTACACCTACACTACTACTAATCCAAAATGGACTCCCCTGTAGCTGTCTTTCGACTTTCCCAGGCAGTGGCATAGCTCAAGTTCGCGCCACTCGGGGCGGGGCTTCAATTTGCTGCCCTCCAACGTATCTGAATATGTTAACCTATTTAAATAGAAAATTAAAATGACGTATAGAAAAAAATTTAGACACATTTTGTATAGATTTATTTATATATAGAGAAACAGCAATATTTTTTTCACATATAATTATTTATAAGCATCAACTAGATAAGAATATTGTACAGACGCACTGATAAGCCGTGTTCCAGTTATTAGTTTAATATAATTACGCTGCGAAAACTAGAACCAGTGTGGTGTACAAGTGACAGGTGGGGATGAGCGAGAACGCATTCGAATTGTTAACGAAACAAAATTATACATTGTGAATTAGTTGTTTATCTTTCTAGAAATTATTATCGGTGTAATGAATTTGTGAATTTCCCCTTGGGATTAATAAAGTATCTATCTATCTATTATATAGTGCCTTACACATTATCTATCTATCTATCTATCTATCTATCTATCTATCTATCTATCTATCTATCTATCTATCTATCTATCTATCTACTCATACATTTCAACTGCCGTGTCTGATGCCATCACAGAAGGACCGTCTGAAAATGATTTTTGAAGCATTTGTGGAGAATTCATTCATGAGTGATATTTTTCCGAACCCTGCTGATTACACATGAAGTGTTCTGAGCCTTTTGCCCAATAATGCTGCCCCCAAAAATGTGCCGCCTGGAGCGGACCCCTCCACCCTCCCCGAGCTACGCCACTGTTCCCAGGCACGTATAGCTTCGGGGCCACTTTTAAAACACCGGTCGGTAAATGTGGAATATCACGCGCAAGGCTTGTACCTGAAACAAATGACGGAACATCTGAAAACAAAACGAAAGTAACAATCTGCCGGTAAGTCCAAAAACCTGGTTAAGTATTTTTTCTTTCTCGTTGCAAACTCGCTGGCATATTGCTCATTGTGGTTCGTGCGTAATCCGTATTGAGAATCTTGCTGTCCAGTACCTGTCTGCACTAGTGTCCCGGTAAGGCTGTAGCGTCACAAGGACCTGTCTCTCTTTAGCATGAGCAACACATGGGTGTCCCAGGATGTAATGTAGACCCACAGGATGTAACACCTTAGTCTCCGAGAACAACATGGAGGCTGATACACCTTGGACAACGCTGTGTTGTAATGTAACGGTAACATCTGTGTCAGAGGAGGACTTAGTTGTCTTGGATGTCTTTTAGTCTCTCTGTTTGAATCTTGGATGGCCCGTTTTTTATGTTAAAAGCCGCACATGGGATTCTATACCGTGTGATGCTGCACACAGATAATTAGCTTGTTTCATTACCAGCAAGATTTCAGACGGATGTGTCACTTGACAATTAAGTACATTAAATACAAGATAGAAAGAGACATTGGCATTTTTCTGCCTCACTCCGTGCTGTCTGTGCAACGCGGTGGCAGAGATCTTAAACAACTTGGCACATCCACATAAAAACAACAAGGGTGAGCTTTCTTGAAGGCTTTTACTGGACGTACCTCGTTGTAAACTGAAATACATACAAAAGAAACATACAGGTGTAGAACCAAAGCCAATAAAGAATTATTTACAAAGCAATACATAGCAGACGGTATCAATAAACAATAAAGCTTTTAAAGACCCTTACAAGGCGAGTGATGTCCACAGTTGGATTGAGACAAAGAGAAGCACGTAGATAGAGGTTCAAATTGCTGCATAACTCAACTAACCAGACCCAGGGGTTTATGTACCTTAGAACAGGGGTCTCCAACCTTTTTTTTTCCCCCCTGAGAGCTACTTCTACAAAATGAAAATGGCCGAGAGCTCATCGTGTTTTCTAACGTTTCTTCTCATAGCTTATTTCAACCCAAACAAACTGAACACACTTGTTTTGCCTGAACATTTACAAAATGTTGGTGTCCACAACTCACATTTTTGCATTAAAACATCACAAAAAAATATTTAGTTCACCTGCAAGTACATTTTGTATGTTTGTGTGCATTTTCTAGTGTATCTCACACCAATGAATTAAAACATGAATGCTGTCAACACAAAACAATGCAATTCCAGATACACAGGTCTGACTTCTTCATTTGTCATTTTGTCACATGTCACTGTGTCACAGGTCCAGTCGCGTGTGTGATGTGGTGTTTAGTTAGTCAAGTGACTCGAGAGAGGCAGGTGTCTGGTGGAGTGGAGCCACTCTGGTTCACTCTGACGTAGGGCTGGGCGATATGGCTCAAAATTCAAATTGCGATATTTTTGGACCAAAAGTCAATATACGATATGCAACGATATTTTTTTCCTATCTATTATTACTTAAAAAAGAAGCCACACATTTATATTGCTCTTTAGTTATTTACATGTAATTGCAAACTTCCAACTTTACATCATAGGCATAAACCAAAATATACTCATTAATGCAAGAAACCCATCTAAACATTTACGCAAGAAAGCCAGTTGTCCGAAAAAAAACTTAAAATAATAATGTTTCAATATGCTCTTTTTAAGCTAGGTTTTGTAAACAAATAAAGTGTGGCAAGAACATGCATTCAGGTAACACAATTTCACAAATTTTGTGCAAGAAAGACAAGTCTGTCAACTGCCTCTGGCTTTAAAGATGCCCTGTGGCAGTTTACTATGTTGCCACCTGTGCTAAATGCCCTTTCTGAGGGTGAACTAGTGGCCTGTATGCAGAGATATTTTTTTGCAAGGCGACTGAGAGTTGGAAAGATTGGTTCATGCTCTTTCCACCATGCAAGTGGGTTTGTCTCAGTGTCAATTTCAGCTGCTTGTAGGTAGGTTGAAAGTTCAGCTTCAATTTTATCTCTGTCAGACAATGCCGATAAAGATGTTGGCCTCTTAAAGAAGCTACCAAGGCTTCGCTTCTCCTTTTTGGCCGGTGGTGGTGATGCTTCAGCTGCTTCTGAAAGTTCCCCAGCTAAGTCAGGCTGGGCACTGGTCTCATCATGTTGAAGGGTCTCCACTTCAGACACAACTCTGTGTTTGACCTCTTCATACTTTTCCTCAGGAATGTGTGATCTTTTGAAACGTGGATCCAAAAAAGAAGCAAAATCTAGTAGTTGCTGGGTGGCAGGGTCATCAAATTTCTCTCTCAGATAATGAAGAGTTTTTGTCTTAATTGACATAGTGAGCTCTGTGTCTTCTGGCTGGTGAGCCAAGATGCTGGTTTGAAAAAGGTGTAGCACTGGCTTAACATAGGAGACTGTAACATAGGACTGAGCTGAGAGTGCATCTGTAAATTCCAGGAGGGGCTGAATAGCTTTATCAGTTGACTCTAGTACATCTATGTCCTGCCATGTAAGTGCCAGATGTCTGGTTTTCTTGTCAGATGAGAGAACTTGGGTGATGGCCCTCTCTTGTTCCAGCACTCTCTGTATCATTGCTGCCCTTGACCCCCATCTTGTAGGGGATTCTGTTATGAGCTGATGGGAAGGCAGATTGAGTTCTTTCTGTGTTGCGGTCAAATCCCTTCTTTTTTTCCAGCTGAAGGAAAAACATGCAACAATTCTTTTGCATACACCAATTGCCCGTTCAGTGCGGGGATCTCTCATTCTTCTCTCTAAAACCAAACACAAATTACAGTCTTTTTAATTATTTACATTATTATTAATTAATAACATTTACATGTTTTGGGCCTGCACTAAACTAACATCATTTTGGACAAAAATTTTGAAGTGCCTCTCAGACAGCCTTGGTATCACAATCCCTCCTAACCCATTAACAACTGTGTTTGGTGTTCTTCCAGATGGACTTGAATTGGAGAAGGACAAGCAAACGGTGATTGCATTCACTACACTTTTGGCATGCAGACTTATTTTGTTAAATTGGAAGAATCCTAATTCTCCTCTTATAAGTCAGTGGGAAACCGATGTTTTATATTATTTGAAATTGGAAAAAATCAAATTCTCAGTTAGAGGATCTGAACAAAATTTTTTCAAAACCTGGCAGGATTTAATCAATATTATTTTAGAATAAGAGAAATAACTATTACCGCATTTAACTCCCTTCTCCATCTCTTATTTACATAGATATTTACTTCTCCCTTTCTTTTGTTTAATGTTGCCTTATTAAAAAGCCTTAAGCAATTTTCCTTTAGCTAAGCTCTCCTTCTCAGGGGTGGGGTTTGATTAGTCTTCAAATTTGTTGGGTTATAAATTTATCTGTTTGTATGGAATGATTACAATGAAAATAAATAAAATAAAAATTATTAATTAATAATATTTCTCATACACATTATTATTTACGTTTATTTACTATTTCTTAGCATATTTATTATTTAATTTAACATATTTCTCATACGTGCACACACACACTTTATGTTTATTATTACAAATTTCTTGTATTTATTACGTGTTATTATATATTTTCAAACATTTCTCATACACGCACGCACTAGTGATGGGCATTTCGGCTCTTTTTAGTGAGCCGGATCATTTTGCCCAGCTCACTAAGAATCGTCTCTTTCGGCTCCTAAACGCCTCTTCATTTTCCCACTCCAGCCTTTTATAATTCAGTCTAATTTAGCAGTGTTCTGACCCATGATTAGATGTTTGCACTTAGTGTTTCGCTACAAACACTACACAGACATCGGTTCCAAAAAACGGGAATCGGCTCCCGCCGTTCACTAAAATGAGCTGGCTCAAAGAACCGTTTCGTTCGTGATCGACACATTACTAGCACGCACACACACGCCATACCAATCGCCAGATTCAGCCGGTGACCAAAGCACTGTAGTCTCTTCCATTTGTTCAGATCAACGGCTTTAATCACATTTGCAGCGTTATCCGTGGTAATGCACACTTGTCGCGCGTCGTCTAATTTCCATGACTTAAGAGCATCTTTGAGCCCCCGTGCAATCATTTCTCCGGTATGGTCATCTGGTGCAAATCCTGTCTGAAGACAAAGGCTTCTTATCTCCCAGTTTTCAATAAAAGGCTTATGTATGGTTGCATGGTACGATTAGTCCACAAATCGGATGTGGTGGAGAACTGGCGAACGCTCTGAAGCTGATTCAGAATTTTCTCCTTTACCTCGTTGTATAATTTGGGCAGCGCTTCTTCGGCAAAGTATTTCCGACTGGGAATTACATATTTGGGATCAATCGTTCTCAGTAGTTTCTGAAATCCGTGTTTTTCGACAGTGGCAACAGGGACCATATCTTTTGCAATGTGGTATGTTACTGCAGCTGTTATTTCCTTCCATTTGGGGCTTGTTTTTTCATAGGGTATGCAACGAGAGAACGTTGCCGCCAGCGTGATTTGTTTTGCGGCAGGGATGTGTTTCGTTGCGTTTTGAGCAGAGTTCTCGCGAAGTCTAATACATTCTTCGTACTTCGTAACGTGTTTTGTTTTCAAATGACAGAAGAGGTTCGAGGTGTTGCCGCTCTTCGTTCCTACTTCTCTCTTACAAAGTTTACATATAACTGTCTTTTGTTCTGTATCATTTGGTCTAAAGCCAAACCATTTCCAAACAACAGAAGTCACATTTGTACCTTTTTTTGGCACTAAATCATCGCTGATAGCCGTACTCGTTTCTGCCTCCATCTCAGCCATTGTTGTTACTGTTTAAGATTAGCAGGAGGTGGGGTTTAATCGCAATGACTGCATTTAGGATGTGCTCCAATTAGCAGAAATAACGCACTACACACTTGTAGTGTTTAATAAAACATATTGCATAATATATTGCAATAGGTTTGTTTTCAAACGATGCATTAAAAAATATTGTTCATATTGTGCCACTCGATATATCGCACAGGCCTACTCTGACGGAGTCATTTAAATGTCCATCAGTCAGTCGTGTTCTGAACTTTGATTTCATGACATTCATGTCAGACTCACAGAGGTATGGAGACCCAAACAAAACAGACATTTTGAGATTCTTCTAGTTATCAGGCTCTACTAAGCTCCAGAAATGCTGTTGAGACTTTAACTGCACATTAGTTTGAAGGTTTACTAATATATTTTCTTCTATAATACGCTACCGTGGCTGTTCGTTTGTCTGTCCAGGGTTTTAAATCACCTGTAGCTTGCAAACCGTTTCACCTATTGACTTGAAATTTGGTCCACATATAATACGTGAGGTCTACTATCCTCTTTCGGGGTGATGATTTTATTACTATTTTTATTTTATTTTATTGTAGAATCAACTCTCAGCAGCGTGCAACAGGGCGGCCGTGCGGCATATGCGTACAGGCGCCGTTCTCATTCCCTACCACCTTCGCTAATCATTCTTGAGGCAGATAGAAGACTGAAGTGCCAGATTAAGTGAAAAATTAAAGAAATAGTACTAAGTAATTGCAACACAAAAACTAACTTAATCAGTTTTAACGTGGAAAAACTGGATAGGATTAGAAATGAGGACATTAGAGGGTCAGCTCAGGTTGGACGATTAGAAGACAAAGTCAGAGAGGCGAGATTGCGTTGGTTTGGACATGTGCAGAGGAGAGATGCTGAGTATATTTGGAGAAGGGTACTAAGGATAGAGCTGACAGGTAAGAGGAGAAGAGGAAGGTCTAAGAGAAGGTTTATGGATGTGCTGAGAGAGGACATGCAGGTGATGGGTGTAACAGAACAAGATGACGAGGACAGAAAGATCTGGAAGAAGATGATCCGCTGTGACGGCCCCTAACAGGAGCAGCTGAAAGAAGAAGAAGAAGAATGGCGCACTGCACGAATACACTTGACTTGAGCCTTCCTAGTTTTCATCCCTTTTCTTTCTCTGTACGTTTATCATTCGTTTGCTCAGAGGTTAATGCACTTGTTCCTTCCTAAGTAGCTCTTCTGTCCTCCACCCTAGCGGGTCGCTTCTTCTCTTCTTCCGTCGGCATCTTTTCGCGTTAGAACTTGTTTGTGTTGCAATTACTTAATACGTTTTTCCTTAATTTTTCACTTAAGTTGGCACTTAAGTCTTCAATCAGCCTCAAGAATGATTTAAGATATGAAGAGGTAGAGGAAGTGATGGCGCAGGTGGGAGGGAATGAGAACGGCACCCATACGCATGCACCGCACTGCTGAGAGTTGATTCTACAATAAACTAAAAAGAGGAATAATCTTGGAGGTCAATCATCACCCCGAAAGCGGACAGTAGACATCACATAGTATATGTATACCAAATTTCAGGTCAATAGTTCCAACGGTTTGCGAGCTACAGGTGATTCAAAATCATAGACAGACAAACGGACAGCCATGGTACCAAAGGTAACAGTTTAATGTAGAACATATGGCTTCTTATTATCTATTCATGCAGGAGTAAAGGTTTTTTTAAAACAATAAAGAAAAACAAATTGGCATCAGAATTGGCCAATCCAGTAACGTGGCACAGTGATTGATTGGTATCGGCCTGACAAAAACCTGACCAGCACTTACCTACTTTTAGTTGGTCATTTTCCAGTCCATGGGAAGAACTCCAGTCTTAGAATCTGCAGATGTAAAGATTCTGTCCTGACATTAGACACCCCAACACAGAGACTACTGGGGCATAACCAAACAGGGTGGGCAGCCAGTTGGCCGGGCTCTCTGGAACTCTGACTGACTGTGTCTGACTTTCTCTTTTAAAATCATCGGTGGACCCCAGTCCCTCCCTCCTCACCCCCAGAGGTTTATTTTCCCCATTGATTCACCTGCCTGAGGTTTTGTTTCCACAATAAGCACCCCACTCAATCCCCAAACAATACCCCCTTATAATTCATCAATTCATCATAGCAGATATAAATAGCAAATCAAAGAGTAAGGACATCAGGAAGACCCCTGGTGCAGATCTCCTCAAACTGGGATCTAGTCTGTTTTCCCAGCACTGCTTTTAAGCCGAGTCCTCACTCCCTCCTACACATCCTGGACAATCCTCGCACATTTCTCTGGTCCTTCTTTCTTTCTCATGCGGCTCTAGACATGTTGACGTGCCACTGTATTGTAGGCCTTCTCCAAATCAAAGACCACCACCTCCCATTCAAGCTTATTATACACACTCTCCATGAAATTCATTTTGTTTTGTGACTATCGCCACAAACACAAAGAAGTTAGTTTAAAAAAAGATTACTTTAGGAGGAATATCCCTTTAGTGATGCTGGTGGATTATTAATAATTTTATGGTTAGTTCATGAATGTACACAGGATCAGTGGGAGGTGAGCAACAAAAGAGACTGATGAAGGACAGAATGGGAGTTGTTTATATGCTACTAGCTGCCCCCCATGGCTCCGCTCACATAGTAGTGAAACAGGACAGTGAGGAGGGCCCCGTCCAGCTCCCCACTCCTGACGTCACGCTTCCACCTCCCCTCGGCCTCTGTCTCGGATTAGCGAGATTAAACCGCTCCTGCAAGTGAATTAAGATTCTTAGCACGATGAGAGAAGTCACAAAATCAACCGGAATGTTCAAGTAAATTCTAGGAAAAAATCCAGTTTAAATACAATACAATAGAGTTTATTTTTTGGTAGCCCAAAATCACACAAGAAGTCCTGCAGTGGGCTTTAACTGGTCCTGCCTTTTGACAGCCCCCCAGCTTTGGCTCTCTAAAAGACAAGGAAAAACTCCCAAAAAAAAATATGGAAGAAACCTCGGGAATGGCAGTTCAAAGAGAGACCCCTTTCCAGGTAGGTTGAGTGTGCAGTGGGTGTCAAAAAGAAGGGGGTGTCGATACAATACAATACAATACACAGAACAGAACACAAATCATCCTCAATACAATATAATAGTGCAATAAGCAGAATTTAACAGTATCAAGCTGCCTCCCCCTATTGGCCATTCCACAGCTGAAACAGCGCTGGGCCAGCCAATCCAATGAAAGGACCCCTCTAACCGACGATTCCTGCGATCTTCCATCAGAGATGACTTTACCTTAGACAGGCAAAACAACTTGGCAGGTGGGCAGTGGCACCAAGTGGCACATTTGAGTACCGTGAGGAGAAACAGAATAGAAGAGGGTTACTAACAAATTCTAACTGTCATATTACTTATGTTTTAGTGCTAATGACTAACAACAGAGATGCAGTCTGTACAGTTAATCAGCAGCTCTAGTCAGGGTGTGCTAAACTGAAGTCGTGAGTCTTCAGCCGGGATTTAAAAGCTGAGACTGAAGGGGCATCTCTTATAGTAGCAGGCAGACCACTCCACAGTTTAGGGGGTGTCCTGTAACTGAAAGCTTGACCTCCCACTGTTATTTTATTAATCCTTGGAATCATAAGCAGACCGGCACCTTGAGATCTTAATGTGCACGCAGGTTTGAAAGTCATGATAAATTCAGATAAATAAGCCGGACCTCAGCTATTTCAGGCTTTATATGTTAAAAGGAGAATTTTGAAATCTTCCCTAAATTTAACCGTGAGCAGGTGTAAGGATTTAAGAACTGTAGTTAT
Source organism: Erpetoichthys calabaricus (assembly GCF_900747795.2). Taxonomy (NCBI): domain Eukaryota; kingdom Metazoa; phylum Chordata; class Cladistia; order Polypteriformes; family Polypteridae; genus Erpetoichthys; species Erpetoichthys calabaricus. The sequence goes on from NC_041396.2 coordinate 306,836,023, forward strand.
ATGTTCGTATTTTCTTGTTCTTGTAGTAATTCTTGCAGCAGCATTTTGGATTAACTGAAGGCTGAATAAAGAACAGTTTGAACATCCAGTGAACACCGCATTGCAGTAGTCAATCCTACTAGAGATAAATGCAGGAATTAATTTCTCAGAATCCTGTTTATTTAGAAAGCACCTTGATTTCCTAACATTTTTAAGATGGAAGAAACCTGATTTGGACAACTTTGTAATATGTGCTTTAAATGACCTGCTAGAGTCAAAGATAACAACGAGATTGCGGGCTGATTCAGTGAAATTAATTGGGATTCCAACTGAGTTAAATAATGACAAAATATAGTTGTGATCAGCGTCATTCCCTCCAATAATTAACATCTCTGTTTAAAGATTGGTAGTTCTCATCTATCCACTCATTTAATTTACTAACACAACTAAATAAAGACAACATTGGAGAAACTTCATTTGATCTAAAAGAAAGGTATAACTGGGTGTCATCTGCATACGAGTGAAAATTGACATCTAATGAGAGATCCCAGCTTGTAAAGTGAAAACAGTGACAGTCCCAGTACTGAGCACTGCAGGACACCATATCTCACTTCTGTGTGTAATGATGGAGTCCTGTCAGCACATTTCTGTACGTATTGGAATCGATTTGATAAATAAGAACTAAACCAAGCGAGTACGATGCCTGTGAGCCCAACATCATTTTCTAGCCTGTGCAGTAAAACAGAATGGTCAATGGTGTCAAATGCTGTGCTTAAGTCTAACAACAGAATTACAGTGGAGTTTATTTCATTGGAGGATATCAGAATATTGTTTACATTACAACACACATTAGTGCATTAAATCCATTAAGTAGTTCTTTCATTCACTTACTAAGTGGAGTTAAGGAACACGCCCTGAAGCTGGCGAGTGAGTGAGTGAGGAAGGCCCCTCCCACCTCCCCTTGGCTCGCTGCATGTCTCTCGGATTTGCACAAATAAATCGTTACCTCAAGTGAACTGTGATACTTAGCATGATGAGAGAAGTTGCTAAATTAACTGGAATGTTCAAGCAAATGATCTAAATCCATTGGGTAGTTCTGTCGTGAAAAGCAAACAAACAGACGTTGAATTATTTATATATATATATATATATATATATATAGATATAGATATAGATATATAGATATATTTGCAGTTGGAGATCCACAAAGGGAGAAAAAACGAATCACATATCATAAAATAGTTTTATTCCTGAGCTTTCAACCCCTATCAGGGGTCTTCATCAGAGGATAATGCTTAGACTTGCAAGAATCAAAGGCAATATATAGCAACACATTCAGTATTGGGGGGGGGGGGGGTGGGTGGCGGTGACTAAGTCCGTATGATCAAGGGGGGGAGGGGGTGTATCGTTTAATTAATGTGCATATGTCCTTCTTAAGTTGGCATATGCTGGGTTTATGTCCAAGTGTCTGTTGATGGCGTTTTCATCTGATAGCCAAGACTCGGCCAACTCTCTGGCGCTTTTTGTACTGGCCTTAAATTTTACTTTTACGTTGTCCCAGTTGAATGTGTGTCCTGTCGATTTAGTATGTGCATATATCAAAGATAGTGCGTCCTTTCTTCTGATGGCGTTGCGATGTTCCTGTACACGTGTTGAGATTTTTTTTGACGTTTGTCCTATGTATACAGCTGAGCAAGAACTGCATGGAATACTATAAACTGAGTTTCATGTTTCGGCTGTCGATTTCTTGTTTTTAGCATTAAACAGGACCATGCGCAGATTGTTGGTGGGTTTATGTGCTATTTTGATGCCCCACTTGGTCAGGGTGCGTGCCGTGCCTTCTGACACATTATGGTGATACGGGAGTGAATGCCAGTTGGGTTGGGGGTTCTGATTTACGTCGATTGTGTGCTGATTCCTTTGGCGTCTGCTGTGTAGACTCCTGGGACAACGTAAAAGTAAAATTTAAGGCCAGTACAAAAAGCGCCAGAGAGTTGGCCGAGTCTTGGCTATCAGATGAAAACGCCATCAACAGACACTTGGACATAAACCCAGCATATGCCAACTTAAGAAGGACATATGCACATTAATTAAACCACCCACCCCCCCCCCCTTGATCATGCTGACTTAGTCACCGCCACCCACCCCCCCCCCCCAATACTGAATGTGTTGCTATATATTGCCTTTGATTCTTGTAAGTCTAAGCATTATCCTCTGATGAAGACCCCTGATAGGGGTTGAAAGCTCAGGAATAAAACTATTTTATGATACGTGATTCGTTTTTTCTCCCTTTGTGGATCTCCAACTGCAAATATGCAAACCGTATCACAGACCTTCTCTTCCAGATATATATATATATATAGATATATATATATGATATATATACAGTGGGGCAAAAAAGTATTTAGTCAGCCACCAATTGTGCAAGTTCTCCCACTTAAAAAGATGAGAGAGGCCTGTAATTTTCATCATAGGTATAGCTCATAACTATGAGAGACAAAATGAAAAAAAAAATCCAGAAAATCACATTGTCTGATTTTTAAAGAATTTATTTGCAAATTATGGTGGAAAATAAGTATTTGGTCACCTACAGACAAGTAAGATTTCTGGCTCTCCCAGACCTGTAACTTCTTCTGTAAGAGGCTCCTCTGTCCTCCACTCGTTACCTGTATTAATGGCACCTGTTTGAACTCATTATCAATATAAAAGACACCTGTCCACAACCTCAAACAGTCACACTCCAAACTCCACTATGGCCAAGACCAAAGAGCTGTCAAAGGACACCAGAAACAAAATTGTAGACCTGCACCAGGCTGGGAAGACTGAATCTGCAATAGGTAAGCAGCTTGGTGTGAAGAAATCAACTGTGGGAGCAATTATTAGAAAATGGAAGACATACAAGACCACTGATAATCTCCCTCGATCTGGGGCTCCACGCAAGATCTCACCCCGTGGGGTCAAAATGATCACAAGAACAGTGAGCAAAAATCCCAGAACCACACGGGGGGGACCTAGTGAATGACCTGCAGAGAGCTGGGACCAAAGTAACAAAGGCTACCATCAGTAACACACTATGCCGCCAGGGACTCAAATCCTGCAGTGCCAGACGTGTCCCCCTGCTTAAGCCAGTACATGTGCAGGCCCATCTGAAGTTTGCTAGAGAGCATTTGGATGATCCACAAGAGGATTGGGAGAATGTCATATGGTCAGATGAAAAAACTCTACTTGTCATGTTTGGAGGAGAAAGAATGCTGAGTTGCATCCAAAGAACACCATACCTTCTGTAAAGCACGGGGGTGGACACATCATGCTTTGGGGCTGTTTTTCTGCAAAGGGACCAGGACGACTGATCTGTGTAAAGGAAAGAATGAATGGGGCCATGTATCGTCAGATTTTGAGTGAAAACCTCCTTCCATCAGCAAGGGCATTGAAGATGAAACGTGGCTGGGTCTTTCAGCATGACAGTGATCCCAAACACACCGCCCGGGTAACGAAGGAGTGGCTTTGTAAGAAGCATTTCAAGGTCCTGGAGTGGCCTAGCCAGTCTCCAGATCTCAACCCCATAGAAAATCTTTGGAGGGAGATGAAAGTCGGTGTTGTCCAGTGACAGCCCCAAAAACATCACTGCTCTAGAGGAGATCTGCATGGAGGAATGGGCCAAAATACCAGCAACAGTGTGTGAAAACCTTGTGAAGACTTACAGAAAACGTTTGACCTCTGTCATTGCCAACAAAGGGTATATAACAAAGTATTGAGATGAACTTTTGTTATTGACCAAATACTTTTTTTCCACCATAATTTGCAAATAACTTCTTCAAAAATTAGACAATGTGATTTTCTGGATTTTTTTTTCTCATTTTGTCTCTCATAGTTGAGGTCTACCTATGATGAAAATTACAGGCCTCTCTCGTCTTTTTAAGTGGGAGAACTTGCACAAATGGTGGCTGACTAAATACTTTTTTGCCCCACTGTATATGATATATAGATATAGATAGATAGATGACTTCTGTTTAGGGACTAATTAAACAAAACCACTCCTTACACACAGCAACAGAGCCTGCCTGCATTGCACAGAAGCTCGAGGGTGCAAGAGCCTAATAATGGTGGGTTTGTTGCAGCCTTCATTTAAAATACTAGAAAACTGGGCTCGCCTAGTAGCATAAAAAAGAAGGTCTGTATTATTCAATGTGATCTGCGTAGGCCAGACAATGTGCGAGCGTCTAGTGATCTCAAAGGTGCTCGAGGCACAGGATGGCGGCTTTCATAGATCTAAGCCGGGGAGTGAACAATGGACAAGTGTGGGTGGCTGGATGGAACAGTCCTGGTTTTCAATGGAGCTAAATTATCAGGAGAAGCAGGATGAGAAGATTATAGCATGATGGTAACTCACCACCAGTAAGCCAAGAGTCTAAAACAAATGCTGTTGCCGATGAACATCACGGCTCCCCCTCAAGGCATACTAGAGGAATTGTACGTTTGTCGATTTGCTACACCTCTTCCTTTAGCCCTAAAGTCGGCTGTGCTACATTACACAGCTTTTCCAGCAATCTTCAGTTGTAGACTTCATGTACTTAATCTTAGGATGGTGAAGGTCGTTACTGTGGTGTGGTCTGATGTACCAAGCACCTTGGGCAGCTGGGTTAATTTTGCCTTAAGTCGTAGGGGTGCGCTTGTGTCTGCATGTGAGCTGAGAATCAATACACTCCTGAAATTACAATGCGTATGATGCAGCTACGAGTAATAAGGAATGCTGTGTTTTAGACCTCACAAACAAGATAGGCTCATGTGTGTGATGTCCTGTGATGTATGTGCCACAACAGAATAATGGTATGGGAGAAAGGGGAGAGACTGTGGCTGAACTCGCCTAACGTGACCTGTAAATAATTTATACAACATCAGCTTGTAGCCCGCTATTGGCTGTCCGATAAAGCAGTGAGCGTGCAATTCTGTGTTGCTCATGTAGTACCTGCATTATGAGGGAGTGTCAGTTATGACTCTGCGGCCATGTGGTGCGATTCCCCAAGGGTGATCCAGCTCTCAGGACCCAAGTGACTGGACCAGGCTAAGGGGCCGCACACCTAACACCTGGCTGCAGTAGATAGAGGGTGGGACTGGACCGCATGTCTGCCCTGGTGGGGGGTTGCAAACCAGGATCCCAAGCTGTTTCGTCATGTGGTGGATACAGCAAAGCCCTGCACCGGTGCAGGGTCTCCAACCTGACCAGACCTGTGCAATTCTATGGATTTTTTTAAAAAAAATGTTTAATATGACATGCTCAGCCATTGCTAGTCGTGATAATTGACAAGCTCTGGCAATGAGATCAGTAACTGCCATCATCTGACTAGAAGCCATGTATTGCGACACTGGCTTTAGTTGATCTCCTCTTATACTTCCACAGAGGTAAGCAAATAGTGTCAGTGTTCTTGAACACTCGGCTCATGTTGGATGGAGCTGAAAGCCTGGATCAAGTCCCCAAATTCTACAGTTGGTGTGTTTTTTGTTCTTTCAGTACAAGTCCAATATGGCCTGTGGCAGAGCAAGCACCAGGTGGCACAGATTGGTTTTATTTGTTGGCGTGTGTTTGCTGCTGTGTGTAAATGTTGTTTAGTTTTAATTTTTGTATGTCAGGTTTCATAGTTGTTTTTGTTTCTTTACCTCTAGTTACCAAGAACTATTTCCAGAATCGGGAGTTCTCCTTTACCCTTAAAGATGACATCTACGTGCGGTACCAGTGTTTCAGCAATCAGAGCGAGTTGGAGAAGGAGATGCAGAAAATGTGCCCATACAAGATCGACATTGGAGCGGTCTACTCTCATCGGGTTAGTCTCGCATGTTCAGTTTTCCTGGTATCGAGTCAGCGAGTAGCTCATATCCATCTGACCACTTTTGATGGTACATAACCTGCTCTTGCACCACCACCACCACCTGCTGCTCATCTCTGCTTTTCTGTTCACCTTCCCCATTGTATGTTTTTTTCATGCCAAATGCCAGTGAAAGTTAGTGTATGTGTATGTGTGTGTGTGTGTGTTTCCATACTAAGAGAGGACCAGGTTCTACTGTCCATTTGTGCTTTAAGACCCATAGGGGACGCCACTGAGCTCCCAGACCCTCCAACATAAGTCTAAGGTTCAGATAATAACGTATTTTAGGAAATACCTTCACAGGTTATTCATAAATACACACAGTCACAATTCCTCTTATTCTGTCTTCCTTCCTCTCTTTCTTCATGTTCTTTCAGTCATCCAGGTAATTGTTGTTCCGCTGCTCTCCTGACTTCATCTTGCCTGAATGAGGTTGAGGAGCTTCCTTCATGCCAAACCCAGGTGTACTTCCAGTGTTGCCTCACTACAGGCTGTAAGCACTTCCGGGTCTGGGCAGAAGTTCCCCCCCTGGCAACACCCATGGAATTACAGCAGGTCTGTCTAACGGGACTGCATTTCCCAGTCTGCCCAGCGGGTATCCATGCAGGCACCGTGGTCCTGCCAGACTGCCACTAATTGTTTCGGAGGAACAGTCCATGCGATTGGCCTCTCTGTTTCTCTGTCCTGCCATTAAACTGGCCTCACGACCGGGTTGGGTATCTTGAGTTATCCTGGCCGGAACGCCATCCCATGCCTGGTGCCTATGATAGCTGCTCATGACTAAACTCAAGTTTTGTTCAACAGCCAAACCAGCATAATGCTGTGAAATCGGGAAGCTTCCAGGCACAGGAGAAAGAGCTAGTCTTTGACATTGACATGACGGACTATGATGATGTGAGGAGCTGTTGCAGGTGAGTGTGTCAGTAGAGACTCTGTCAGATGTAGTTCTCTCCACGGTGTATTAAATGTGGACCTCTACTTCACTTGCAGCTCTGCTGATATCTGCCACAAGTGCTGGACATTGATGAAGATTGCCGTCAGAGTACTGGACAGGGCTCTGAAAGGTACGTCCTGACCAGTGGATGTCACACTTCTATCTCCTCAGCTGTCCCTAAGTTTCTTCTTTTCTGTTTTGTGCTCCTCAGAGGATTTTGGCTTTGAGCACAGGCTTTGGGTGTACTCGGGCCGCAGAGGTGTCCACTGCTGGGTGTGTGATGAGGCCGCCAGGAAGTTGTCCCAGTCAGCTCGCTCTGCTGTGGCAGAATATCTCAGTTTGATTCGGGTAGTTGTTCTTTACAAGTACATTTGTCCTCCATGGCTCCTTCAAGGTGGGCTCTTGCCTGATGTACTTTTCTCTCTGTTTAACATAGGGTGGTAGTGAAACAATTAAGAAGGTTCAGCTTTCAACTCCGGTTCACCCCTTTATCACGTATGTACCTGTCAGTATTAACGTTGCACTTCATTACTGTCGGGCTGTGTCGTGCGTAGCATCTATGGTGTCAGACAACTGGGTTCTGATATACAAATGCACCTCTGCCAGTCCTCTGGTCCATCTCACTCTTCCTCCTTTGTTCACAGGGAGTCACTGTCCCTGATTATGAGCTACTTTGAGGATTATGCCTTGATTGATCAGGATATCCTAGGGAGACCAGAGTCTGTGGAGAATGTTCTGGCATTACTTCCGGAAGATATCCTTTTAGAGACGTGTGTATCAATTGGCTGTGTTGTGATGTACTTTCTTTCTCTGAATGGTATATGCTTCCCTTGACAGAAAATCACAGATAAGGGACATGCTGCAGAGTGATTTTCAGAAATATAAGACATCTGTGAAACGCTGGGAGTCCCTGAAGAAAAGGGTGAAGCAGGTGTCTATCATAAGTCTAAAGGAGGCCTGGAGATGTGTAGAGTGGCGTGACACACTGACTTGCCATAAATTAACATCCATTACCCTGTTTGCAGTTAAAAGACTAACATTGTTTTTCTCTTTCCACCTTAATCTTCTCCTTTCATGGAACTAGGGAAGCCAGAAGAACAGTGCATTGTTGGATTCCGAAATTGTCCTGCAGTATTGTTACCCACGACTCGATGTCAACGTCAGCAAGGGTGTTAATCACCTTCTCAAGAGCCCCTTCAGCGTCCACCCCAAAACAGGTGACCTATCCCATTATGTAGAGTTGCTTGTGCCAGGTCCTTCTTTGTGCCATGGCTGTTTTTACATGTTATCCTATTTTAAACTTACGATGATATAACACTTGTGGCTTGGCTTCCTCACCCAAGGCCATCACTGAAAAGTGTCCCGAGCCATATCAGGACTGGTAAATCCCCCCCTTTGTTCTCTCTTTACCAATTAGGTAGAATTTCTGTGCCCATTGACACAAGACAGCTGGACCAGTTTGATCCCTTCGCAGTTCCCACCATAAGGTATGACCAAGGCTTCTCACGTTCACCTGCATGTCAGGTGTCCTGGCTGCAGCTCTAGACGTGCACTGACGAGATGTTTTATTTTCTAGCTGTAAGTGATCTCTGCTGCTCTGTTTGGCAAAACTTTAGGTTTTGGCTCCTTCTTTTAAACCAAAAAGTTTCATCCTGGTTAATCCTTTTCTGATTGTGTGGTTTCTTTGCTGCTTGCCTTCATTTCCTTTTGCAGCGTCCAGACCTGTTAAGCTTCTCACGTGTAAGACGGGTTACGTCACAGAGCTTGAGTTCAGAATGCCACTCAAGTGTCACAGGTGGCATCCTCATGTGTCCATAACTTTCCCGAAATCTGTCTTTGTCCCTAGCCAACATCTCCTATGTGTCGCCTTTCTGATTGTATAAATATTTATCAGGGCTTCCCTTAATCATTATCTCTCGTTTTTAATAATGTAATGAAAATTATGCAAAAACCTGATGTCAAGATAATAATATTGAAGATGCTAACCATCAGGGAGAAGCAAGTGCTGAAACTCTAATAACCTAATATCGCTGTTTGCTTTAATAAGAAAAGTATGAAATGTAAGATGCCTGAGTGGGGCACTTCATTTTTAAGATTAGCTTGGGCCCATTGTACATGAACTAACAAGCCGGTGTTCTTTGGTGTTTCTTATGCTTTTGTGGCAGTCATGGTATCTCAGTGTGACAGGCTGTCCACCAGGAGAAGGTAATTTCAGTTGTAATTACCATTTTTATTTAATTTATCTCAACAAACACTGTGGCCATGGGTCCTGTCTGCGTGGGTTTCCTCCGGGTGCTCCGGTTTCCTCCCACAGTCCAAAGACATGCAGGTTAGGTGGACTGGCGATTCTAAATTGCCCCAAGTGTGTGCTTGGTGTGTGGGTGTGTGTGTGTGCGCCCTGCGGTGGGCTGGCGCCCTGCCCGGAGTTTGTTTCCTGCCTTGCGCCCGTGTTGGCTGGGATTGGCTCCAGCAGACCCCCGTGACACTGTAGTTAGGATATAGTGGGTTGGATAATGGATGGATAGAACACTGTGGCCATGCCTCTCTGTCCACCAGCAACTTCCTCCAGCCTCTCTGGGTGAATTCCTAGCCTATCAATCCATTGTGCCTTGGATTTATCCCATTTTCTGTTGTAACTGTACACCTCCCATGGGTGGTACCAGGGGGGATCTTAACTGCATGTCCAAACTGACCTCCCTCAATGTTCAGAAGTACTGGTCTTTCACCATGTTTTTCCGTATACCTAAACTCCTCACCCAGTCAAAGTAAGAACCCAGCAACACTGTACAGGAATGTCATTTAGGCCACTGGTACGCACAACCTTGTTCTTTCAGTCACTACCCAGAGCTCACAGCCAGACCAGAGAATGGGAATGTAGACTGACCAGTAAATCAAAAGCTTCATCCATGGACTTGCCTCCCTCTTCACCAGCACAGTGTGATACAAAACTGCACATTCACACAGACACTCTTCTCTCAGTCGTTAACAAAAAAAATGAAGAGTCTTCCACCTGGAGTTTCTGCTTTCCCTTTACCTGAAAAAACAACAACAACATTTATTTATGTAGCACATTTTCATACAAAAAGTAGCTCAAAGTGCTTTACATAATGAAGAAAAGAAAAATAAAAGACAAAATAAGAAATTAAAATAAGGCAACATTAGTTAACATAGAAAAGGAGTAAGGTCCGATGGCCAGGGTGGACAGAAAAAACAAAAAAAAAAACTCCAGAAAGCTGGAGAAAAAAATAAAATCTGCAGGGGTTCCAGGCCACGAGACCACCCAGTCCCCTCTGGGCAAGCCACTCTCTTCCTTTACGGAATGCAAGTGAATAGAGATGAGTCTTTAATCTCGTTTTAAACAGTTCAGTTGTAGATGACTCCTTTATATGATCAGGTAAAGAGTTCCACAGGTGAGAGGCAGCAGCTGCAAAAGCCCTGTCCCCCTTAGTTTTATACTTGGTGCGACGGACAACCAGAGTCAGCTGACCAGAAGATCTAAGCACTCTAGATGGCTGGTGTAAAACACACAATTCAGGTAAATAGGCAGGAGCAAGCCCATGTGAAGATTTAAAAACTAGCAACAAGATTTTAAAATCAATTTGAAAAACTGACAGGCAGCCAGTGTAGAGAAGCTAAAATAGGAGAAACAGTGTCATACTTTCTTGCCCCAACCAGAAAGTGAGCGGCAGCATTCTGAACCAACTGTAACCTGTGTATCAGAGATTTGTTAATCCCAGAATACAGCGAGTTGCAGTAATCGAGGCGAGAAAAAATAAAAGCAAGAGTAGCTTTCTCAAGATCCCTAGAAGATAAAAAAGGCTTGATCTTACCTAATAGACAAAGTTGGAAAAAACAACTCTTGACTACAGAATTTACTTGTTTCTCAAAAGAGAGGTTACTATCAAAGGTAACACCAAGATTGCGGACTTGAGGTTTGGAAAAGACAGAGAGAGAGCCGAGAAGTCCTTAATTCATCAGAGAAGTACTTAATTATGACTATTGTTTGTGAAATGGGACATTTGAACTTGCTGTATTTTTTTTTCATTACAATTTTAATTTATTAGGAGTCAGAGTCAGTACATTTTTGCCGACTCCGACCCCAACTCCAGGTACCCAAAATTGACTCCGACTCCACAGCCCTGGTTTTGTTACTATGATTACTTTTGCAATGGTGAAAACTACCCCATCTAACTCAACCTCACCTTGTTAGTATGACTGTCCCTCCCCAGTTTATTCTCCCTACACAGCTGTTTTTGTTTCAGTTCCCTGCATGACGTTCTTGATCATGAGCACCTTAGTCAAGCTTTAGGCTATATGCCAACAGAACTGGAGGTAAGCTGCTAAATTTCAATGTGAACTTCTTTCTTTAAAGTCCTTAAAATACAGATGTGGACAGATTTCCTGGTACCAATCCACACCTGAAGAAGACCCCACAACTGTCTGTGAAATAACTTGAAACCGATCAAAGAAATTGGAACGCATTATTGTTTATTGCATATTTAACAAAAATCAGACTTGGCTTTCGAGATTTGATTTAACAGAATACTTCAAGTAATCTCTCTGTTATATGAAAAAATCCTATGGCGTGACAAGACTTTTTGTAAAGAGATTTTTTCCAAGTCCCGCGAGACGAGACTTTTGCCTTGTGATTTTTTTCACGCCCTCCACTCAAACATTTTCAAACAAGACCACAGACCTCTCATTGTTGTGAATGCTTTTGTCAGACACACTTCCTGTGCTCTTAGCTCTTATAAATTTTTGCGTTTTCCTCACTTTAAGTTCCCAATTAAAGAAGACGTATTATGTCCAAATCTTATTGAAGAATTTCATCACAAAGGGTTATCAACAGAAGAAATGAGCACACACTAGCACTGAGAAAGGATGAAGTCAAATGAATTAATGTGAAAATCATCAATGGGTTACACGACAAATTGGTTAAATGCATATCAATAGACTCTGCTGAAACAGTTGGTGGCGATGGGGCGGAAGATGAAAACATCAACTTTCAATATCACGAAGAATATCTACAACCGTTAACACCATCGGGTCTTACACCGCACGAATTACTGTATCCAAGAAAGGTAATGTAGTACATCTTTAGGGGAGAACATTAGACACCAAAGGAGATCTTGATATACCATTCGTATTATAGCGTTAATAGTTTCCGGTTAGAATAGCCTTTGCACGGGCAATTAATAAATCTCAGAGCCAAACATTCAAAAAAGTCATATTATTTAATAGAAAGAAACGAAATATAATCACGGCAGTTATACATTGCGTTAATGCATATGTAACAATTTCCATGAAAATAAAAATCTGTTTAAATTGTACATCCGCATCCCCATATGTAAGATGTAACATACATATTTTAATTCATTTCATCATGAAAGTGATATCAAGTATAAATCTAGGAATTCTATATGTGCAGACAGCTGGAATATCATAAATGTAATGTGTTCTGTGTGGCAATTGCTGCTGTCAGGTCAGGAGGAAGCCCCAGAAGCGCGTAGCGATTAACAACTGGGTCGGTTTTAAGATGACGTTTACAACGGTCTACTTCAATGACAAAGTAAACTACGGGATTAAAGAGGACATTTCGAGTTTCATGCCAAAATTTCCACTTTAATCACAAAATAGACCTTTTCATTATGTCCTTATTTAGACCCAGGTTCGCTTCCCGGGTCCTCCCTGCATGGAGTTGGCATGTTCTCCCTGTGTCTGCGTGGGTTTCCTCCGGGCGCTCTGGTTTCCTCCCACAGTCCAATGACATGCAGGTTAGGTGGATTGGCGATTCTAAATTGGCCCTATTGTGGGTGTGTTTGTGTGTGTCCTGCGGTGGGTTGGCGCCCTGCCTGGGATTGGTTCCCTGCCATGCGCTCTGTGTTGGCTGGGATTGGCTCCAGCAGACCCCCGTGACCCTGTGTTCGGATTCAGCGAGTTGGAAAATGGATGGATGGATTATGTCCTTATTTAATTTTCTCTGTGGCTCAAATACGTCACCGTACATTCTCATGGTATTGTAAAGGTACAAAAAAAAAAAGACGGCACAGAAGATGGTATGTGAGACTTTTAAAATGTATCGTGTCATTACTTTGGAGAATATGCAACGCTTGAATATAAAAGCAACATGAATACATTTGTATGTCTGCATTTTGCTTCACCACATTGAACCATTCATCAAACATCGAAGCACGCACATCGATCCGAAGGATCCTAATAGCAGCTGGAGTAACAAGAAATTCAGGCTGGAATTCAGGGTTTGAACGTGGAGAGTTATGACGATATTCCAGAAGAAGATGACATGACTGTATTTAGATAAATGTATATTGTTGTACATGAATAAATATAAGAGCCCATGAAAATAAGCCCTGGTGCATCTTTTGGAGCAAAAATGAATATAAGACCCGGTCTTATTTTCGGAGAAACACGGTACTTAACGGATCATGGGACTTATGTTTGTTGGAGTTGGAAAAAGGTTTTGACTGTGTACCTTTGGGTATCTTCTTGTTGTTGAAGTGTACTGCTTTGTGGGGCCACTGCTGTGTGTCATTTGGTCTCCCAATGTGTGGAGCGAGAACTGTAGTTACGTACTTGTAATTAAGCAAATTAACAACTAGGCCGGTTTTAAGATGATGTTTACGACGGTCTACTTCAGTGATAAAGTAAACTACGAGGTTAAAGTGGACATTTCGAGATTAAAGCCGAAATTTCCACTTTAATCACAAAATAGACCTTTTCATTATGTCCTTATTTAATTTTCTCTGTGGCTCAAATACGTCGCCGTACATTCTGATGGTATTGTAAAGGTACAAAAAAAAAAAGACGGCACAGAAGATGGTATGTGAGACTTTTAAAATGTCATGTCGTGTCCTTATGGTGGGGAATACACTTATGACGATTAAATATAAAAGCACCACAAATGCTTCAAACCTTAAAGCACGCACATCGATCCTGTAAGCGGCTTTCTGTCACATGTGGATAGTAAACAGAGACTCTGATGTCACGTCCCGACTTGATCCCACTGCACCGCCTGACTTTTTTTTGCTGGTATTGCATCTCATGTACGCGTCTCGTTAATTTCTGAGGATGCGTCAAATGAACACTGGTAACACGTGGCAGCCATGATGTGTGCGGGTACGCGTTCTGAGCGTGAAGCATAAACGAGCCCTTAGAATGTCATTGCTCATGAGTACACGTGAGTACGCACTTCCAAACAAGGCTGTTCACAAGCAGAGTTGCATTGACAGTTAAACATGGGGGAGCAGGATTGAGTTTTCATTTGACTAAATGTTTTCCATTTGCTTTAAAAATGTCCATGAAGCCAATGTAAAGGCGGTTTGGGGTCCCTTCTACCTGGGTTAACTCTTCTTCTAGACGCAACTCGAGGGTTCTTGGTATTTTCATAGCAGTCATCGGGGTGAGATGTCCTTTATGCCCTGTTGTGTAAAACTGAAATCCAGAGGACTGGCCCCGTCCAACACCATAGTCATGAAATGTGGGTAGCCAGCCACATACAGTAAATGAGAGCGGGACTCATTCATTTGGCACTTGGTAGTAGAGCCTATGGTCCTCCAGACCGGGGGTCCCCATCTCCAGTCCTAGAGGACCACCATAGCTGCAGGTTTTCATTCTCACCCTTTTCTTAATCAGTGACCTGTTTTTGCTGCAAATTAACTTTTTAAATTAATTGTAATTGACTTGCTCTTAAAGACTCGGACCCCTTAATTGTTTCTTTTTACTTAATTAGCAGCCAAACAATAATGAGATACAAAATGAGCCAAAACAACTGGTGTCCATCATACAGTATCTGAAAATAAAGAAAGATGAAGGTCTCAGGAATGTCGATCTTCTCAGGTCCACAAAACATTTTAACAGTGCTCTCAGAAAGAGAAAACCAGCAACTTTGGAAATGGCAGCTAATGCACCATGAGAGCCACAAAATTAAAGAATTGTTTTAATTAACAACAAGAATCGGCACCTCATTAAGCAGCAAGTTGGAGAGAAATTGGTTGGAGTTTGAGGCCCTGACTTAGTTGGCCTTCTGTTGGCTCCCTCACTTCACATTTCATTTCTGTTTGGGTGCCATTTAAGGAAAGAAATGAAACAAATTCAGAGAAACGATGAAGAAATTTAGGGGATCAAATCTCCATCCATCCATTATCCACCACTTATGTGAGGTCGGGTCGCGGGGGCAGCAGCCTAAGCAGGGAAGACCTCCCTCTCCCCGGCCACCTCCTCCAGCTCCTCTGGGAGGACCCCAAGGCGTTCCAAGGCCAGCTGGGAGATATAATCCCTCCAGCGTGCCCTGGGTCTGCCCTGTGGCCTTCTCCCAGTGGAGCATGCCCCGAACATCCCCCCCAGGGAGGTGTCCAGGGGGCATCCTAACCAGATGCCCGAACCACCTCAACTGACTCCTCTCAATGCGTAGGAGCAGCGACTCTACTCCGAGTCTCTCCCAGATAACTGAACTCCTCACCCTATCTCTAAGGGAAAGTCCAGCCACCCTGCAGGGAAAACTCATTTCAGCCACTTGTATCTGCGATCTTGCTCTTTCGGTCACTACCCAACGCTCATGGCCATAGGTGAGGGTAGGAACGTCAATCGACTGGTAAATCGACAGCCTCGCCTTTTGGCTCAGCTCTCTCTCCACCACGACGGACCATTGCAGAGCCCGCATTACTGCGGATGCCTCACCGATCCGTCTGTCAACCTCCCGCTCCATTCTTCCCTCACTCGTGAACAAGACCCCGAGATACTTGAACTCCTCCACTTGAGGCAGCACTGTGTTCCCGACCCGGAGAGACCATTCCACCCTTTTCCGGCTGAGAAGCATGGCCTCAGATTTAGAGGTGCTGACTCTCATCCCCACCGCTGCACACTTGGCTGCGAACCGCTCCAGTGAGAGCTGGAGGTCACTGAAGCCAACAGAACCACGTCATCCGCAAATAGCAGAGACGAGATTCTGAGGTCACCGAACAAGACCCCCTCCGCTCCTTGGCTGCGCCTAGAAATTCTGTCCATATAACTTATGAACGGTGACAAAGGGCAGCCCTGGCGGAGTCCAACCTCAACAGGAAACGAGTCCGACTTATCACCGGCAATGAGGACCAAGCTCCTGCTCCTCCTATACAGGGACTGAATGACTCGTAACAAGCCTTGTACCCCGTACCCCTGGAGCACACCCCACAGGATGCTTCGAGGGACACGGTTGAATGCCTTCTCGAAATCCACAAAATACATGTGGACTGATTGGGCAAACTCCCATGCCCCCTCCAGGATCCTGGCCATGGTGTAGAGCTGGTCCAGTGTTCCACAGCCGGGACGGAATCCACATTGTTCCTCTTGAATCCGAGATTCGACTATCGACCGAACTCTCTTCTCCAGCACCCCTGAATAGACCTTAGCGGGGAGGCTGAGGAGTGTGATCCCCCTATAGTTGGAGCACATCCTCCGGTCACTCAAATCAAATCTTAAAAAAGCAATTCAATTAAAGTGAATTCACAAGAAGTTAATTAGCAGCACAAACAGGCCACTCATTAAAAAAAGGGTTAGAATGAAAACCTGCAGCCACGGTGGTCCTCCAGGACTGTAGATGGCGACCCCTGCAGGCAGACATGAAATGGTGCAGGTAGCTTGGACTTCTGCTCAAGATGTCCACAGAGGGCTTTTTACACAAGATATACCAGCATTGGCTTACTGGGTGAAGGTCCAGGACATGCCTGTGAAAGCCTGGCTGCTCCCCAGGAGAACATGGAGAGTTGATGTGCCCCATGCCAGCTAAAGTGGAGGGGATGAAGACTCAGCCCATGCATTCTTTATCTCTTCCTGCACACTTGTAGTATCAGTAGTGTCCCCCAGATCAGATTAATGTATTTTTCGCTTAGTTCCCTGTCAGTGTCTGCAGCTTGACTGCTTGTATTACGTCAACATTTTTATACTTTTGGATTATTTGAAGTGGCCGAGTGCTTGAGATTTGGCTTCTAGTGAAAGTGTGGATAATGAAAGTCGCTGCCTGCTCCTTTTGTGCCTTGATGTTCTCGTTTGTATTTCTTTTCAACAATTTTCCAAGTGCCTTTCTCACAAGTTATTTACTTCATGAGTTTTTTCTCTTTCTTCTTAATTTTGTCCAGCATGCTGTGTCAGGAGCTGGACAAAGCTGTGCAGAGTGGTGAAGAGGACGAGAGTGGAAAAGACAAAGAAGGGGAACCGGAACCGAAACGCAGAGTCAGAGGTGAGAGGAAACGGACACTTCTACGAATTAAGCAGTTTGCCTGGGCAGAAATGGCCCCTCGTACCCATGCTGAGCGTAATGTAGGTCTGTCTGCCTTGGACAGAGTGGTAAGGGCCTTGTTCATTTCCTATTGGCCTCTGCCTACTCTGATTGGGTTGATATTGTGCTTAGAAGAATTCCAAAGAACGTGTTCTGGAATATTAGGTATAGATGCCATTTTCAGGATGTCATAGGCTGGTGGTGATGCTGGCTTTTGATGCCTTACAGACTACAAGAGGACCAGTTTGGGGAAATACGTGAAGGTGTTTGAGCTCTTCGTGGAGCAGATGGAGAAGTCCTGGAAAGGGCAGCTGCTGAAACAAAGCGGTGAGTTGTGGCCAACCCTAGAGTGTACTGTGGGCACCTTTCTTTAATGTGGAGTGTGACCAGTGGACTGTTCTTTTGCAGATATGCAGGGGGATTTCTGAACAAGCACGAGGACAGCAGGGATTTCGACTGCAATTCTGGCTTATGAGTGCCTCACACTCTTCCTGTTCCTGCCATGCTTTTCAATTCTTCCTTATGAACTGCACTCAAAACCTAAGATGGAAAATTAGGCACAGAGGATACTCGACACCTGAGGACACTTAATGAAACCAAGGGATTCAGAATGGTTGTACACGTACTTGATGGTGGTTCTCCCTACTCTCACGCTCCACTTCAGTCAGCCGTGCGTCTCACTTTTTGTCTGTGGGTTGTTTTTTTTTTTGGTGTGTGCCCTTTATCTTGTCGCCTTAAAATAAAGATGGGGTTTCTAATCCCAGCGTAAGACCTGCTTACTCTGCCCTGCTCGTACACAGGGGTCAGCAGCAGCTACTTGCTTGGACTAGAAGGAAGGTAGTTGTTGCAGATGTCCCAGTTCTTGGGTTGAAGGATTACGTTTTTGGTACCATTTCTCATGACGTCAATCTCCTTGTTGTCAGGTGCTCCTGATGGCTCATTTGATGTGACACTTATTCCAGTGCCGCCTTCACCCCTTTGCCAGACGTCCACCCTGCACACCTTTTCTGTTTGTCTGTCTGTTTTTGTGCTTGCAGTAGGTCAGCTTTGACTGGTATGCAAATGCTGTACTCATTGGTCCTCATGTCAAGATGGTGGTGGGGTTGGTGTTAAACTGCTGTATGCTGTTGGCCTTTTCCAGTTCAAGGCTCTTGTGGCATCAGTGAAGCTGACATGTCCAGTTACACAGAGGACTCTCTCCTCTTGCTCCTTTCATTATTTGACCTTCTTGGATTTGCTTTCCTCCAAGGTTATTATAGTTAATGAAAGCTAAAATCAAAACTGAAACTATTATTAAAAAAACATTTTCATAATCTGAAATAAAATAATTAACAAAACCGAAATGAAAAACTAAAACGAAACTATTAAAGTAGCGGGAAAGACAGACTATTTTATTTCAGTTCGTCTTGATACATAATTCGCCAGCCTCCTCACTCACTCATTCACGTCTGTCTGAAGACGAATGCGCAGTCTCCTTCTGCGCAGCTGCCCGAAAAACCTTACGAGACTGACATCGCGGCACGCCGCGAAAATTCAAAGAGAAAGGCGACTTCGATTAAAGCTCTAGAGGCCTGAAAGGCGATTTCGACTACAGCTCGAGGCCTAATTACGCATTCTGATTCAATTACGCATTTATTCAATACACCGATATCAGGTTTGTGGTGCTTATACTTATTACTATTCCACTCGTGCCTGTTTCATCTTACGTTGTCGAAACGGGCTCTTTGTCTAGTCTATTATAAAAAGAAATCCTGTCCTGGAAAGCAAAAAGCAAGGCTACGATACGTGATCTTCTCGGAAGACATTTTAAAGACCCGCGAGACCAAAGACATGCCCTACTTACAATCTATCAAATAGGACAATAGGCAGCAAAACATTCAGTCTTGTGAAGGATTTGAGCGCACACAGATCCAGGGCTCTCAGTGTATAGAAAGCGTATAAGGACAGTACTGTACGGCTCAGAATTAAAAGACAATGAGTAAAATGACAGAGTAGAACTTCATAAAGACGTTTACAAACGTTGGCGCTAAACACACGCAGTACAGGTTAGAGACTATGACACCAGTGAAATTAGAAAGGCTCAAAAAAAAAAAATGTTGTCGCTAGGGGTGGGCGGTATGACCAAAATTCTATATCACGGTATTTTTCTAAATTATCCCAGTTTCACGGTATTCGACAGTATTTTTTTCCCCATGCATGAGTGGATGTTAACCACATTTTCCACTGCAATTACTGGCTAAGAATAACCTGTCAAGGGTATTGTACAAAAAAAAAACATTTTAATGTGCACACAAGTATTAATACAGTTTAGCATTGCCCCATAAAGTGATAGTTTTCAAGGGGGTGGCACTAATGGAGAAGGTATCACATTGCATGACAGATGCAGTCAAAATATAGAACCTTTTTATTGAACAAATTTTGAAAAAACTTAAACTATAATTTTGACAACATATTTTCAACCATCCAAAGAGGCATTTAGACTTAGTAAAATATCCAGAGGTGCTTGTCAAAAGTTGGATTGCACTGAACACGTCTTAGAAAAGGAATAAATAGTAAATATTTTTTGTAAACCAACTACACTTTCTGTTAATGTTAACAATCTCTGTCCACTGACACGTTAAAGTGACTTTTTAAACAACTTTATCATCATTAAACTGCATAATATTTAAACTAATAAATAATAACAATAAAATAAATAAAAGTATTATTACTGATAGTTGCACTATTACTTCAAGGCTTCAAGCCCAGGTGCATTGCACAGTATTCACCAAATTAAAATAAAATAAAATAAAAAGTGCAACTTGGTGATGACATCTTTACCAACTGAACATCATTTAGGCAAACTGCATTAATACGGACCTTACTTCAAGCTAAGCTATATGCATAAATAATAAACCTGCAATTTGCATTTATAATACTATTTGTAGTATAGCCCAACGGAATCGTATTAGGGCCACGGTGAAGAAAAAAACAATACGGACACAGGGAAGAAAAAAACAAACTATATGTCGAGAATAAAGTCGACATTTCCACTGTATTCTCATAGTTTACTTCATAATTAAAGTAGAATGTCGTAAACTAAACTTCTTCCTAAAATCAATGTTTAATTTACTAGATTTTGTCAAACCCCGTCATAAATTAATGCAGCACATTAAATGCTTTGTGTTGCGTTCCCCGACCCAGTTGTTAATCACTACGCTTCTTAAACTGACCTCCTCTGCACTAAGAGAAGACAGCGATCACCATACAGAATCCATTCACTTCATGATATTCCTGCTTTCTGAAAATTTAAAATGCTAAGATAAATACTTGATATCATTTTCATGATGAAATGCATTAAAGCAGGTATTAAACATGCACGGTAGTGAGGCAGTAGTGCTGCTCCCTCGCAGTAAGGGGTCCCCAGGTGTATGTTCAGTGTAGAGAACTTTATGGCAGGTGTGACGAGGCTCCAAAAAACTGGATGTATGACTAGCTATCGCACAGGTTTAACTGAAATATTGTGTAAATGTTGGGTTTTTGATCTGCTGGTCGGAGACACGAACACAGAATTCAATGCATGTTCTTCTGAGTGGGCTCTCTTTATTGCACGCGTGCTGTCTCTAACTGACGTACCAAAACCCCAGTTCCTATCCTTCCTTTTTCTTTCTCCACATAACCAATCACCACAATGATAAACGTCTTTGTGAAATTAAAACTAGTTATAAACTTAGCCCACGCAGTGTTCAGAACTTTAAAAATATCTTCGTTATACATGTTTAATTATGCCATCCATTCAGAGTTACGCCCATCTCTGAGCGAGTCGCCAGTACATCACAGGATGAATACGAGCAAAACATACACTAGCAGAGTCAATATAGCATAACAAAACCCACCATCCTACAAGACTTTGAAAGGAAACTGAAGCGCCGAGTAAACCCGCCAGAAAAACACGCAAATGCAAGGCAGGGTACACCCGAGACACCCTTGCTGTGAGGCAGCAGTGCAACCTCCACGCCGCCGTGCCCTCACATGATTAATGCATCCTTTAATGCATTTCACCATGAAAATTATATCAAGTATTTATCTTCGCATTCTAAATGTTCAGAGAGCAGGAATATCATGAAGTGAATGGATTCTGTGTGGCGATCGCTGCCAGCGCCTCCTCTTAGTGCAAGAGGAAGTCAGTTTAAGAAGCTCGGGGAACACCTAACACAAAGCATTTAATGTGCTATATAACTTATGACGGGGTTTGAGAAAATCTAGTAAATTAAATATTCATTTTATGATGAAGTTTAGTTTACGATGTTCTACTTTAATGACAAATTTCAAGAATAAAGTCAACATGTCGACTTTAATCTTGACATAAACGGCGAGAATAAAGTAGAAATGTCGAGAATAAAGTCAACATGTCGTCACATTATTATATAGTAACCAGGTAAATTACACTGTATTGAAAACAAATAAAACAAGTACAACTTGGCTTGCAGTGTTATCCAGTAGTATAGAAACAGTATTTACACATTTGAACATAATGGTCCACATCCGACCTTTTAAAACCAAAGTATCTCCAGGAAACGGACGTGATTCCTTTTTTTCGGCAAAAGTTCTTCTGTGTCATCATGTTCAACTTTATCGTCAGCTTCAGTTTCGGAATGTTCTCTGTCCATTTTCACCGCGCAATACCTACACTACCACTACCTATTTAGCGGTGTAGCAGTGAAAAAGGTCCCCACTTGAACAGTTTCCCGCTGTGCCACGTTCCGAATGTCGTTTAGGCAATTGAAACCAGTGTTGCGGTATAAGAAAAATCCATATCATAAAAAAAATAAAAAACGGTTTTCGGTATGAACCGGTATACCGCCCAGCACTAGTTGCCGCTATACGCATGTGGAGAAAGTTAAAGGATATGAAAGTAGGAAAATTCCATCCATTTTCCAACCCACTGAATCCGAACACAGGGTCACGGGGGTCTGCTGGAGCCAATCCCAGCCAACACAGGGCACAAGGCAGGAACCAATCCCGGGCAGGGTGCCAACCCACCGCAGGACACACACAAACACACCCACACACCAAGCACACACTAGGGCCAATTTAGAATCACCAGTCCACCTAACCTGCATGTCTTTGGACTGTGGGAGGAAACCACGCAGACACGGGGAGAACATGCAAACTCCACGCAGGGAGGGCCCGGGAAGCGAACTCAGGTCCCCAGGTCACCCAACTGCGAGGCAGCAGCGCTACCCACTGCGCCACTGTGCCGCCAAGTGGGAAAATTAGAAAATATAAAAAAAGACAGTAAAGATCGCAGTAGCGCAAACAAACAAACTGCCTCATTTAACTCTGCACCAGTCTAACTTTATTCAATACACTATTGCACCTTAACACTTAATTCTACTTTATTCACATAATTGTACTTATGTATTATGTTCTACTATACTGTTATGTTTAGATCTATGACTTTTTGTTAATCTAACTGATATTATTCTAACTTTGCACAGTTTTTGATAAGTGGATCAGGATACATTTCAGTGCGTGTTGTCCTGTATAACTATGCATGTAACAAATAAAGAATCTTGAGAATTTCAAAAACGGAGTTTACCGCACATGCATTTATTGGTTACTTTGTTCATGTATATATATTTATCTGCCTGCTTATTTAAAAACCTACATTTACCCCAGGAGTCAAAAACGTTCTGTCTAGCCCTTGTACAAAAACCTACACAAAAGCTGGCGTATCACCTTAGTATCCCCATGTACTTTTGGAACTGTGAGAGGAAAATAACACGACTTTACAGACAGGAGTCCAATGCAGAACTCTACTTACTTTGTTACTTTGTAAGAAAAAATTATTAAGTGCCTATGACAGGGGTGGGCAGATTCAGTCCTGGAGGGCCGCAGTGGCTGCAGGTTTTTGCTCCAACCCAGTTGCTTAATAAGAAGCACTCATTGCTCAAGTAACACTTCTGCTTCACTTTAGTTGTCTCGCTCGTTAAGATGTTGAACCCTTATTACTTATTTTAGTCTTAAACAGCTGTAGTCTTGGTTTTTAATTGCTCTTTATTAGCAATAATAATAATTCTTTGCATTTATCTAGCGCTTTTCTCACTACTCAAAGCGCTCAGCAATTGCTGGTTAAGGGCCTTGCTCAAGGGCCCAACACAGCAGAGTTCTTATTGGCATTTACGGGATTCGAACCGGCAGCCTTCCGATTGCCAGTGCAGATCCCTAGGCTCAGAGCCACCAAGATGCAAATGACAAAAGAAACCAGCATTTCTCCATTTAGCTTGTTACCCTTTACACCTGTGTGTATTTATCGTGCACTATTTGGTTTAATTATATACTTGGAAGGAAAGTGAAGAGAAAAAAGTGAAGAACTGAGAGTTACTCATTTATTTTAGACTTCAAATCATTTGGATGATATCCTTAGAAAGGAAACAAAATCTAGGATATGAGAATGACTTGACATGGCAGAGTTACAGCACTAGCAAGCCATGAAATTAAATGATTGACAAGGATTGTTTTTTAATTAAGCAACTGGGTTGGAACAAAAACCTGCAGCCACTGCGGCCCTCCAGGACTGAATCTGCCCACCCGTGGCCTATGATGTCGATCGTGTTGTCTGTGCTGAAATTCCAAACGGAGAAACCTGTCCTGACCTCATTAAAAAGATTCAGCATATTGGGACTCGCAAGATTACAAATATTGTTTTTACAGAAGTTCTGAAATAAAAGTGAAACTAATGAAATAGCAACAATTCAAAGAAACAAAAAATCTTAAAAGTGTGTATCTGGAAAACCAAATATGGGGGTTGGCGAGTGAAGCGAGCAGGGGGGCAAAGCCCCCTAGTTTACTAAAAATTATTTTGTAATTCTGTGTCTGTGTGTGTGTAAACACAACAACTTGATTACGCATTCATTTCAGTCAACCATTCTGCATACAAGTATTTGGTACAAAACGTAGATTTCGATCAACTTTTGAGCTGTTTCCGCTAAATGGAAGTGGTACTTAACCTTTTATTTGTGCAACTGCAGAGGCCGATTTATTCAACTTTACTTTTATAATAATTGTCCAATATATTATTAATTTGATTTCTTGTTGATGGTTCTTTAATGTCCATAATATAAAAAATGTAATCCTTCTTGTGCAGTTTACTCCCCAAATATCGATCTTCATTTCTGAGGATATGAGAAAGTTGCTGGGAGACCACTCTCAATTTTTTAGACCAGAACTGCTTTTCAGTCAGTCAATTCACCCCACATTAATCTTTTCTTCCACATCTGTATAAGACCCCCCCCCCACCACTTCCCTTGACCCTCCCCTTTTCTGATACTGAGAAATGTGTCCCTGCCTTTATCACACCCTGCATTGACCCCCTGTAGCTCTACAGGCTGCCATACTCGTTACTCACACCCACATCATGGGCTCGCTGGGTCTGGTGGTCTTTATAATACAAACTGACTTCTGTGCGTCTGTTGGGCGTATTCAGTATTAACAGCTGCAATGTGCTATCTGATGGAATTTGTTTTGGTATTGCATGGAGTACAGTGATCCCTCGCTATATCGCACTTCACCTTTCGCGGCTTCACTCTATCGCGGATTTTATATGTAAGCATATTTAAATATATATCGCAGATTTTTCGCTGCTTCGCGGATTTCTGCGGACAATGGGTCTTTTAATTTCTGGTACATGCTTCCTCAGTTGGTTTGCCCAGTTGATTTCATACAAGGGACGCTATTGGCAGATGGCTGAGAAGCTATCCAGCTTACTTTTCTGTTTCTCTGGCGTTGACTTTCTCTGATCTTGACGTAGGGGGATTGAGCAGGGGGGCTGTTCGCACACCTAGACGATACGGAAGCTCGTCTAAAAATGCTGAAAGATTATCTTCACGTTGCTATCTTTTGTGCAGCTGCTTCGTGAAGCGACATGCTGCACGGTGCTTCGCATACTTAAAAGCTCGAAGGGCACGTATTGATTTTTGCTTGAAAAACAAACTCTGTCTCTCTCTCTGCTCCTGACAGAGGGGGTGTGAGCTGCCGCCTTCAACAGCTTTCTGCTGCGGTGCTTCGCATACTTAAGCCAAACAGCCCTATTGATTTGTTTGCTTTCCTCTCTCTTTCTGACAGACTCTGCTCCTGACACGCACTCCTTTGAAGAGGAAGATATGTTTGCATTCTTTTAATTGTGAGACTGAACTGTCATCTCTGTCTTGTCATGGAGCACAGTTTAAACTTTTGAAAAAGAGACAAATGTTTGTTTGCAGTGTTTGAATAACGTTCCTGTCTCTCTACAACCTCCTGTGTTTCTGCGCAAATCTGTGACCCAAGCATGACTATAAAAATAACCATATAAACATATAGTTTCTACTTCGTGGATTTTCTTATTTCGCGGGTGGCTCTGGAACGCAACCCCCGCGATGGAGGAGGGATTACTGTATTCAGTATTAACAGCTGCAATGTGCTATCTGATGGAATTTGTTTTGGTATTGCATGGAGTAATACAATGTGGGGTGTCTTTCATTCCAACAGATGGTGCATTGTAAACATTTGTACTGCATTGAGAATCCTATAGAATAGTGCTTCCCAAACTTCCACTTTGGCTGCAGATTTTTGTTCCCATCAGATTCATAGTCAGTGACAAATCCTGATAGCACTGATCTCATTTAATTAGCTGGTGTTTTTTTTTGTCTCTTATTCTCCATTCAGAAAAGCACAGCCAGCAACATAATTTTTACATTTATAAGACAGTAGCCACCCCCCTGCGGCTTCGCCTGCGTATCAGTGAAACAGGACTGTGAGGAGGGCAAACAACACGGAATCATGAAAGGATGTGACTACACTAAATAGTAAATAAATAATAATAATAATAATTTGTTTATATAGCGCCTTTCTCATGATAAAGGATTAATTAAACAGAACAGCTGGAAAGGTAGAATGAAAATCAAGATGAAAATATTGTTAAAAAATACATAATTCCTATATAACTGTTTGGTACATTTTAATATTTTTTTTTTTTTTTTTACCAAACATCTATATTGTTCCCAAAACACAGAACTTGGGGAATAACAAATGTGGATGCTGAAGTCGAAAACAACGGGATACAAAAACGCCAATTTAAAATAAAAAGCAATTTCTATACACTTGGTGAGTTAAAGAGACTGCAGCCCCCCAGCACGCCTCCAAAGAGACTGGAGCCTCCACCTGTCCCATCCCCAACCCCCCCACCCCCCCCTGCTCAATGTCACTGACTGGTTAGTAAAAAAAAAAAAGTCTTCTTTTTGTATCACCCAGCTTATTTATTAGCCAAAGAGAAAAAAAAACATGGCAGTTCATTTTGAGGTCATACATAGATTGCTGTAAGTTTCGGTTACATCCTGATTTATTACATACAGGAGTGTACGGAGTTTATTACCAACTTAAAGTCATCAGGGCACTCGCATTCCTACATCCATCCATCCATCCATCCATTTTCCAACCCGCTGAATCCGAACACAGGGTCACGGGGGTCTGCTGGAGCCAATCCCAGCCAACACAGGGCACAAGGCAGGAACCAATCCCGGGCAGGGTGCCAACCCACCGCAGGACACACACAAACACACCAAGCACACACTGGGGCCAATTTAGAATCGCCAATCCACCTAACCTGCATGTCTTTGGACTGTGGGAGGAAACCGGAACGCCCGGAGGAAACCCACGCAGGGAGGACCCGGGAAGCAAACCCAGGTGTCCTAACTGCGAGGCAGCAGCACTACCCACTGCGCCACCGTGCCACCCCACATTCCTACAAGTACGCCTTTATCAGCTCACGCACACAAGACCAGTTTAAAGCAGTTTCTTATAGTTCAGTACTTTACTTACAAAGAAAGTACATTCTTATAGCTTTAATATCTTTATTAGATTTTGTCTGGTTAGATTAATAAATCTTTATTTATTAATCCACAAGGGACATGTTTCTTATATTTTTAAGCAAGAATTCAGAAACTGTCACATAGATTTATAATATCACAGGGTGTTCTGTTAGTAGCAAGAGGTCAGCATTTTCTCATAAAAGAATGCAAGTTAGTCCCTTAAACTGTTGTGTCAGTCAGCTGGGGTCCATGCCCGGCCGGGACGCCCCTACACACTATATTCAGGGGGAGCAGCTCTGGACAGTGCAATACCTCCCTCTGGACACTAGATGGCCAGCCCCCCACCCCCGGGCTGGAGTAGTGCCTCGGTTTCCCACAGGGCTCCCTGGGAATTGGAGTTGGGGACAACCCGATTGGGTACAGCCAGGGGTTGCTGTGTTTGGGACTCCTGAGCCCGTGTGGGCAACAGATTCATCACACCTGGAAGTGCAGCCGGAACTCGGTGATCAAACACCTGCAGCATTTCCGGGTGACCTATAAAAGGAGCCAGCGGCCAACCCTCAAAGGGCCAGAGTCGGGTGGAGGAGGACAAGGTTGCTAGAAAGGAGTGGCAGTGCCAAGGAGAAGAAAAGTGCTTGTACTGGTGGTTATTAGTGCTTGGGACTGTGTATTAGATAGATAGATCTTTATTGTCATTGTCACTTTTACAAAGGAACAACGAAATATTGCCTGTGGGTTCACGTGGAAGACGTGCACCGCCCACGGGTGAAGAATAATAAAATCTTTGTATTTTATACATGCCTCCTGTGTCAAGTCTGTGCCAGGTCGGGCGCAATATAGCGCCTTTCTGACACTGTGCACAAGCTTAATTCTTTTTCTACGTAAATGAAGAATAAATCATATAGAAGTAATAAATCATATAGCTCTCTGCAGCATGAATAATACAAAATACAGTCCTTTATGTATGAGGTAACTACTTATAGTCATTAATGTTAATAATGTTTTTCTTCTTTCTCACAAGTCAAGTCAAGTTGGGGAGCCTGCACTGGCACAGCATGTCGCTGCACCCGCTACACAACAAAACAACTCAGGATCCCGGTTGGCAGACACGCGGCCCAGTCCCACCCTCCGGAAATGACCGTCTATCTGCCACAGCCAGGTGTTACGTGGGTGACCCCTTGGCCTGGTCCAGCCAGTCGGGTCCCCAACAATGAGGATCATGTGAGCTGGGTCACCCTCGGGGAAATGCGCCACATGGCCGTAGTGCCGTAACTGACGCTCCCTCACAATGCTGGTCATGTACCTCATTCAGGACTCCATGAGCAACACAAAGTCAAACCGACTGCGCCCAAGGATTTTCTGGGGAGACACAGTGATGAAGGAGTCCAGTCTTCATCTCAGGTCACTGGATAGTGTCCATGTCTCACAAACAGGAAGCACCAGGACTCTAAAGACTTGGACCTTAGTCCTTTTTCAGATATCAGGAGCACCACACACCCCTTTAAAGTGACCTCATGACCCCCCATGCCCTTCCAATCCGCCTACTGACTTCATAGGAAGAGTCACATGACTGTCACTGTCGAGGTCAGTAAACCTCTCGATGACGAGGTCGACACTCTCTCCGCTGACAGACACACTGCTGCTGTGCCCAAGAGGTCATTAAAGGCCTGGCTGTTGGTTTTTATCAGGACACTCAGACCCCTCGCTCAGTCTCTTGAGACCCCCAGATCAGAGCCTCCAGTGACTCCGTGAAGATCACAGCATCGTCAGCAAAGTCGAGATCCGTGAATCTCTCTTCACCAACAGGTGCCCCCCAGCATAACAGGAAATATCAGTTCACTTAACTGGCCCAGGAGTCCAATTAAAACCAGAATCTGCAGGCACAGGGAAGTTTGGGAAGCACTGCTATAGAGAAAATGAGGCCACGGACAAACTAACACTATAATAAAATGAAAATTTAAATAGAGAAAATATTAGAAAATAAACCGAGAGAATGCGATTCTCTTTTAAATTCATTAAATGTTCTGCCGTCACTGATGTAGCCAAGTTGTGTAACTAAAGCTGCTGTCACATTACACAGCTCCTCGTCACAGGGGATCTCGTCGTCTGCAACTGAATGACACAGGTGTTGACCAATCAGATGACAGCGGGACTCTTTAGCAGAGTGTTGTGAGCCCTGCCCCCTTTTCAACAGCCAATAGTGTGTGGCCTGCTGTACGAATGCCTTCAGTTCTCTCACAGTCGCCTTCCTTGTTCTTCTTTTCCATTCTGTGGTGGTACGTAAAACACAGGACATCTCCTTTCTTTACGAGTTCCTTATTCTTTGCCACTGCGTTCACTGCGTTTGACTTCCTGCTGAGTGCTCATTGGTTAGTTGTCAGCTCTCACGCACACACAGCCATCCCTGTGACTCGCTGACTGTTGGGACCGAGTTGCAGGGGATGTCAGACTACACGACGACGAGCCCACCATGACTGCTTTCAAGATTATGTAAGTGAAGTCTATCCTGTAATGTGACCGGGCTTTAAATAACGCATTCCTTTACTAGCCATAGGGTGGTCACGCTGGCCTCTCAAGACTCCTGAGGTTCCACTTCTTCCCCCTCTGATGGTCCATGGCCTTCAGTGGGATTGGTGGTACTTCTTCTTTTTTTAATTTCTTATCGTGTTTTTCTGTTTCAGATTTTGTTTATCAAGTTCTAGCGCTGGTTACAGGCACCACCTGCTGGAATGAAAAATGCAATTCATTTCCTTAGTACACGCCACAGACGCCCCATGGTGAGGAATGTCAACGGTACCACGGACTGCAGCTCCACTCCGATGAATTAATTTCGATGAGGTGAAGCTTCTGAATTCGCACTTAAGCGCCACGGTTTATTGCAGTTAGTTTGTGAAGCTTTAAATGGCCCTGCACCGGACCACGTCCTTGACGGCCCCCAAACTAATCTGTGCTCGGTGGGTGACTGGGCCTTCAGCTTTATTGCACCCAGACTTCAAAATGGCCTCCCCAAAGTCACTGAATCTGCAGGCTCCATTCACTCTTTTAAAATACGTCTGAGGAGTTTATGAAGGGCCGCGTCAGTAGGGACCTGCACAGGCTACCAGGTAAGGTAATGAAATGTTCGGAGAGCTGTGATATCATAAGTGTGTGGAGATCGGCGCCTGCGCACTCCTGTCGGCGTAAGACAAAGCCCGTTGAAGAAGCGCGGAGTGATTCGCACACATAGAATACGAACCATTTAACGTGCTACTTTAGTTACGACGGGATTTGAGAAACCCTAGTGAATTAAACATCGATTTTAAGGTGAAGTTTGCGACGTTCTACGTTTTAATGACAAAACAAACGAGATTTCAACCTATTTTTGCACGGTGTCCCTGTTTATTTTCTTTTCTCTGTACCCTGAGACTCAGACGGTGGGCTATGAGTCGCCTTTTCACGGCGACTTTGATATCTGACCACTTTTTTTTATTTCGACTTTCTGACCTTGAACTTCTCTGTGCCACTCCATAACTTCCTTTGTTGCTTAAGCCAACAAATGGTACATTTTTCTTTGCCCCCACTTCACATTCGCGGAAAGTTTCCCCCGTGCTTTTGCCGATGTCTTTTCACAAAACGCTGCACTTGACGTGCTACCGGTATTTATATTAATTTGCATATTCAGAGGGGTGTAATTCTGGGAGGAGTCAGGGTGGGGCAGCAGGCGCGTGTGTTACGTTTCACGCTGACCGGGATTTATGGAGCAGAAGTGTGTGGAAGTTGGCGTACGCACAGTTTTGTGCATCTGAATTTTTTTTGTGCGTACGCACATTTCCATTTTTGTCCGTACGCCATGTTTTAGTGTGAATTCTACGCACGCCGTTATACAGGAGGCCCCCTGGTGCTTTATAATAGAACCCTTTGGGGCACGTAAAAATTTACTGAGGACATCTGTTTTTCAAGCCGAGCATTGACATTAGATAGATACTTTATTAATCCCAAGGGGAAATTCACATTACACGCACATTACAAAATGGTGTATACATGTCGTTGTCAAACAAAGTAACGCCAATACTATGAGAAGCCATTTTAAAAGAAGACCACCACCACCTGTGTGCGCCCCCTCAGTGCTCATCTTCTTCTGCATCAACCCTTCAGCCCCCATTGTGTGGTGGCCCCTTGACAGACCAGACCGTAAACTGTTTGCGCTTGGCGTTGTGTTCATTGACGCCTGTGTTTATGTGAGGGCTCCACCAACGAAGGCCATTTCTATCACACAAGCGAGCAGGAAACGTGTCGTTACCTCGAGAAACAAAACGGCTCATCTCCAGACCCCTCTTATCATCCCTAACATGCGTCAGAAATATGGAAGGCACGTTTTCTTTTGCCGCTTCAAAGAAGACACATTCAGTAAGTTTTATGAACTTTTATTTCCCGTGCCCCGTAGGGTTCAATGTGAAATGCCAGGGCTGGTTGTGTGTTTTTTTTTTTTTCTTTCAAATGTTTACAATATGCTTAACTTTAGAGCATAATTTCACGTGGCAAACACATGAATACCAAGTCTGCGAAGAAATAACTTGAAAAATAACAAACTTCTCCTTTTAAAGGTTACATCCATTGCGAAAAGGAATGAAGATGCGTCTGGACTGAATGTAGGAATGAAACGGAAAGAGCAGGTGACATAAATAAGAATGGAAGGAAGGGACAAAGCCGGGCAGCTGCCATTAGAGAAGATAGAGGAGGAGAAGATCAAATTGACGGATAGATAGAAATATGCAATGCCAGGCTGGGGACGGGTGGAGTGTCTTTGGGGTCCTGTGGAAGAACAGAAATGGAGAGATCAGTGTGGCTGTGATTGGTGTCCCCCCCCCCCCTAAAACGCTCTGCTAGTTGTTTCTTAGTGTCACCTCAGTGGATGGCTAGACACATCCTCCAAGAAATGCAGTAAATTTGACCTTTAGACTGGTAACGGGGTCCGTTGTTTAGTATTGAATTTGCAAGAGGGTCCAGACGCAAGGGTGTTATAGCTGACATATTTGCAAGTGACACGGCACCTCCCGTCACCTCTTAAAGCACCTGGGGCCTCATGTATAACACAGTGCGTAGAATTCACACTAAAACATGGCACACGGACAAAAGCAGAAATGTGTGTATGCACAAAAAAAATCCAGATGCATAAATCTGTGCGTTCGCCAACTTCCACGTTCTTCCACTCCATAAAGCCTGGTCAGCGTGAAAAGTAACACACGTGCAAGCGCCTGCTGTCCCGCCCCAAACTCCTCCCAGAATTACACCTCTTTGAATATGCAAATCAATTTAAATAGCCCTTAAGCTCTGCGTTCTGTGAAAAGACAATGGCAAAAGTACGAGGAAAAATAGAAGAATTTCAGCAAATAGTGGAGGCAAAGAAAAACGGACTGTTTGTTGGTTTAAACAGTGGAATAAACAACAAGATGAAGTTGATCAAGTAAGATAGAGTGTCGGAGAAACTCGAAAGCTCAAGTTCACAAAGTCGCACAGTGCCCGAAATTAAAAAGAAGTTGTACGTATCAAAGTCACAATGAAAAGGGGAGTCGTAGCCCACCATCTGAGTGTCATATGAAAGATTATTAGGGTACAGAGAAAAAAAAAATAGGCACACAGTGGGGGAAAACGGCACAAAATGTCAACTTTAATCTCAAAATTTCCACTTTAATCACGTAGTTTATTTTGTCATTAAAGTAGAACATCATAAACTTCATCTTTAAATCGTTTAATTTACTAGTTTCTCAAATCCCATCGTAACTAAAGTAGCACATTAAATGCTTTGTTCTGTATTTGATCTCGCAGTGGTAGCACTGCTGCCTTGCAGTTAGGAGACCTGGGTTCGCTTCCCGGGTCCTCCCTATGTGGAGTTTTCATGTTCTCCCCGTGTCTGCGTGGGTTTCCTCCCACAGTCCAAAGACATGCAGGTTAGGTGGATTGGCGATTCTCAATTGGCCCTAGTGTGTGCTTGGTGTGTTTGTGTGTGTCCTGCGGTGGGTTGGCACCCTGCCCGGGATTGGTTCCCTGCCTTGTGCCCTGTGTTGGCTGGGATTGGCTCCAGCAGACCCCCGTGACCCTGTGTTTGGATTCAGCGGGTTGGAAAATGGATGGATGGATGTATTTCATCTTCTATGTGCTCTATGTGTGTGAATCTCTACGTGCTTCTTAAACGGGCTTTCTCTTCCTCCGACAGGACACATAATCCATGACATTCGTGATATTACAGCTCTCTGATTAATTTAAATACTGAGATGTATACTTGATATCATTTTCATGATGATAGGAGTTAAAGCATGTTATTAAACACGTTGGCGCAGTGATAGTGATGAGCTGGCGCCCCGTCCAGTGATTGTTCCTGCCTCACACAAGATGCTTGCTGTGCCATGCGCGACCTTCGATTTAATAATTTATCACAGCAGTACTGTCTCTCTCAAACGTACTAACCTCCAATTCCTGTCCTTCCTTTTCTTTCTCCAAGTCACCAATCGCCACACAATCAGCTCTGTAATAGACGTTAAGCCATCTGTAAGATGAGAATGCTGATTCTTCAAAACTTTTAAGGAACATTGAAATATCTTCGTAGTACGTGTTTAATTATTCTCTCCATCTATCCTTCCAGTGTGGCGCCAACCCAGCAAGCATACAGCGCGAGGCAGGAGCAATCCCTGAACGGGGCGCCAGCTCACCACTAGTGCTGTCCACCATGTCCTCGCATGTTTAATTATTAACAATATAGATTATTCAAATGATGTTAACATTTTATCTGCATAATGTAATAAACACACTTTACTGCATTTCATCTTAAAAATGATATCAAGAGCTCCAAGAAGATAGCGCTTGGAAGTCTAAATCGACTGAGAAGCCAGTCGTCGTCATATGTGAATACGCGCTTTATAAAGTGGCGCAGGTTGTGTGATATTATAACTGTAGTGCAAGTTTCCAGTGAGGTGATTGTACTTATATGTACAAACAGTTCTTTCTACAAGGAGCACTTGATGGACTGATTGAGTGCGTTTAGAGCTCTTGAGTTGAAACTGTTTCTGAACCGCGAGGTCCGTACAGGAATGGCTGTGAAGTGTTTGCCATACTGTATGGGAGCAGTTCAAAGAGACGGTGAACATGGCTGAGGCAGCGTGTGCCTGATGCTGTTTACCGATAATCTGATCAGCTGCTGTAGAGCTGTGATTCCACACTTGGACACAGTGGGTTAAAATACTCTGAGTGGTGCAGTGAGAGTAACAACGCTAAAGCAGCTATGGTGTTTGGAATAGTTTGGCCATTCTGTGAACCATTATATGGTTATGGGTTGGTTACAATCAGATGTCTTAATCTAATAAACGATTTGCAGTTAATTTCAGTGTATTTATAAAGCTGCATCACGGATGTGAATCTAAAAAATAAAGGGAAACCACACAGGAACAGTAGCACTGCTTTAACGCTGGGTGGTGCCAGTTTGCAAAATCGAGCAGAAAACTTGCGTACGCCAGGGATTGAGCTGGCATGAGAATGTGTGCTGCTTTACACCAAGTTTAATTTTTATACATCATGATGTGAGCGTGGAAAACGGGCGTGTGCAACATTTTTGTGCGTACGCACCGTTTATACGTGAGGCCCCAGGTGAGGACTGTGGCCGTCCTCTGCAAAGTGAGCTGCGCACGAGAAGTTTGCGTAGGTTAGGCACTCAATGAAAGGAGATCAAGGGATGGAGGGTTAGGGTTAGCTGACAAGGCTCTTGTGGAAGGAGGGGGTCTGCAAAAATTGGGGGCATTCTGTGTTAGGGTGGAATGTGCAGGTTTCATTATTGGAGTGGAGGTTCTGAGGCCTGCTTCTGGCTTGCTTAAGCGCCCTGTCCACAGCATCAGAAGGGGCATCCTCTGTCCCTGAAGAAAACTCTTCATTACTGAAGTCATCCTCATTGCTGTAGAGGTGGCGGAGAGTGTTCTGTATGTCGGGGATGGAAGGAGCTGAAGAGAAGGTCGCTGCCCGAGTCACTTGGCTGGTGATACACAGAAAGACTGAGAGCTGAAAATGGTGGAAATGTCGAGTGTACACCTCAGCAATGGACAGAAACTACTAAACTCGTTCATGAATTTCAATAGCTGGCTTCTGGAACAGGAGAGGTGGCATGGACACAATCATCGATGAAATCTGTTTCTTTCTACAGGTCTGGTAAGCAAGGTAGGAAGACGAGAAACACTCTTCTTCTTCCTCCAGCCAGCTAGCCACCCAAGATGGTGGCATGGTGAGGTCCCACTCTGGTACCCAGCGCAGCTCCACTGACCTGCTCAAAACGGCTCTTCTCAAAAGAGACAGCATTGATGGGACGTGCCAGTCTGAGGAGAGAGGACCCTGGTCACTGCCAGTCCGAGGGTGACGAGACCTTCATGGTGAGGAATACAGGACTGCGTACAGAGAGGTGATAAAGCAGTTGGGACCATGAAACCTAAAGGCTGTCGAACCCCAGCAGAGCATGGTTGGTATCTTCTAAGTATTCAATTATACAAATATAAGATCTCGGTGTCACAGTACACACCACACACTAGCTTAGCAGACCCTGACTCACATTGCGTTCAGCATATTAGAAAGTTTAATCCTGTAACTGAGCAGCAAGTCTTAACTTTAATTTCTAAAATGAAGCCCACTACTTGTTCCCTGATCCAGTGCCAGCTAAACTAGTAAAACGTGCAATGGATGTTCTCGCAGCGCCTGTTTGTAACATTATCAGTAGTTCATAATTTCATGGCACAGTACCTGATACACTAAAAGTGTCAGTCATTAAACTATCACTTAAAAAGTCAGACCGAGACCCACACATACTAAATAATTATAGGCCTATTCTCTCTCTCTCTCTAAAATACTAGAAACAGTAGTCGCCAGTCAGCTTCAGACACACCTTACGCATTACAATTTATTTGAGACATTCCAGTCTGGTTTCCGCACTGGTCATAGTACAGAAACGGCACTAACACGGGTTGTAAACGACATTCTGATATCCTCTGATGAAGGAAACTCCACTGTGATGATGTTGTTGGACTTAAGTACAGCGTTTGACACCATCGACCATTCTGTTACTGCACAGGCTAGAAAATGATGTTGGGCTCACAGGCACCGTGCTCGCTTGGTTTAGTTCTTATTTATCAAATCGATTCCAATACGTACAGAAATGTGCTGACAGGACTCCATCATTATACACAGAGAAGTGAGATATGGTGTCCCGCAGGGCTCAGTACTGGGACCTTTACTGTTTTCACTTTACATGCTGGGTGGGATCTCTCATTAGATGTTAATGTTCACTCGACACCCAGTTATACCTCTCATTTAGATCAAATGAAGTTTCTCAGATGTTGCCTCTAATTAGTTGTGTTAGTGAATTAAAGGAGTGGATGGATGAGAACGACTTGTCTTTAAACAGAGATGTTAATTGTTGGAGGGAATGACGCT
Organism: Erpetoichthys calabaricus; assembly: GCF_900747795.2. NCBI lineage: Eukaryota > Metazoa > Chordata > Cladistia > Polypteriformes > Polypteridae > Erpetoichthys > Erpetoichthys calabaricus. The sequence goes on from NC_041396.2 coordinate 306,872,335, forward strand.
GATCACAACAATATTCTGTCATCATTGAACTCAGTTGGAATCCCAATTAATTTTACTGAATCAGCCCACAATCTCGGAGTTCTCTTTGACTCTAGCAGGTCATTTAAAGCGCATATTACACAGTTATCTAAATCAGGTTTCTTTCATCTTAAAAACGTTGGGAAATTAAGGGGTTTCCTAAATAAAGAGGATTATGAGAAATTAACTCCTGCATTTATTTCTAGTAGGACTGACTACTGCAATGCGGTGTTCACTGGATGTTCAAACTGTTCTTTATTCAGCCTCCAGTTAATCCAAAATGTGGCTGCAATAACAAGAAAATACGAACACATAACTCCAGTCCTCGCATCCTTACACTGGCTCCCGGTTAAGTTTAGGGCAGATTTCAAAATTCTCCTTTTAACATATTGTGGGGAACAGCTGGGACAGAGACCAGCGGACACTGATGGTTCAAGCACCAACACACGTTTATTCATTACTAGCAAAATACCCGCGCTTCTCAGCAGAGAAGTAGTGTGTTAAAGAGGTTATGTAAACATATATACACACATACATAAACACACACATATACATATACACATACATACATAGTGCGTTGTAACACGGGCTGTGATTGTTACATGGGAGGGAGACGACAAATCACAGCTTCCCGCTTTCTAATCGGGCCTGTGATTGGTGCTTTGATGGATGCCCAGATCCCACAGTATCTCCTCTTAGGAGAGGCGTTAGGCGAGTGTAATTGATTAGCAGTGCTGCAAGTTTAGCTTTACACCTGTTTTTAAGGCTTATTGACTGAAAGGGACTCTCATGAAAAAACTTAGGGCTTTGCTACAGGATACACCCTCCACAAGTTAAGGAAGTAAAAATAAAGGTATATATTTCTGTTTTATTTAAACCTTTTAAGTTTGTATGCGGGCGGCATGGTGGCGCAGTGAAAGGTGCCAGTTAGGAGACCCGGGTTCGCTTCCCTGCGTGGAGTTTGAATGTTCTCCCCGTGTCTGTCTGGGTTTCCTCCCACAGTCCAAAGACATGCAGGTTAGGTGCATTGGCGATTCTAAATTGTCCCTAGTGTGTGGGTGTGTTGTGGGTGTGTGCGCCCTGCGGTGGGCTGGCACCTTACCCGGGGTTTGTTTCCTGCCTTGTGCCCTGTGTTGGCAGGGATTGGCTCCTGTATTTAGGATATAGCGGGTTGGATAATGGATGGATGGACATTTGTATGCATAGCCCCATTTGCCCGTTTTCGTTTTTTTTCTTTCTTCAGTAATATGTCAGCAAACCCGGAGCTTGTCAGTTCAAATCCTGGTACTGACACCACTGTGTGACCCTGAGGAAGTCACTTCACCTGCCTGTGCTGCAAAAAACAAAAGTAATGTAACAAATTGTACCTCAGATGTTGCAAGTTGCTGGTATAAAGGCATAAGTCAAATAGATAAATATGTATTATACACATAGGAACTATTCATTTATTTTCAGTTAAGTCATCTGCAGCAAACCTTTATAAATGAGGGTTTCTCCTTTTTAGATAGTGCAAACTGTTTCTTCTTCATTGAGGTTTTCTCTTGGAGAGCTTTTTTCATTTCATTGAAAATTAAAGCAGCAGCTGCCAAAATATGTAGCTTTCTTATTAAATTTTCAACATTGTGTAAAATAACTTTATAAAGTAACATAAAAGGTTTAAATACTGGTTATCCTTTTACACTAAAATATTACTAAAGAGATACAAAAAAAGTAAAATGCATATGTTGTTTTTCTTTAAGGAGATTAAATATTACTGAAGAAAAAAAAAAAACCTAAAACAGCCAAATGGGGCTATGCATACGAACTTAAAAGTTTTAAATAAAACAGAAATACATATTTTATTTTTACTTCCTTAACTTGTGGAGGGTGTATCCTGTAGCAAAGCCCTAACTTTTTTCGTGAAAGCCCGTTTCAGTCAATAAGTCTTAAAAAGAGGTGTAAAGATATTGACAATAAGCTACGCAAACCCAGGAAGACATGGAATCGTTTAAATCAAGTATCATTACATCTTCCTTTCTTAAAGAGAAGTAAGGCAGTACTTATAAGCTTACATATATATATATATAGACATACATATATATATCTATATCTATATCTATATATGTATATCTATATCTCTATATACATCTATATATATATATCTATCTCTATATCCGAAGCCGTGCAAGCACACTCTTGAGAATGCAACGTATAGTTGTACAGATATAAAAGCAATCTTGCCTCAAATCAATGGCAACCTTTTGTAGGTCTATGAACTTAATTTAAACTTTAGGTTTACACGGTGCTTTCTTTCCGAAGTACCTGCACTCATGAATATGTCTGTATGTGTCAGTCGGTCAAATCCACGCGCTTCGCACCGGCGAAGTACTGCTTTTAAATTTTTATTAAGAAGAAAAGAAAACCTTTTTAAATTGAGGGAAAATATACTAATAACAGTTTGTTAAGGATCTGTTTTTTTGTGAAGCTGCGTTCACTCGAGTGATCACTTCCACCTGACTTGCTGGCTAACCATAAGCGTTACCTGGTAGGTAACCACCCATACAATCAGATTGTGAATCAGACTACGAATGCCGTGAATGTAATTACCCCGATCTACATGTTGTCAAATAAACGAACCACACGCCGTGGCGCAATTTTAGGGGCTTTGCCTGTAGCGCTGACGTCCGAGGTTCGATTCCCGTAAGGGAGTGAAGTGAGTGGCTGGTTACCTACCAGGTAACGCTTATGGTTGGCCAGCAAGTGAGGTAACATCAGCCACGGTGCCTTCAGTTGTGAGAAGCAGATCATAGAATGGTTGAAAATAGTTTACTGTCAAATAATGCAAAGAGTACGCGACACGTCTTTCCCCCTTATTCTTGGCTCATCAGGCGTACACACTCCCTGCACTCGCTTACGGTAATCGAACCTCAGACGTCAGCGCTAGAGGGGCTTCGCAGTGGTGAAGTATTGCTTTTAAATTTTAATTAAGAACAAAAGAAAACCTTTTTAAATTAAGTCTTAAAAAGAGGTGTAAAGATATTGACAATAAGCTACGCAAACCCACCAAGACATGCAATCGTTTAAATCAAGGCGCGAGTCGAAAAACACCATCCCATAATATTAGTTAACGATTAACACATTTCTATATGTATTGTAAGCATACAATACAACTGATAATATGTTGCGCTTATTTATCTGGTGTACCGACATTTTTGCACGTTTAACGGCTGAAATCCAACGTGGTTTGTGCCCTTCAGAATGAAAACAGTTTGCATTTACCTTTTTAATAAAAGGCGAGCTTTTAAGCCTGAGAAATCACCCCGTAAATGCACACGTTTAATTGCACGTGTTAATATGTATGCTTACACAGTATTAAAAGACACTCAACAATTAACGTCATTTACCTTCGTTCCCGCGTTTGACTCGTGCTGTAAATCTCTTCCTTGTTTTTAGTTCACGTGATTACGTAGGAGGCGTGATGATGCGATACGTGACTCCGCCTCCTCCATTAGAGTATATGGACAAAAAACAGGTTCCAGTTATGACCATTACGCGTAGAATTTCGAAATGAAACCTGCCTAACTTTTGTAAGTAAGCTGTAAGGAATGAGCCTGCCAAATTTCAGCCTTTTACCTACACGGGAAGTTGGACAATTAGTGACGAGTGAGTCAGTCAGTCAGTGAGTCAGTCAGTCAGTGAGGGCTTTGCCTTTTATTAGTATAGATTTACAGTGAAAACACAGCACACAATCCAAAACTCCCCCAAAGTCCAGACCTTCTTTCCTCCTCCTCCTCCTCCTCTCCTCTGAGCTCTGTCCTTCTACTCTTCCAACTCCAGCCATCGAGTGGAGGGAGGCGGCCCCTTTTATCCCCAACCGGATGTGCTTCAGGTGCCTCCCAAGGTGTGGTAGAAGTGCCAGCTGTGCACCAGGAAGCACTCCGGGTGTCCCTGGTCATCTCCGCCCCAGCATTTCTGGGCACCAGGGCCAGGGCTCCTCAGGCATCGGGGCGCCCCCTGGTGGTGACCACAAGCGCCTATAGGGTTGAGCTTCTAAGCTCTGTTCCCATGGTCCCCAAAGCCACCAGGGTGGTGGCCCCCTTGTGGTCTGGAGGAGGCGTAATCCCTCTTCCGGTCCTTCTGGGCGTCCCAGCTGGGTATCACCCTCAACCACTTGCCACACTATGAAGCCTTAAATGGCCGAGGTCTGGCTTACTTGTCTGAACTTATCATGGCTTACAAACCCGAGTGCACATTAAGATATCAAGATGCTGGCCTGCTTATGATTAATAAAATAACAGTGGGAGGTCGAGCTTTTAGTTACAGGACCCCCCTAAACTGTGGAGTGGTCTGCCTGCTACTATAAGAGATGCCACTTCGGTCTCAGCTTTCAAATCCCAGCTAAAGACTCACGACTTCAGTTTAGCACACCCTGACTAGAGCTGCTGATTAACTGTACAGACTGTCATTAGCACTAAAACATAAGTAATATGACAATTATAATTTGTTACTACCCCTCACCTATTCTGTTTCTCTTCTCGGTACTCAAATGTGCCACTTGGTGCCCACCTGCCAAGTTGTTTTGCCTGCCTAAGGAGAAGTCGGCTCTGATGGAGGATCGCAGGAATCATCGGGTAGAGGGGTCCTTTCATCGGATTGGCTGGCCCAGCAGTGGAATGGCCAATAGGGGGCGGCAACTTGATGGCCGAGGTCTCCGGGACTCTGAACAAATCCAAATCCTATTATGGGATATCATCTCCTGTGGAGTTCTGCTCTGTACTTGTAATATTTCTATTGTGCTATCGTATTGTATTGAGGATGACTTGTGTCCTGTTCCGTGTATTGTGTTATAGTGACCCCCTTCTTTTTGACACCCACTACACGCTTAACCCCCATGGAAAGGGGTTTCTCTGCTTTTAAGGTTTCTTCCATTCCACCCCCCATACAAGGGTTTTTTTGGGAGTTTTCCTTGTCTTCTTAGAGAGTCGAGGATGGGGGGCAATCAAAAGGCAGGGCCTGTTAAAGCCCATTGCTGCACTTCTTGTGTGATTTTTGGGCTGTACATAAATAAATTGTATTATAACTATGAAAGGAGGCCTGCAACTGTAACGTACATTATCACTCATGGCCGTCCATTGATCTGATGGTAATGCTGTCCACCCATTTGTCCATCTCTGGGTATTGGAAGATGGATGGAGAGCCAAAGGAGCCGTTGATATCGGTGGTCGTGAGGGGGTGCAATCCCCAATCCCTCCACCTCACCTCCTGTCAGGTCTCTGTGTGCAGGACGGCGAGGGGCAACAAGTGGCACACAGCAGGGTAGTGGAGTCAGTCTTAGTCCGGACCCCTCCTCTGACCTTGCCACCATGGGGGGCCCTACCAGGATCTACATGACTCCTGATGACATTGCTCAGGGGATCATTGATCACGTAAACTGCTCCACCACGTTAGGGTGCTCACTCGAGTCGAAGAGAAACCACTGGGACAAGGCAGTCCTTCAGGGGGTCTTTGGCAGCCGTATGCGCATCTTCAGGGCAGTCGTACAAGCTCTTTTGGCAGAAAACTTGCCTTGATGATGACATCCATCTGTGAAGGTCTGCTTGTGGCTCCCATGCTTCCCACTGACCAGTGCCAGGTGTGGACAATCCCTGAGCTCTTTGCAGTTGCTGCTGACCAGTGCTACTGTATGTATGGATTTGGCCTCCTCTTATCTCATTGGCACCTGTGCCAGTCATTAACCTTGTTCTCAAAGTAGAAGACACTGAGGAGAAGAACCAGTCGTGCCAGTCTGATGAATGCATTAACGTGCGTCTGTTCAGCCAGGGCTTTGACTTTCTTACCCTCTGGCCAGCTGTCCAGGATGACACCTGTTTCAATCACAAATTTTTGTTTCTTTTTTTATTCAGGTGTCTTGTGGTTCCCTTATTTTTTTGTGTTCAGTGTTACCTATTTGATCCTTTTCTGTGCTATAATAACTGTAAATTTCCAGAAGGAAGAAGGCCCACTGATAAACTTAACTGAGATCGGATACTACTTTTAAATTTAGGGATATGGCAGGGCAGAGCTGCTGTCGAGTCCGAAAAGACAGCGACCACTGAGAACCACCAAGTTGGTGGTCCTCGTGACCCCGTTACGAATGTTTTTTTTTTTTCATTCATGAACTCCTTGTCCATTTCTGCGGTATCTTCCTCCATCCCAGCCCGAACTCCACCATAAATACCCGCTCGCACCTTTCGACGGTGGCGGCTCCCCCTAATAAGGAATTGCGGCTTGCGGCAGTCCGAGACGGGCTGCTGGGCGGGGCCAGCGCGGTGACCCGGAAGTGCAGTGGCCGGGTCAGCTCCATATCCCCAAGTGCCGGAAAGCCGCCTCTCTCTTTCAGCCATCTTGGATCGTCGCTCTCTTCACAGTGAGTACCGTTCAGGCTTATCCGTCGCCATCCCGCTCATCAGAGCTCCCTACACTCGTGGCGCTGGGCTGGTCATCTCCGCAGGTGCTCCAACGTCTCCGGAGTGGCCATCGTGGCGTGCGGGTAGCTGACTGAATCCTGGAAAGAGCCACCAGGGAGGCACTGGGTGGGCAAACGGCTCCTCGGGAGTACGGGCCGCGAAGTGCAGCGCTGAGGGAACGAACCGATAGTCGTACGCGAGGGACTCGAGTGCGCGGCAGGCTCGGAGGGTGTGAGCGGTCAGCAGGACGTCATCCTCCGAAGAAGACGAGCTGCTGCTCCGTGTGTGTGTCTGTGTCTCATAGTGCTAGGCGGGTGAGCGTCGGGATTGGTGCTCTTTTGAGACACGGCGTGGAGTTAAATGGGCAGCTGCTACTCCTCCGCGTGGGTCAGGGAGACCGGGCGGTTACGGGGGTGCTAAATATGAGCGCGAGGCCGCTCGCGGAGGAGAGTGTCGGGGACATCCATGGGAGCGCCGTGTGTACACGTGCGAGAGACCGTGGAAGCTATCGAGCGCTGGAGGATCGTGTCGGCTGCGTGGCTTTGGACTGGCGACTGGAGCAGCAGAACTGTTTTATTAAAGAGCATGTCGTGAATGTCGTGAGACGGTCATAAGTTCCGAGCTTTAGTTGGGTGGCCACGCGACCTGCCTGCGCTGTCTGTGTCTGGGAAGCACACGGGCGTGATGGGCTCGTGTTCAATGGGGATGCCATGGCGTGGGTGCCGTCCAGAGATTAATGTGAATAGTCTGAAAGTGTCGCGGCTGCATAGTTGATAGCCTTCTTAGGCAGGAGATGTGACATTTGTGTGTAGGGATCAACAGGGCAGCGCAGCACTGCTGTCATTAGCCAGGGTAACGGGTGTGCAGTTGAGGCCAAAAGTTTACATCTGCCTGAGCTGAAGACGTAGAAACTCCACACAAGTCGTGTTACATTAGATGGGGTGAGGAGCACAAAGCACCGCCATCGGCATAAACAGTTTGAGGTTATAGCATTATAAGCGTGACATTTAATGCGCTGTGTCACTAAGCTTTATGTAAAGTGGGACATGTGTCATGTAAAGTATAAAGTGTGGTCTGTCTTTAAGGGCCCAGCCCAATCTGTTCTCCACTATTGTACGAGGAGTGTACCTTTGGATGTTGAGAAGCCGTGCTGAATGAGTTTTGTGTTAAAGTTGAGGGGCACAGGACGGCAAGTCTTTCACAAGTGACAAAACCTTTAACACATTTTAACATGAAGGTGAACCTGTTCTTCTTTTTTAAGTGTCCACTAAATTCATTTCCTAACCCCTAACACACACACACACAGTGACTTGGCTGTCCGAAATGGAATAACTTGAGAGCTTGCCACTGTAACAACGGCTTTGCAGCCATTCTGGCAAATGTTAATTGTGAAGATGATGCCTTTTTTGTCACATAACACACTATTAAGTTCTGCCTTGTCCCCACAGATGACCCCATAGTGCCAATCATGGGTTAGTGCAGCGGTTCTCAAACTGTGGGGTGTGCCCGAATGTTGCCATATGTGGTGGAATTTCGCTATTCGTAGGGAAATTTTAAACTTGTGTATCGGCAGCAAAAAATATACGAATAAATTTTATTAGGGTTTCAAAAAAATGTTGGGGGGGGGGGTGTGCGATTAAAGCTGTTATGAAAACTCGGGTTGCAAATACTTAAACGTTGAGAAATGCTGGGTTAGTGACACTCACCGTTTGGATATTGCAGTGTTTTGTGGGTTGGGCTGCTTATAATGACTTAAAATCTGGGACTGTTCTGGAAAGCTGGGATGTCTGGTCAGCCTAACGTTAGCCCATTAGAACAGTCTAGACAACAACAGGCCATTCAGCCCAACAAAGCTTGTCAGTCCTGTCCACTTTATTCCTCCAAAATAACATCAAGTTGAGTTCTGAAGGTCCCCAACGTCCACAACACAACTTGGTCACCTATTCCAAGTGGCTGAGGTTCTCTGTAAAGAAAAACATAGTGATGTTTGGGTGAAATGTCCCCTCTTAAGATTCCAGATGTGTTTTCGTTGAGCTCATGTTACAAGTCACCGTCTGATCCACTGCACTGATTCCCTTCATCATTTTAAACACTTCAGTCAGGTCTCCTCTTCATCACTATAAAGGCTCAGCTCTTTGAATGTTCATAACTCACCCCCTGTAGTCCTCAATCAGCCTTGTCGCTCTTCCTGGACCTTTTCTTGTCCTGCTTTGTCTTTATGGAGTCATAATCTGACTTCAGCTGAGGCCTCACCCGTGTGTTATAAACCTCCTGTGACTTGTACTCCACACATCAAGGCGCTATATAACCTGACATTCTGTTAGCCTTCTTAATGTCATCTGCACACTGTCTGACAGTTGATCGTGTCAAGTTCACTATAACTCCTAAATCCTTCTCATAAGGTGGACTTTGGATTTTCAGGCCTCCCTTTGTGTATTCACATCTAAACTTAATGGAAGCGTTGGGCTCAGCTCTTTTACTCTTCATACCTTGCTCCCTGCACCCCTGAATCAGCCTCGTTGTTCTTCTCAGGACTTCCTCCAGTGCTGCTGTGTCTTTATGGAGTCATGAACTGACCACAGGACTCCAGATTGTGAATTTCCCATTGGGATTAATAAAGTGTCTATCTCCAGATGAGGCCTCACCAGTGTGTTATAAACCTCCTGTGACATCAAGGTGCTATATAACCTGACACCCTGAATGGCTCCTGCACACTGTCTGGATGTTGATCATGTCGAGTTCACTATGACTCCTATATCCGTCTCATAAGGTGGACTCTCAATTTTGAGACCCCCATTGTGTATTCACTTCACATTTTGACTTCCTTCATGTAATTCTTTACATTTACTGACATGAAACTTCATCATCCACAGGTCTGTCCAAATCCTTCTGTGATGACATAACAGATTCTCGATTATCTGCCTGTCCACCTCTCTCGGTATCATCTGCACATTTAACCAGCTTATTTATATTGATATCCAGATCATTTTATTTATTTATTTATTTATATATGTATATATATATATATATATATATATATATATATATATATATATAGCAGCAGCTGCCGCCCTAACACTGACCCCTGCTGGACCCCGCTCTTAACGTCACCCAGTTCTGATGAGGTTCCTTGCACCATGGCCCTCTGCTTGTTACCCTACACATAATCGCATACATACCGTGTGTTAAAGGAATACTCCACCCAAAAATATTCTTTTCAAAATGTTACCCCACATTGTTTGCAGCAGTGACCTAAAAACATTTCTAATCTCTTGTTTGTTTTTTTTCTCAGAAGTTTTGTTCTGAATATTCTAACTTGATGCAGACCTGCAGTGACCTATTCTGGACAACAGCAGGCGATGTGGAAAAATGTCCGGGGGGGGGGGGAATAAAAGCAAAAAAAAAAAGCTCATGTAACTAGTATTTCATAATCCACATGTTCGTTGTTCATTTATGTTCTTGGAATATGCAGAAGTGTACATTTTTTTTGCTAATGTATTCTTTTTGGAAAACTACATAACGGCTACAGAGCCAGGCACATTCCCACAGTGCAGTGTGTTTGAATGGAGGACAGGATTACTGACCAATGAATGAGGGGGAGAGGTGTGGTCTTCAACTCAAAAGCTCACCCCCGGATGAAAGGTCTCTGAATTTAAAGGAGGAATTGATTAAACAATATTTTAGTGAAAAATTAAGGGGCTTTTTCAACATTTTTTTGTATTCGCTTGGATGACGTTCTGTGGATTATGCAACTAGAGTAACGAGATTTTTTTATGCCCATCACTACAAAGCACATGTAACATTAAAAAAATAAATAAATCTGTGATTGACTCCAGCAGACCCCCGTGACCCTGTAGTTAGGGTTGGACAATGGATGGATATTTTGGGTGTAACGTTTCTTTAAAGACTCCATGTCTCAATAACTAAAGAAGGCACAAGCTTCATATGTGGCACACTAGTTCTTGAGTATGACAACATTATTTCCGTAAAGTTTGACGCAGCACATTGGAGATGGTTAGTCACATGAATGGCAACATGGTGCCATTTGTAGGCCCGTACCTGGAGCCACAGGCGCACTCCCAGTCAGCTCAATCAAGACCATCCAAAGCTTCTAGAAAAATCTATGATGCCAACTTCTGGAATCTTCAGGCATTTTAAAACCGTCGTTCAACTTGGTGGATGTAAACTTTTGACCTGCTGAAAATCTGATCTTGTAAAGAGAGGCCGAAATCAGTCCTTGGCTTTTTTGTTATATATATAATTTTATTGAAATCATTCATTCCATACAAATAGATCGATTTTTACAAAAATAAGATTGAAAACAAATCAACCCCTGAAAAAGAGAGCTATCCTTAGCTATTGTTGTGAGACCAGTAATGGCGCACTGCACAAATCCACTTGACTTGACATTCCTACGTATGTGAATTTCCCCTTAGGATTAATAAAGTATCTATTATATAGTGCCTTTCACATCTATGTATTAGATAGATAGATGTGAAAGGCGCTATATAATAGATAGATGTGAAAGGTGCAATATAATATAGCACCTTTCACATCTGTGTTATATTGCGCCTTTCACATCTGTCTCATATTGCGCCTTTCACATCTATGTATTATATTGCGCCTTTCACATCTATGTATTATATAGTGCCTTTCACATCTATTATATTGCACCTTTCACATCTATATTGCACCTTTCACATCTATATTGCACCTTTCACATCTATATTGCGCCTTTCACATCTATTATATTGCGTCTTTCACATCTATTTTATTGCGTCTTTCACATCTATGTATTGTGCCTTTCACATCTGTATTATATAGCGCCTTTCACGTCTATGTATTATATAGCGCCTTTCACGTCTATTATATAGCACCTTTCACATCTATGTATTATATAGCGCCTTTCACATCTATCTATCTAGTTAGTCTTCATCCTCTCTCTTTCTCTGTACGTTTATCATTCGTTTGCTCAGAGGTTGATGCACTCGTTCCTTCCTGAGCAGTTGCTCTGTTCCCCACCCTAGCGGCCCGCTGCTTCTCTTCTTCCATTGGCATCTTTTCATGTTCTAACTGATTCAGTCAGTTTGTGCTGTAATTCCTTAGTACGTTTTCTTTGATTTTTCACTTAAGCTGGCCCTTAAGTCTTCAAACTGCCTCAAGAATGATTTAAGATATGAAGAGGTAGGGGAAGAGAGCGGTGCCCATATGCATGTGCTGCACGGTGACCGGAAAAAAGTGCATATGGCAAAGGCGTATATGCAAAGAAGAAAAAAACATTTATATTATACATCACAATAAAACGAAATTGTATAATTGTTCACTAAACGTATTTACTGTATAAGCTTGTATGTTTTAATTTGTGCTAATTGGGGTAGTGGGCTGTTGGATGGTCCATAAAATAAAATAGTCATTAATCCTTTTATTACTGTCATTGTTGTGCCTAAATTACCATTTCTAGGAAATTATTATTCTTGACAATAGTTTTCAGAATTTATATTATACCTTCTTATTCCACAGGAAGGCAAATTAGGGTTTTATAGTTTTGATTACGGCAAGTAAGTAAAGGTCGTCCTATAAACAGGCCACACAGTTAGTTAGTTTTCTTTAATCTTCCCTAACTTTTGACAAGTTGACATTTTTGTTTTTGTTTTTTTGAATAAGCGAGATGAAGTTTTCGACCAATCAGAAAGGCAGGCAAATTCTCAGTTACAAGGGTTTGGAATATCTGCGTTTTCACACAACAAATGGAATAGACGCTTGGAGGTGCCGTGAGAATCGATCAGCAAAGCGCCATTCCTTAATGAAAACGAAGAACGGAGACATTGTACAAGAGCCAACCAGTCATTGTTTTATTATAATAAAAATTGTCTAGCAGTATAGGTGGAGTATATTTTATATTTGTAGTAGTTATATGTCGCCGCTGTGTGCTTTTTTCCTTGTGCTGGAGCCAATCCCAGCTAACACAGGGCACACACTAGGGACAATTTAGGATCGTCAGTGCACCTGTGGGAGGAAACCCATGCAGACATGGGGAGAACATGCAAACTCCACCCGGGAAGTGAACCCAGGTCTCCTAAGTGCGAGGCAGCAACACTACCCACTTCGCCACCGTGCCACCCAGTCATAGCTACGTTGGCCCGATATCTCGTTCATGTTCTCAAGTTTTCCAGCTTTAAACTTCAACTCGGTGGTGTGTTTTAGATGCCCCCCAGCTGTTGCTTTCAGTCTTAAAATGCATTCCCAGTTAGTTTCCACCAACTGCCTTGACGATGTGATTTGTTATTTTCTCAGAAGAATTGTGTTGGCTTGTCGTAAATTGAGAATCTGGAAGATCTGAAGGAGATCCACCTCTCAAGAGTCGAGCGGTTTTGAATCCTGAGCCCACCACAGCCAGACATACCCTTGGTTGCATGTCTCTAGACAGATTCTGGACCTCACAGGTGGCGCAGTGGTAGTGTTGCCGCTTTGCAGTAAGGAGATTGTGGGTTCGCTTCCTGGGTCCTCCCTATGTGGAGAGCACTTTGAGTAGTGAGAAAAGCGCTATAGAAATGTAAAGAATTATTATTCAAGTGCTGCTACGACTGTAATGACCAGACCTGCACACAAAAGTTTATTTGCCTTTTTAATTCCTTCAGCACATCGCCCAGATGAGAAGAATGTTCTGTCATCTTAAGCCCCTAAATCCCCTTTAGAGGTTCTTCTCACTCGGTCATTTCTTCTCCCATCCCATCTAATTAGCCCCTCAGTGCCCGTGTTTAACTTCACTTTTATTAGTTTCTCTTTATTTCTTGTATTAGGAGTGCGTTAGTTTTCACATACCCTTTGGTATCAGATGGCAGGGTCAGCCATCGTCCAGCGCCCCAGGAGCAGTTGCAGGTTTAAGGGTTTTGCTCGAGGATAGCAGGGTAGGATCCCCTTTAGCACTGACCAGGATTCAAACCTGCAACCTTCCAGATCCCAGTGCAGATCCTTTCTCCTGTGCCAGACTCCAGCATCGTTGTCATCTAACGCCTCTTGTGTTCTCCTTTTTCCCCCCCTAGAAATGCCTGGTGAAGCCACAGAGACCGTTCCTGCCACAGAGCAGGAGCTCCAGCAGCCTCTCGCAGAGACAGGTATGTTGTGTCCTGACGACCTTGTGCCTTAATATTAACTCGGGATTTGCACTTTGCCTTTTTTTTTTTTTCTTGGCATGCAGAGTGTGGGGGGCATGGATAAGGTGGTCTCACAGGTTTTCTTGCATGGATTTGGATTCTTCTAGAGATGACCTCTAGAGTGGTGCATGAGAAAGACGGGCCCTTTGCAGAAGGAAATGTTTTGTGTGCAGGACAGAGCTTGCCCTCTGCTGGAGCTTAATACTCCAGAGTGCCAGGTGCCAATGCTTGTCTGTGATTTGTCCTGCGGTGCTTAGTCTTTGTGTGGAGCTCAACTTGGCGGTACCACAGGCCTTGGGTGGTGAATGCTGGGAAGCACAGGCCTCCTTTGGCGAGTTTGAGTTGTGGTGTGGATGGTTTACTGGGCACTTGAATAGCAATTTCGGCATGAGCTCACATGTATGAAGGGGCAGGTGTAATCTTGAGTGGGCACCCGTGGGCCAACACTCCATAGCAGCAAGCTTTCATGGCTGCGTCACATTTTGTAGTGAAGTAGAGAGGGTGCAGGTGCTGCATGATGTGGGTGGTCTGTCACAAGTTCACGTCCAGCTGTGCCAGTTCTAACTTTACTGTAACTCCTCCCGGACCTGTTGGGGGGCACAGAGAGCTCCGTGTCCATCAGAGAGGCAACTACAGAGTCTCCAGAGTCGGCCAGTCCAGAGGTTGCAAATGAGGCTTCCCAAACTGAGACTGACCCGGGCCAAGCAGCCCTGTGTGGTCCTGCACAGGAGCCTTCAGGTGGGTCGCCCTTTCTTTGTCACATGTCTGCTTTCCTTTCCATTGGCTAGCTGGTGACCTTTTTTAGTCAGGTGCTCTACCACTTGGTTTTCCCCTATTTTAACAAACTGGGTATGTCATGGATGGCAAGTCCTGGCAAAGTGGTGGGCTCTGATGTGCTTTGGTTTTCCAGCCATTGACTGTTGTTTAACTGTTGTCCTCCTCGGGGTGGTCTTTCTGCCTCTCACCGCGCACTTTGGTCTGCAAGTTTAGATCTGGAGCTGAGGCCCTGCTGTATCTCTCGGGTTAACCACCATAATCGTAGGCACAGATCATTAAAATGTGACATGCCTTGGAGTTGATCCTGATCTTGGCCTCCTGGCTTTGCCCAGGCAGGGTGCTGGTATGGACTGGCAGGGTAGTGCCTGGTGTGTGTGTGTGTGTGTGTGGTTGGCAAGACGTTTTCTGTCCTAGGTAATGACACTTTGTGTTGGCATTATGAGGTGTTACCTGTCCCGTTACCCAAGTGTCACATGATTGTTTTTACTGATTTCAGAAATTCCCAAAATTTAAAGATGGGTGCTCTCCTGTGCCTTTGTACCCGTGTCTCTGCTTCACAGCTACAGTAATCCCTCACTTATCGCGGGAGATAGGTTCCAAGGCCGACCGCGATGACTGAATTTCCGCGAAGTAGGGACACCATATTTATTTAATTATTTAACGTGTATTTGGACGTTTTTAAACCCTCCCTGTATTGTTTACAACCCACCTGTTACTCTATTAATAACAGGGACGACTGCTAAGCAATATGAAATCGGTAGATAAGTTTACACTTACTGTATAGCGAAGTACACGTAGCTATATATGATGTGATGATGGTGATGAATATGCTGCGCAGTAAAAATGATGACGATGAAGGTGATAATCCCCTGAATGCAGTAGCAAGAGCGCACGTTAATGCTGAATGAGTGAGATGAGACTTCCTGGTTAATGCAGCACTCCGTCACTGAGCCAATCAGCAGCACACAGGAACTTAACTGCGTGCTCTGATTGGGTAGCTTCTCAGCCATCCGCCAATAGCATCTCTTGTATGAAATCAACTGGGCAAACCAACTGAGGAAGCAAATACCAGAAGTAAAAAGACCCATTGTCCGCAGAAACCCGCAAAGCTGCGAAAAATCCGCGTTATATATTTAGATATGCTTACATATAAAATCCGCAAAGTCGTGAATCCGCGAAAAGTGAACCGCGAAGTAGCGAGGGATTACTGTACTTCCATGTTTCACAGGCTTTAGTGAAGGGAATGCAGCACTTGAGGTGGTGTCAGACAGCAGTGAAATGGGGCAAGTGGTACAGGATGTGCCCCCATCAAAGATGCTGTTGCTGTGCTTCTGGCCCACTGCTTCCATTCTTGTGTGTCCCACTGATTGAAGCGCATGCATTTGTCCAGAACATATTAGAGAATACTAGGCGATGGCGGTGTAAGAATAGGAACGGAAAATGGTGAGAAAGGAATTCAGAAATCAAGAAGAAATAAATACTTCTTGAAAGACGCAGTGTGCATGTAGAATTTCCGGCCAAGCAGGATTACATGTGAAAGTGATAAATAAATCGGGCTTTCTGAATTTACGTACTATGGCCATGGCATCCTGTTAGTTTTGTTGCATGTATCTTGGACTTCCTGGAGATGTGGATGGTAATCTGATCATTTTGCCTACACGTATGTTGTTATTTTCAGCGTTTGCTTGCAGTGCGTCTGATAGTTCGACGTGCAGATCTTGTTGATGTAATCGGAGATAGTTGAGACGTGCGCCCTCTCTGTTTTAACATGCGTATCTATGACGTACGTACGTAATAGTTTGTCGCTGGAGTGTAAAATCCTAAATGTATTCCTCATTGCTAATCTGTACGTGTAAAATTAGCATTGAGTAAGCCTTATTCACTTGGTGGTTCTTTTATTGGGAACATGTTGTAAATCTTTGTGCCAGCCAATGTCTCCGTAAGGGAATAAAAGTGGGTGAACCATAGGATTGCAATTCATATTGAGCGTGGAAATCTGTTTACAGGAGTTGCCTGTGGGATAGATGCAAATGTCCCTTTCGGCAGGCAGTTCGCCATCTTCTCCAACGAAAATCGCTGCAACATCGGTGTGACATGTCGGGGCATTGTATCGTCGTAAATCCTGCCCAGGGTTTTCCTTGAAACCCATTCGTGCAGATGTGGTTGGATTAGACTGAGCGATTTCATGCATGTGTTTGATTAGCGAAGGGGTTGATGGTTCTGAGCATGGAATCTAGCTGGAGAAGTACATTTTCGCTGCATGCAGAGTTTGCTTTATTTTGTAAGCGTACTTCAGTAGTGTGCGCTGTGTCAAAAACAAACAACTGTCCATATCCTGGAGAGGTAGAAGTGTTAGCGTATAGTGGAGAGATTTGGTGATCAATCTGCCCGTGTATTTTAAAACAGTATGGTCCGTGGCCAGGAGGTTGAGTTATCTGTGCACCCATGGAAGCGAACGCTAGAGAAGAGTTGTATTCTCGAATGTGTTCACGATCATTTTTACCTTCTGATGTTTGCTGTGTAAGACGCTGTTGTAAAGACACAGGTGGCTCCCGCTAAGGTGGTAAAGCTACTTTACCGTCGTGGCAGCACCTCGAGTACTTGTTGGCTGGATTAAGCTCAGCAGGCCAGTATAGTGCATGACAGTGTTTGCACTGCTGGTCTGGAGTCCCAATGTTGTACTCTTGGACAGGAAGACAGGAATGAGGTGAAGAAGTACCTGTGGTAACGAGAAGAGAATTGTGGTATGTCTGCTGAGACTGCGTTGGTTTGGAAAAGTTGCTTTGCAGATGTCGCACTGCAAGACTTGTGAATGAGTTTTGTTGTGTTTAGTCAGACAATCCTGTGTAGTGAACTTCTTATATTACATTTCTGGCACTCATATAGTTGTTGGGAAGAATGCCTTTACTTGTGTTTAGCAAGTGAGGGTCGCGTTTGAAAAGTTGTGTTGCAGGAATTGCACTGGAAGCATGTGGGAAGGGTTTGGAGGAGGACGAATAGGAATCGAGGAGTGGCTGTGTCGGCTGCGTGTGGGCGGGGCCGGATTTGAAGTGGAGCCACAGGCAGCGTGGGGAAGGGTTTGGAGAAGGACGAATAGGAATCGAGAAAGGCCGTGTCAGCTGCATGTGGGCGGGACCGGATTTGAAGTGGAAGCAAGACGAACCAGAAGAGAAATACATAATATAAGAGATGAAGCACTCGGCTCCCACTGTTCTAACTATTGGATCAGGGTCGGTGCTTTCCCTCGACTTCCATACCTTAGTGTTGACACAGGGAATTGCTGGGGGGGCCGCCTTCTGCTTGGCCAGTGTGTGAATGTCTACTTCATGTGTGACGTCACTCGCTGAAGTGTTGTGTAGCTTTACGAGTCCATCACAAGTGTCCGTGGTGTGGAATCAAAAGGAAAAAATTCATGAAACTGCAAACTGATGTGGCTGGTTTTTAATATTAAAAATAATTTGAAAAACCCATAAGGCTGGCGGCCGTGCAGACAGTTGTTGGATGAAATGCAGGAGCTGCACCTGTAATATTTACAAGACAAAGCTCCAGTCATGGTTTTAGTATGCAAACATTGAATAGAGTTCCAACAAAACTGAATTTGTAATTTTACATAAAAGAAATCTTGCTGAAAAGTCTTTTAAATACAGGGGGTTCTCGGGTTACGACACAGTTCCGTTCCTACAACAGTGATGTAAGTCGAAACACACGCGAGCCCAAGTCACTTACCTACCCTAACACATTTGCAAAATCATAAACAACTAAGCCACAGAAAAAGGAAAAGGACATAAATATACAGAACTGTACACTGTACTGTAGTAACAGAAAAAAGGAGGGCAAAAAAGCCTTCCCTTTATTCCTTCTCACATCTCAATTTTTAAATTTTTATGGGAGTGAGTGTTGTAAACTCGAGACGTTGTAACCTGAGGACCCCCAGTAGTGTAGAGCTTGGCCCACAAAGGCACAACACTTCAATTGTATCAACCACATTGGAATTAATCCCAGTTCATTAAATGTGGAGGTTTATACGTAAGAAAACAGAGTTCAGGTTAACGGCTTCTCTGATGCAAACCTGATTTGTTCAGATTACAGAAATGAAGTCCTAGTTTGGCAGCCAGGCCGTCCACCAGTTTCTCAGGAAACTCCCACTGACTTCATTTCTGTTGTGAGTGGGGGGGGGGGGTTGGGGGGCGATTGCACCCCTACAGGTTTAAAACAAAAAAAAAGACACTGAAAGACCACCTTCACATTGCTGTCTTGCGATCCGCTCCATACTTCGCAGACTTCAAAGTCCGAACAGCACCAGTTGATTTTTTGATTGATTGGTTGCTTTTCTCTCTCTCTGTCCTTCTCTGCTCCTGATGCACACTCCTTTGAAGAGGAAGATATGTTTACATTCTTTTTTTTTTTTTTTAATTTTTTTATTAATTTTATTGTAATCATTCCATACAAATAGATCAATTAATACAAAAAAGAATTGAAGACAAATCAAACCCCACCCTTGAAGGATAGCATGGCCAAAGCAGAATTGCGTAGGGCTTTTTAATAGGGCAAAAGTAAACAAACATAAATAAATAAATGGAGAAGGAAACAAAATGCGGAATTACATTCTTTTAATTGTGAGACAGAACTGTCATCTCTCTTGTCACAGAGCACAGTTTAAACTTTTGAAAAAGAGACAAATGTTCATTTGCAGTGTTTGAATAAAATTCCTGTCTCTCTACAACCTCCTGTGTTTCTGTGCAAATCTGACCCAAGCGTGACATCGGTAATCACAACAAATCAGGTTTGCATCACAGAAGCCGTTAACCTGAATTTTGTTTTCTTAAGTATAAAAAAAAAAAAACAACCTAATGGGAGTTTCATGAGATTCAGTAGTCAGAGTCTGCAGACAAGCAGGCCCATCTCTGACCTCAACCCTTAAACCACCACAACTGGCTCTAGTTGGCTCCCAGTGCAGTTTGCCAGCACGTCAGAGCAGCGTATATTCATTGAATGGTACAACCGGCTCTAGTCATTCGCCAGCACACCGGAGCCAATCAGTCCGTGCCATACATTTGTTGAGCAGCCAGCTTGTGACCACTGGCGCCCCCTAGTAGATCAGCATCACTGGGATTCAGCCACTGCACTCGACGAGCCTGCCAGTGTCCGCGTTGGCCTCTGTGTGCAGCCAGTTCAAGCACAGTAGGCGATTTACTGAATTTCATCAATGGCGTCACTTGCACCTTGTACATGTAATAAGAGATTGTTGCAGTCGTTTTGACAGTTCATTGGCGGTGTGTAAAATGATCACTGTTGCAGTAATTGTGATGCTTTTTGCATGAAAGAAAAATATGTGCTCCATTAAATTTTCACATTATCTTTGTGAATTGTGACGTTTACCTAAAAAGTGCATCAAAAGAGTATTGGGCGTCCAGGGGTGCATTAAGCCCCAAGTATGTGGCGGTTTAAGGGTTAGCACAGTTCTGACTGTTTGGCCTGCCATCCCCAAGACTGCATAATCCATGTCAGTGTCAGGAGGCACCTGGTAAACCTCACACACACACACACACACACGGCGACTGGGTGTGAGATTTGAGCTCTGGACTCTGAGTGTGCCCTAAATCTCTGCTGCAGGCTATTCCATATTGGTACTCTGCAAGTAATGAGCTACACATGGCTGCTCTTGATTCCCTTACAATCGTTGTTGGATTTTTCAAAGTTAAAACATGAGCTGTCCTTTATTATAATAATAATCTAATATATAATTCACCAGCCTGCTCACTCACTCACGTCCGTCCAAAGCCGAATGCGCAGTCGCCTTCTGCGCAGCTGCCCAAAAAACCTTACGAGACCGACATTGCGGTAGGCGGCAGATTTATGGCCGCAAAAATTCAAAGAGAAAGGCGACTACAATTAAGGCTCCATAGGCCTGAAAGGTGATTTCGACTACAGCTCGAGGCCTAATTCAATACGCCTATATCAGGTTTGTGGTGCTTATACTTCTTACTATTCCACTCGTGTCCGTTTCATCTTACGTTGTCGAAACAGACTCTTTGTCTAGTAATAATAATAATGCGTTTTATTTATAGGGGCACTTTACATTAGCAGTAAATCTCAAAGTGCAACATAAAAAATTATTAGCCCCTTTGTCACCCACTTGTCAATATTGTTATCAGGACTGTACATTGGTTTATGGACAGTGGAACCTCGGTTTACGAGTGTTTTGCAAGACGAGCTAAAATGTTTACATTTTGACTTGATAAGTGAGCGAGGTCTTGCAGTACGAGTAGTACGTATACGCTTTGTCTGCTGAGCGTCATGTGATCACAACTGACCTGATGGTTCTTCTCTTGCTGCGGGATTGTGGGTAATTGTCTACTATTCTCCGTCTGAGTCGGCGTGCCTCACTGATATACTCAACATCCGTACGAGCGTATACTGTTTACTACAGCATGGTGACTGTGTGTGTGTGTGTGTGCTGTGATGTGAGTCCCCGTCTTGCACCCCAAAACATGAAGCTGAGTCTCAGTACTTTACAACAACAACAACATTTATTTATATAACACATTTTCATACAAAAAGTAGCTCAAAGTGCTTAATACTTTAGTGACACCAGCTTTACTCAGCTTGAAACAGCAACAGCGCGGTTATTTATTGTAACATGATCTGCCGCTCTCCAATATACACACACACACACAGCAGTCAGGCAGGGTCGTGGCCAAGTAATCCTGTGCCCTGCACATTTATAATGTTCCTTGTATCCCCCATCGACGGCAGGCGCTTATAGCAGGTCCGCGATCTTTTCGGATTCGCTTTTACGGCAAACTGCTACAGCGCTGGGAGACTGCAATTGCTTTGAGACGCTCTTCTGCGTGTCGTCCCATTGGGTGGAATCCCACGAGGTTAGAAACTCACTCACACTAGCCATGATTCTTTTCAAAGGTAAAGTGCAGGTTAATTTTGTTTTATGTATTTTTACTTTCTATTTTGTATTAATCATTTTTATATGAATAGTTTTAGGGTTGTGGAACAGAAATGTGAATTTCCCCTTGGGATTAATAAAGTATCTCTATCTATCTATCTACGTATCTATCATCTGAGTTTCCATTATTTCTTATGGGGAAATTCACTTTGATACACGAGAGCACATTTTCTGGAACAAATTATGCTCGCAAACCGAGGTTCCACTGTACTTGAGTTTCTCTTGTGTTATTTACAAAACTAGCTGCTACGTTGTCAGCAGGAAACTTAAGATTTTGATTTCAGCAGACTAAATGGTTCAGACTCTTGTAGTGACGCACGAAAATGAAGCTTCCTGGCCAAAGACTATGATGACAGTACCGCTGCTAGGAGGTCGAGCAAATCCTGAGCACACGTTGACTTTACTCTTTGCATAAGGCAGGGGTCCCCAACTCCGCTCCTGGAGGGCCCCAGTGGCTGCAGGTTTTCATTCTGACCCTTTTCTTAATTAGTGCTCTGTTGTTGCTGCTAATTAACTTCATTTTTAATTAATTTTAATTGATTTGTTTTTTTGTTTTTTTTTAAGATTTGTTCCCCTGAATTGCTCATTTCTTGCCTTAAACAGAAATGAAATGTGAGGTGAGTGAGCCCACAGACGACCACCCGAGTCAGGGTCTGTCAAATTCCAAATAATTTCATTCCAACCAGTTGCTCAATGAGGCGCCGAGTCTCGTCTTTAAGTAAACTCGTTCTTTAATTCCATGGCTTGTTGCTGCTCTCATTGTGCAATGGCAGACATTTCCGAAATTGCTGATTTTTCTCTTATTCACTCATTTTCTGTTAAATGTTTTGTGGTCCTGAGCAGATCAGGAGTTGTGGCTCTGAGGCTAGGGATCTGCACTGGCAATCGGAAGGTTGCCGGTTCGAATCCCATAAATGCCAATAGGGACTCTGCTCTGTTAGGCCCTTAACCTGCAATTGCTGAGCGCTTTGAGTAGTGAGAAAAGCGCTATAGAAATGCAAAGAATTATTATTATTATCAGCATGCCTGAAAACTTCATCTTTCTTTCTTTTCAGATATTGTATAATGGACACCAGTTGTTTTGGCTCATTTTGTATCTCATTATTGTTTGGCCACTAATTCAGGAAAGAATTCAATTCTTTATTGTCATGTGTACAAGTACCGTGTACAATGAAATGCTTGCTTGCTTGCATGTGCCCCTGCAGACAGTGAACATGAAAAAAAAAACACACAATAAATAAACGAGTATAAATAAGTAAATAAATAAAACCAGAATCCTAGGAATAACTCGAGACAGTGGCAGATGTATATGTGCAGGTAGCAGTTGAGGTGACACGAGGTTACCGATTGCAGTTGGGTAGAAACTGTTCCTGAACCCGGAGGTGCGCCTTCTGAATGGACTTTAGTCGCTTCCCAGATGGGAGGAGGGTGAAAAGTGACAGTGCTGGGTGGCTGGGGTCAATTAACAATTAAGGGGTCCGAGTCTTCAAGAGTAAGTCACAAGAAATTAATTAGCAGCAAAAACGGGTCACTGATTAAGAAAAGGGTGAGAATGAAAACCTGCAGCCACAGTGGTCCTCCAGGACCAGACTTAGCAACCCCAGCTTTATGGTAACTCTGAGGCAGGGGTCCCCAACTCTGGACCTGGTGGGCACCAGTGGCTGCAGGTTTTCATTCTAACCATCTTCTTCATTAGTTTTTGTTGCTAATTAACTTCTTTTGCCTTAATTTTAATTAACTTGACTCGGGCCCCTTAGTAGTTAATAGGCAGCCAAATAATGAGACACAACAAGCCGCCACATGACCAGCTCACCTGTGCCCATCACACAATATCTGAAAATAAAGAATGGTGATGGTCTCAGTAAGGTTAATCTCTTAGGTCACCAAAACATTTTGACAGTCAACACTTTTGGAGTTGTCTGCTGTGTGAGAATGAGAGCAACAAGTCATGGAATTAAAGAACAGCTTTAATTAACAGCAAGAATCAGCTTCTCATTAAGAGATTGGTTGGAGTTTGAAATCCCAGTTGGTCATCTGTTGGCTCGTTTCACGTCTCATTTCTGTTTGGCGGTCATTTAATGAAGAGAAGAATTCAGAGGACTGAATCCTTAAAAACAGGGCTATTAAAATGGAGAAAAGGAAGTTAATTAGCAGTGAAAACTGGTGACTGATTAGGAAATGAAAACCTGCGGCCCTCCAGGCCTGGAGTTCAAGTCCCCTGTTCTAACCTTTTTCTTAAATAGTGATTTGTTTTTGCTGCCTATTTAAGTTCTTTTGAAATCCTTTTAATTTACTAGTTTTTTTTAAGATACAGACAGACAGATATGAAAGGCACTATATGATAGATACTTTATTAAATTCACACACTCCAGCAGCAGCATACTGATATAAACCATATTAAATTAAAGAGTGATGACAATGCAGGTATAACAGACAGTAACTTTGTATAATGTTAACGTTTACCCCCCCCCCCCCCCCGGGTGGAATTGAAGAGTTGCATTGTGTCGGGGAGGAACGATCTCCTCAGTCTGTCAGTGGAGCAGGACGGTGACAGCAACAGCTCTGTCTGGAGGTGATCCTGTTCAGTGGATTCTCCATGATTGACAGGAGTCTGCTCAGCGCCCGTCGCTCTGCCACGGATGTCAAACTGTCCAGCTCCGTGCCTACAATAGAGCCTGCCTTCCTCACCAGGTTGTCCAGGCGTGAGGCGTCCCTCTTCTTTATTCTGCATCCCCAGCACACCACCACGTAGAAGAGGGCGCTCGCCACAACCATCTGATAGAACATCTGCAGCATCTTATTGCAGATGTTGAAGGACGCCAGCCTTCTAAGGAAGTATAGCCGTCTCTGTCCTCTCTTGCACAGATCATCAGTATTGGCCATCCAGTCCAGTTTATCATCCAGCTGCACTCCCAGGTATTTATAGGTCTGCACCCTCTGCACACAGTCACCTCTGATGATCACGGGGTCCATGAGGGACCTGGGCCTCCT
The DNA here is from genome assembly GCF_900747795.2 of Erpetoichthys calabaricus. NCBI lineage: Eukaryota > Metazoa > Chordata > Cladistia > Polypteriformes > Polypteridae > Erpetoichthys > Erpetoichthys calabaricus. Next base: position 306,896,661 of record NC_041396.2, read on the forward strand.
AAAATCCATCACCAGCTCCTTGGTTTTGCTGGTGTTCAGGTGTAGGTGGTTTGAGTCGCACCGTTTAACACAGTCATTGATAAGGTTCCTGTACTCCTCCTCCTGCCCACTCCTGATGCAGCCCACGATAGCAGTGTCGTCAGTGAACTTTTGCACGTGGCAGGACTCCGAGTTGTATTGGAAGTCTGATGTATATAGGCTGAACAGGACCGAAGAAAGTACAGTCCCTTGTGGCGTTCCTGTGCTGCTGACCACAATGTCAGACCTGCAGTTCCCAAGACACACATACTGAGGTCTGTCTGTAAGATAGTCCACGATCCATGACACCAGGTATGAATCTACTCCCATCTCTGCCAGCTTGTCCCTAAGGAGCAGAGGTTGGATTGTGTTGAAGGCGCTAGAGAAGTCTAGAAACATACAGTGCATCCGGAAAGTATTCCCAGCGCTTCATCACTTTTTCCACATTTTGTTATGTTACAGCCTTATTCCAAAATGGATTAAATTCATTTTTTTCCTCAGAATTCTACACACAACACCCCATAATGACAACGTGAAAAAAGTTTACTTGAGGTTTTTGCAAATTTATTAAAAATAAACAAACTGAGAAAGCACATGTCCATAAGTATTCACAGTCTTTGCCATGAAGCTCCAAATTGAGCTCAGGTGCATCCTGGTTCCCCTGATCATCCTTGAGATGTTTCTGCAGCTTCATTGGAGTCCACCTGTGGTAAATTCAGTTGACTGGACCTGATTTGGAAAGGCACACACCTGTCTATAGAAGGTCCCACAGTTGACCGCACAAACCAAGCATGAAGTCAAAGGAATTGTCTGTAGACCTCCGAGACAGGATTGTCTCGAGGCACAAATCTGGGGAAGGTTACAGAAAGATTTCTGCTCTTTTGAAGGTCCCAATGAGCACAGTGGCCTCCATCATCCGTAAGTGGAAGAAGTTTGAAACCACCAGGACTCTTCCTAGAGCTGGCTGGCCATCTAAACTGAGCGATCGGAGGAGAAGGGCCTTAGTCTGGGAGGTGACCAAGAACCTGATGGTCACTCTGTCAGAGCTCCAGAGGTCCTCTGTGGGGAGAGGAGAACCTTCCAGAAGGACAACCATCTCTGCAGCAATCCACCAATCAGGCCTGTATGGTAGAGTGGCCAGACGGAAGCCATTCCTTAGTAAAAGGCACATGGCAGCCCGCCTGGAGTTTGCCAAATGGCACCTGAAGGACTCTCAGACCATGAGAGAGAAAATTCTCTGGTCTGATGAGACAAAGATTGAACTCTTTGGTGTGAATGCCAGGTGTCACGTTTGGAGGACACCTGGCACCGCTCATCACCAGGCCAATACCATCCCTACAGTGAAGCATGGTGGTGGCAGCATCATGCTGTGGGGATGTTTTTCAGCGGCAGGGACTGGGAGACTAGTCAGGATAAAGGGAAAGATGACTGCAGCAATGTACAGAGACATCCTGGATGAAAACCTGCTCCAGAGCGCTCTTGACCTCAGACTGGGGCGACGGTTCATCTTTCAGCAGGACAACGACCCTAAGCACACAGCCAAGATATCAAAGGAGTGGCTTCAGGACAACTCTGTGAATGTCCTTGAGTGGCCCAGCCAGAGCCCAGACTTGAATCCCATTGAACATCTCTGGAGAGATCTTAAAATGGCTGTGCACCGACGCTTCCCATCCAACCTGATGGAGCTTGAGAGGTGCTGCAGAGAGGAATGGGCGAAACTGGCCAAGGATAGGTGTGCCAAGCTTGTGGCATCATATTCAACAAGACTTGAGGCTGGAATTGCTGCCAAAGGGGCATCGACAAAGTATTGAGCAAAGGCTGTGAATACTTATGGACATGGGATTTCTCAGTTTTTTTTATTTCTAATAAATTTGCAAGAACCTCAAGTAAACTTTTTTCACATTGTCATTATGGGGTGTTGTGTGTAGAATTCTGAGGGAAAAAAATGAATTTAATCCAATTTGGAATAAGGCTGTGACATAACAAAATGTGGAAAAAGTGATGAAGCGCTGGGAATACTTTCCGGATGCACTGTATGTGGCTTTTCACTCAGCGCTGGCGCTCGCAGTCATCTCAGATGATCAGGTCCCACTCGACTAATCTACTACACAGCCGCGTTTGACAAACCAACTAATCCCGGGTGAGTTTCACTGGCATTAACTTATCTAAGATGAGGCATCTGATCTCGGATGATTTAAGCAACGTATGGAAAATACCCCCCAGGAGAAGTGAGTTGCCGTGACTGAGGTTAGCACAGTCACGAGCCCAGTGCAGCATCCATGACACTGCCAGCGTTTCTGTGTTTTGCTGTTGGACAAAAATGTGCAAAACATTTCCGAGGAAGCTGATCCACAGCTGATATCGCACAGAATGCTTCTCTGTTTTAACACAAAAGGGGAATTGCCAGGGGGGGGTGTTGTGCGTGGCCAAGGTGTCCCATGTCTGGTTCAGATGCTCTCACAAGGGTATGACGTGGCTTTTCAAGTTTGTCACAAGTGCCCAAAACTGCCAACTTCAACTTCACCACTACTGGTAAATGAGTTCAGGGACACAGGTGGGATGTTAAGGGCAGATTTCACACAAATGTTAAGTTGTTCTTAACTGAAGGAACTAAAGACCCTTGGAGTAATAAGTGGACAGTAGGACTTTGGTGGGGGGGGGGGATCTTCAAATCCAAATCTGATGTTTTTTTGGACAGTCTTAACTGAATAGGATGGATGGGCCGTTGTCCTCAAAATTCACCCAAAGTTCTAATAGGAGCTGCTGGTGATGGGGACCCGAATGCCAGTTGAGTAGAGTTGGCGAGTTGCAGACTTAATGGGGCAGGAGCCTCAGCTGCACTTGTAAATGTGTGTGTGGCCCGGGCTGGTGGCAACGGGGCGAGACCCCCGGGACTCCTCCGCTGTGCTGTGTGATTAACCCTAGGACTCTAGTGGACTAACCTGCCGTTGGTCTTTGTCTTTATTGCACTGCCTGCTCAGAGTGTGACCCCGCATGAGCCCCCCAAACCGCTCTTTGTGTCTTATTTCATCTCCAACCCTCTCTTCTTCAGCTGCCTGTCCTCCAGACTCGGGTGCTGGTGGCTTGTCTCCTGTTGCTGCTAGCGCTCCTGCTCAAGAAGCCGGTGTGAAGCCTCCATCTCCCTCCAAACCTGTTCCTGTCGCCAAGCAAAGCTCCAAGTCTGCTTCTACCTCCTCTCCTAAGTCCTCTTCGCTCTCTCACTCTACTCCTCCATGCTCTCCTCTGGGCTCCTCAGCAAGCCCAAAAAGTTCTTTCATGTCACACGAGCAGGGTGGCAAATCTGGGCAACAGCCAAAGGTGGTCAAAGCTGGCAAGCAGGGCAAGGCCAAGAAAGGTGGGGGGAAGCAGGCAGCCAAGACAAAGCCGAGTGAGGCCGCAGCAGAGCCGTCCGATCCCCCTGTCGCTACCGCTGCCGAATCTCAGCCTAAGGACAAACCTGTGGACGTCCAGCCCCAGACATTAGCTGACGTGTCCGCTCCAGCACCCCAGCTGCAGGCTCCCAAAGCCCCCGAGTTGCCTTTGTCTTCCCCTCAGCCTGAAGCAAAGGATGCCATCAAAACAGAGGGCACCATCCAACCTGTAATAGAGAAGGTCCAAACTCCCGACGCAGCCGTCCCCCAGGCTAAGGCAGAGGAACCCAAGGTGGAGACATCCCCGCAATCTGCCCCCGAGCTCAAAACAACGGAGGTGGTGCCGGAGGCTCCTCCAGCCCCCCAACCCAAAGCCCCTGAGGCATCCTTGGCTGCCACCAAACCCGAGGCAGATGAGGCCAGTAAACCAGAATCAGCCCCTCAGACTAAGGTAGAAGTGCCCCAAAAAGCCAGACCCCCGAAGCCAGAGGCTGCTACCAAAGGACCCGTGCCCCAAGTGCAGGACCACAGTACACCCAAAGTACCCCAGGAACCTCCGTCATCCACAAGTACTCCTCAGCCAAAGTCGGAGGAGTCCAGAAAAATAGAGGGTGCCAGTCAGGCCACGGTACAGGAGGTGCCCTTGCCTGGCACAGAGCCCAAAGTAGATTCGGCTGCCACTGTGCCCCCTGTTCCCTTTAAGATCGCTCCCCACACCCCCGCCTCTGCTCCACTTTCATTCGCTGCTGCTGTCGCCTCTGGACTCCCTAAAAGCCCTCCTGCTGCCGTCCCCTCCAAATCCCCCAAGCCGCCCTCCGAGTCTGCTGCAGCACCTGTGCCAGCCGCTCAGACTCCACCAGTAGCTCCTGACGCGCCAGCGGTAAGTGCCCCTGCGCCCCCTCCTTGCCCAGCCGCGGACACCCCAAAGGCAGTCGAGGAGAAACCCCCAGCAAGTTCACCTGTTGGCCCTGCCAGTGTCGCCCCGGCTCCAGGCCCCACCTCTGCTGCTCAATCTTCTAAGCCGTCTCCATCTGCCCCTGCTCCTCCTACAGTGGATGATGACGAGCTGCCTCCCCTCATCCCCCCTGAAGAGCCTGTCCAGGAGATGACCTTTGACCCCCCTGTCTTGGTAGAGAAGCCCAGAGCTGCAGTCGCGACCCCTAAACCGCCATCTGCCCCGGTGGAACCCATCCTCAAGAACGACAAGGGTATCTGCTCGATGTGTCTGTTGTGTATGGCGTCATGCACGGGGTGAAGCCCCCTTATTGGGGGGGGGGGGGACGGGGACACGCACTAACTAACTGACTGTCTGCTGTGTTGTAACCTCTGAGTGTCTGGGGCAGCTTTTTACATTGGTGCTGCTGGGGGGAGCTGAGGTGGCTCGAGAGCCAACAGACACTTGCACCGATGGCCAGGAGCTGCCGCTTGTAACCAGCCAATCCTGGGCCTTTCCAGAGAGTTTTCATTGGCTGATGCTTTCACAAGGCTTCTTGAGATGGAAACCTCTGGGCCTCATTTGGGACACCTGGCTTTGTCGTGTTGGCGTGTCACTTTGACACCAGTGTCCCCTCCAGGTGTTTCCTGTCAAGTGGCCTTTTTTGGGCTGTGAACGTCTCTGCGGTTGGTGCTTTTCAGGGTTAAAGTTCACTAAACCAGCATGCTGTGCTCTAATCCTGATGTCCCAATGCGGTGACCAGAAGGTGTGGGCCTTTGTTGTCCAGTGTGCTTCTTCACGTCCAGTCTCATTAACATTGGAGGTGTGCAAGTGCCATGTAACAAAGGTAGTGGAGTGGTGCTCAGCACGTGTCTTGTGTGTTTGCTGTCTAGGGTCCGGCACAGAATCGGAAAGCGATGAGTCGGTCCCCGACCTGGAAGATCACGACTCTGCACAGGCACAGACGCAGCAGGCTCAGGTAGGCATGTGTTTCAGACGCGAGCGAGCGCCTCTCTGACTGGAGCCGTCCACGAGTGTTGTGTTAATCCTCCTCTGCTTGCTCTCCAGCTCGCCGCAGCCGCCGAGATAGACGAAGAACCCGTTAGCAAAGCCAAACAGAGCCGGAGTGAGAAGAAAGCTCGAAAGGTACGCTTACCGTGGTGGGGCTAGGGGACTGTGAGAAGGTCCGGGCAGTGATTTATGGGGTTTGCTGATGCATGTCATGTGAGAGAGAGAAAACCCTTTGGGCGCACAGGTCACCCGAGTTCAAGTCGGAGCCCCTGTCTATGGTAGACCTGGGCGTGGGCACCTTCACTGTAACTTGACTTCACCGACGATTACGAGAAATATGAGTTAGCTATTAGCCGCTCGTGTTATCTACAGTGCATCCAGAAAGTATTCCCAGCACATCACTTTTTCCACATTTTGTTATGTTACAGCCTTATTCCAGAATGGATTAAATTCATTTTTTTCCTCAGAATTCTACACACAACACCCCATAATGACAATGTGAAAAAAGTTTACTTGAGGTTTTTGCAAATTTATTAAAAATAAAAACACTGAGAAATCCCATGTCCATAAGTATTCACAGCCTTTGCTCAATACTTTGTCGATGCCCCTTTGGCAGCAATTACAGCCTCAAGTCTTGTTGAATATGATGCCACAAGCTTGGCACACCTATCCTTGGCCAGTTTCGCCCATTCCTCTTTGCAGCACCTCTCAAGCTCCATCAGGTTGGATGGGAAGCGTCGGTGCACAGCCATTTTAAGATCTCTCCAGAGATGTTCAATCGGATTCAAGTCTGGACTCTGGCTGGGCCACTCAAGGACATTCACAGAGTTGTCCTGAAGCCACTCCTTTGATATCTTGGCTGTGTGCTTAGGGTCGTTGTCCTGCTGAAAGATGAACCGTCGCCCCAGTCTGAGGTCAAGAGCGCTCTGGAGCAGGTTTTCATCCAGGATGTCTCTGTACATTGCTGCAGTCATCTTTCCCTTTATCCTGACTAGTCTCCCAGTCCCCACAGCATGATGCTGCCACCACCATGCTTCACTGTAGGGATGGTATTGGCCTGGTGACGAGCGGTGCCTGGTTTCCTCCAAACGTGACGCCTGGCATTCACACCAAAGAGTTCAATCTTTGTCTCATCAGACCAGATAATTTTCTTTCTCATGGTCTGAGAGTCCTTCAGGTGCCTTTTGGCAAACTCCAGGCGGGCTGCCATGTGCCTTTTACTAAGGAGTGGCTTCCATCTGGCCACTCTACCATACAGGCCTGATTGGTGGATTGCTGCAGAGATGGTTGTCCTTCTGGAAGGTTCTCCTCTCTCCACAGAGGACCTCTGGAGCTCTGACAGAGTGACCATCAGGTTCTTGGTCACCTCCCTGACTAAGGCCCTTCTCTCCCGATCGCTCAGTTTAGATGGCTGACCAGCTCTAGGAAGAGTCCTAGTGCTTTCGAACTTCTTCCACTTACGGATGATGGAAGCCACTGTGCTCATTGGGACCTTCAAAGCAGCAGAAATGTTTCTGTAACCTTCCCCAGATATGTACCTCAAGACAATTCGGTCTCGGAGGTCTACAGACAATTCCTTTGACTTCATGCTTGGTTTGTGCTCTGACATGAACTGTCAACTGTGGGACCTCATATAGACAGGTGTGTGCCTTTCCAAATCATGTCCAGTCAACTGAATTTACCACAGGTGGACTCCAATGAAGCTGCAGAAACATCTCGAGGATGATCAGGGGAAACAGGATGGACCTGAGCTCAATTTGGAGCTTCACGGCAAAGGCTGTGAATACTTATGGACATGGGATTTCCCGTTTTTTTTATTTTTAATAAATTTGCAGAAACCTCAAACTTTTTTCACGTTGTCATTATGGGGTGTTGTGTGTAGAATTCTGAGGAAAAAAATGAATTTAATCCATTTTAGAATAAGGCTGTGACATAACAAAATGTGGAAAAAGTGATGAAGCGCTGGGAATACTTTCCGGATGCACTGTATGTATATAATATTTTATTTGACTTTTCTTGACACTCTGACCACTGAATTGATTAGTTTTCCTTTAATTTCCTTAAATTTGATGTGAAGTGAGCCAACAGGTGACCAACTAAGTTGGGGCCTCAAACTCCCACCAAGTTCACTTCGTTCAGTTTCTTACTTTGAAGCCAATTCTCGTTGCTAATTAAACCCGTTAGTTAATTCCACGGCGCTCATTCTGCCATGGCAGGCATTTCCAAATGTGTTGATTTTTCTTTTATTTTTAAGAGCGCTGGCTGTGAAAATGTTTTGTGGACCTGAGCAGATCAACATCACGGAGGCCTTCACCTTTCTTTATTTTCAGTTATTGTGTGATGGGCACAGGTGGTTGTTGACGTGTTGGCACATTTTGTGTTTTAATATTGTTTGGCTGCTAATTAAGGAGCCTGAACCTCCTTTGACTTGTACTGCACACATCAAGGCGCTATATAACCTGACAGTCTGTTAGCCTTCTTAATGGCGTCTGAACACTGTCTGGATGTTGATCGTGTCGAGTCCACTACGACTCCTAAATCCTCCTCATAAGGTGGACTTTTGGTTTTCAGACCCCCCCATTGTGTATTCACACCTAAACTTAAAGAAAGCGTTGGGCTCAGCTCTTTTAATCTTCATTAACTCACCCCCTGTAGCCCCTCAATCAGCCTCATTGCTCTTCTCTGGACTTCCTCCAGTGCTGCTGTGTCTTTATGGAGTCCTCATCTGACCACAGGACTCCAGATGAGGCCTCACCAGTGTGTTATAAACCTCCAGTGACTTGTACTCCACACATCAAGGCGCTATATAACCTGACATTCTGTTAGCCTTCTTAATGGCTTGTCTGGGAGTCGATACTTTAGAGTCCACTACGACTCCTAACTCCTTCTCATTAAGTGGACTCTCGATTTTCAGACTCCCCATTGTGTATTCATACCTCACATTTTTACATTCTTTACATTTACTGACATTAAATTTCAGTGTCCAAAATCTGCCCGAGCCTGTCTGCTGTCCTTCTGTGATGATATAACAGATTCCAGATGATCTGCTAATCCACCGGTCTTGGTATCCTCTACAAACTTAACCAGGCTGTTCCTTATATTCCTATCTAAATCATTTATAGGTATTAAAAATGGCAGCCTGCGGTGGGCTGGCACCCTGCCTTGCGCCCTGTGTTGGCTGGGATTGGGTCCAGCAGACCCTCCGTAACACTGTAGTTAGGATATAGCGGGTTGGATGGATGGATCTGAGGTCTTGCTCCATGCCCCACACATGCTAATAGCGGTCCTGGCACCAAGTGCCATATTTGAGTACCGAGAAAAGAAACAGATTGCTGTCATTTTTCACTAACCCTCACCTAATCATATATGTTTTAGTGGTAATGACTAGCAACAGCTGCAGTTGGCTGGCGCCCTGCCCAGGGTTTGTTTCCTGCCTTGCACCCGGTGTTGGCTGGGATTGGCTCCAGCAGACTCCCGTGACCCTGTAGTTAGGATATAACGGGTTGGATAATGGATGGATGGAAAATGGCAGCGGCCCCCACACTGCCCCCTGCTGGTCTCCACTCTTAACATCACCAATTTTTGATGAGGTTCCTCGCCCCATCACCCTTTGCTTCCTGTGCCTGAGTCAATTCTGTCACTTCTGTTAGTTGGATGCCCACCTCTCATGTGGCACCTTATCAAATGCACTCTGACAGTCCTGATCAATCATCTCCTCTGCTCCTCTCTGGTCGTATCCTTTTGTTTCCTCCTCATAGAATTCCAGCCTGTTAGTAAAACATGACCCCCTCGTCTGACCCCACGCTGACTGTCCTGTCCTTGCCAGGTGTTGCTCAGTCTTCTCCTTAATAATTCCTTCCATTAATTTGCCTGTGATGCCCGTTAACCTTACTGTCCTCTAGTTGCTCTGATCTGTCCTGTCACCGTTTTTTATATAATGGGATGATATTTGCCATTTTCCAGCCTTTCAGAATCTCTCCAGTGCCCAGTGACTTCCTAAATGTGTGTCATGGGTTACTCTCTGTGCCCGCTAGCCTCCTTAAGAACTCCTAACCTAATCGTAACATCTGCTCTTAGCAGGAGCAGCTAATCAGAACCATACAATCTACTGCTTTTGATAAAGAGAGAAAATTACTATGGAGCAGATTTCAGTTTAGCCTATTGGTCCGGCCCCCCAGTTTCTTATGTGGCCCCTTGGTAAAATGAATTGGCCACCTCTGGGCTAGACCTCTTGTCACACCTTGACCAGCAGCGCTCTTGTCCCTGACCCTCCTGTTTCTTCTTCTCTGTGCTGGTGGCAGTAGCTGAGAGGGCTGACCGTGACAGACGCCCACAGCGAGTGCACTAAATTCAGCACCGCTTCATCCTTATTGTGCTGTGAAAAAGTATTTGCCCCTTCTCGATTTCTCCAGTCTTTGCCTCTTGTTTTAGATCTCCAGACAAACCTGGTAGAATTCAAAACACAATGCACAGTTTTTAATTCTCATTTTAAGGTGAAGGAGAAGAGTTCACTACCATCTATCCCACATATGAAAAAGTAACTGCCCCCCTGAACTTAACATCTGGTTATGCCCCCTCCAGCAGTAACAACGAGGGACTGATCTGCGCTGGTACCTGGACGGTTACTTACTGCCAGAAGGGATCCTACTCTGTCGGGCCCTTGAACCAAAGGCCCTTTACCTGAAAATTGCTCCAGGGGTGCTGTTGTGATGGCAGAACCTGCGCTCTGACCCAGAAAGGTCCTGTGAAAAGACGGGGATTAATGCAGTATATCAAAATGAATCCAGTGCTTTCTATAACAGGAGATCTGGTCTTTAGCATCTCTGTGGAGAAATCTTGGTTCGCTCTTCTCCACAAATTTGTTTTAATTTAGCCACACCGGGGTGGGGGGGGTTTAAACTATGAACTTATTTAAAGTCCCACTACAACATCAAAAAGTGTACAAATTGAGGGAATTGGGAAGAGGAAAAAATACTCTTTGACAGCACTGTAAATTATTGTACATGCCCTGATGGTACAGAGTGAGCGGGACCTCCACTCCACTACACACTTTTAGACAAAAGAAGAGGTGAGAGGACAGCAGTAGAAAGTGGACAAACTCCCCCCCCCCCCCCCCCGATGTCACCCTGGTGGCTGTGATGGATACGATGAGATGGAGAGCGGTCATTAGGAAATCTGCGGTGCCGCAACAACCCACCCACAGGTTAAGGGGTATGTGATGTGACGGTGACACAATTTGACTGAGCGACTCTCGTCACATTGTCAAGAGTGGTGGGAGTGTGTCGAGAGGACTCTCTAGAAACTTCCTGCTCGGATTCTGTGGTTTCAGTGCTAATGAAAGTCTCGTGTGACCAGAACTGGCTGTCTGCCTCGGGGAGCGAGGGTGGGCCCTCCATGATGAGTCAAATAATGTGACTTTCGTTCTTCTGAGTTTACTGAAGCCAACATTGTTTCTCTGAGAGGGGGCGGGGGATCGGGGGCCTGTTTTTAAATAGTACCTCTAGTCCGGTCAGTGTGTGTTGTGTTCTGATCCTGAGTACTTTATCTTTTTTTTTTTTGTTTTGTTTGCCCCTCTAGGCCATGTCCAAACTCGGTCTTCGCCAAGTCACGGGGGTCACCAGAGTCACCATCAGAAAATCCAAAAACATCTTATTCGTCATTACCAAGCCAGATGTTTACAAGAGCCCGGCGTCGGACACTTACATTGTGTTTGGAGAGGCCAAGGTAAGTAAGCTGGGAAGCCGCTGAGCTGCTCAGAGGTGTCACTGGGCGTCACAGCACTGGGACTTTACAAAGACTGCGGAGAGCTGGGCATCAACAGAAGACCTTTACTTGTTGTCGCTGCCACTTCCCATATGGGCGAATAGCCCTGGCAGCATTGTGATTTGTAAATGTGCCCAGCCTGCTGTTTGATATTTGTGAATGCAGCTCAGAGGTTGTTTGTGCCCTTTTGCCACTCTTCCAGCGTGTGACATGCAGACTTTTGGGGCACTTGAGTTAGGACAGGTGGTATGGGGGCTGCACAAACTCGCAGTAAGTGACCAGAATTCCTCACTCCTAGTAAGCGGTACACTAAACGGGAAACCATCGATGACGTGACATGCGAGTGCTGCAACCTGTGAACGCATTAACCCCAAAGGAAATGAAAGAAGCACGTCAGTCGTAAATTCCAAAGCCACACTCAGCTATCATGCCCACGTAATAAAGGTGGTTGGCGCGGTGTCACTTTGGATGTTTAGGCCTGATACTGTCATGAGATCTGTCACCTCCAGCAGTCAGTTTGTTTTTTTTTGTGTCCCCCCTCCCAAGTGTATTTATATACTTTATTAACTGAAGAATCCTGTTCAGTCAAATGAAAATTGCACGCATGCTATAAATGAGAAGCACACTGCCAAGCCTACAGCTTGATCAGTATTGACGGAGTCGTTTACTAGTGACCATCTGCTGCCGATAATGACGTTGGACGTCAGGGTCAGCCTTGTGCTAATCACACGTAAACGGTAGACTGTGCACTGCAGGGGGCCGCATGGCAGTAATTGATGAGTTGATTCAAGTGGAAGCCATGCTGCATGATTCCCAGCAATCCCTGCTCGACATCATACGAGTGACAAATGCTGCTAATGCCACCACTGCTGTCACTCGTTAGTAACAAAGGGAGAGACCTTTGCTGTCGTCTAGAGCCGAGTGTTGATGCAGTCAAAGGCCTCCGAACTGAGTTTTAGCTGTGGGATTGGGTGGGCCGTGTGAGAGAGCCGACCGGTGGCATGCAGCAACTTGGCATTCCTTGAATACGGCCAGTTAACTTTGCTGTGTTTCTCCGTACCACACACACGTTTTCTAGAATGTCACTTTTTGGTGTCGCTCATCGGATCAGCAGCAGTTCAGAGCGTTGATTAATTCTCCTCGGTTCTGAGTGGGCATCGATTAAAAATATCAGTCAGTCATCATCCAGCCCGCTATATCCTAACACAGGGTCACAGGGGGTCTGCTGGAGCCAATCCTAGTCAACACAGGGAGCAAGGCAGGAAACAAATCTCGGGCAGGGCGCCAGCCTACCACAGGGCATTCACACACCAGGCACAATTTAGGATCGCCAATGTACCTAACCTGCATGTCTTTGGACTGTGGGAGGAAACCCACGCAGACACGGGGAGAACATGCAAACTCCATGGGAAGCGAACCCAGGACTCCTAACTGCAAGGCAGTGACCTTCCAGGTAGCAGCTTTATGGTTTTTAGGGTTCATATTAGCAGATTCTCATCATTGGGTCTCGTGGGATGTTGGGGTGTCCCGTGCCGTCACATGACGGACGGTTCTGTTGACGTGTTACTCTCGCCACCTCTGGATGTTTAGTTTGTCCACTGCAGTTTGAGAGCTTTGAAGAAGGCCGTCTTGTGGCAGAGCCGTGAGTGCTGCACTGGCTGCTGCTCCGTCTTGTTGGACCCTCTTGAGTTTTTAGTGATTAGACACCCACCACTGCAGCCTGAGCCAGAACAGCAGATGACGTTCTTCCTGCATTGAGTTTAAGAAATCCAGTTTACCAGCATGCTAAAAAAAATAAGTGGAAAACAAGGCAAGAGATTTAAACGAGAAATGTGTTTAGTATGGACGCGTGTGTGTAAGAGAGTTACCCAGAGTGCTGTGCGGCTCGGCCTGATTGGCAACTTGATGTAAACAGGAAGACGCTGAGGCCCAATCGAGAATCTGTCCATCTCATTTAACCCTTCACTTACTGCACATATTTCATGCCTTAGCAGTCCGTTTCGACCCGGACCCAGAATTCCCTCATAATAAGTGTCTCTACTAAATTTAGAATGTATAGATAGTGTGTTTGACATTAATTAATGAACGATTAATCATCCATTTATGTTTCAGGGTGTAAGGAGTGTGTTTTTAGAGACAATTGGCCGTTACGCCGTATCATGTCCTGTTTTACCTGAGACGTGAACGCTCACGTTTGCTGTTTTTTGGGTTCTCTTCTCCAGTGGTGCTGATGTCTTGAGGGAGTCTTTTAATTGTAATAATGGGAAGCAGTTTGAAGCCCCTTTGGGTGTTGTGATGGTTCTCTTGAACTCGGGTGGGAATGTAAATGCAGTGGAAGGAAATCTCTCGCCATGGGTGATGGCCGTGCTGTGCTGCTTGCTAAACTTGGTGGTTCCTTTGTAAAGGATGATGATTGGAAACGACAAAACTCTCCACAGACTCACACGTGTCCCCGAGTGGCAGGTCTCTTATTTAATCTTCTGTTTGACGTCTTTATCATCTTGGAGATTTAGGATGGGGTGTGCACACTTTTTGAACAGTTAGAACACAGATGTGTGTACAGTAGTGTCGGTCACTCAGAGTCACAGAGTGTACTGCTGCCCCTTAAATCTCAAAGTCGTCTGTTCAAAGCCAAGTTCACTGCTGGAAGTAGGTGGTGGAACACGAGCGAGCGAGCGGATCAACGGCTTGAAGACTTGAGTAACGACGATGTGTATTTTATATGAACACGCTTTCAGAGCAGAGAGTTTGAAATCCATTATATCATCAGAGAAGGACTTGGACAATAGACAGGCTCTGGGCAGATTTGTAATGTCAGTAAATGTGAAGAATTACAAGTAGGAAGTAGAAATGTGAGGTGTGAATACACAATGGGGGTCTGAAAATCGAGAGACCACCTTATGACAAAGAGTTAGGAGTCGTAGTGTTCAGAAGCCATTCAGGGTGTCAGGTTATATAGCGCCTTGATGTCACAGGAGGGTGATAACACACTGGTGAGGCCTCATTTGGAGTCCTGTGGTCAGTTCATGACTTCACAAAGACAAAGCAGCACTGGAGGAAGTCCGGAGAAGAGCGATGAGGCGGATTGAGGGGCTACAGAGGGTGAGTTATGAAGATTAATAGTGCTGAGCCCAACACTTCCATTAAGTTTAGAAGTTTAGATGTGAATACACAATGGGGGGTCTGAAAATCGAGAGTCCACCTTATGAAGAGGATTTAGGAGTCATAGTGGACTTGTCACTCTCATCTGCCAGACGGAGTTCAGAAGTCATGAAGAAGGCTAACAGAATGTCAGGTTATATAGCGCCTTGATGTCACAGGAGGTTTATAACACACTGGTGAGGCCTCATCTGGAGTCCTGTGGTCAGTTTGACTCCATAAAGACACAGCAGCACTGGAGGAAGTCCAGAGAAGAGCGACGAGGCTGATTGAGGGTACAGGGGGTGAGTTATGAGGAAAGATTGATGGCGTTGAGACTTTTAACCATTTAATGTCAGTAAATGTAAAGAATTACACATAGGAAGTAAAAATGTGAGGTGTGAATACACAATGGGGGTCTGAAAATCGCGAGTCCACCTTATGAGAAGAAGTTAGGAGTCATAGTGGACTCTTAAGCTATCGACTCCCAGACAAGCCATTAGGAAGGCTAACAGAATGTCAGGTTATATAGCGCCTTGATGTTTGGAGTACAAGTCACAGGAGGTTTATAAAACACTGGTGAGGCCTAATCTAGAGTCCTGGGTGCAGTTTGGGTCTCCAGGCTACAAAAAGGACATAGCAGCACTAGAGAAGGTCCAGAGAAGAGCGATGAGGCTGGTCGAGGGTACAAGGGATGAGTTGTGAGGAAAGACTAATAAAAGAGCTGAGCCCAACGCCTGCATTAAGTTTAGATCTTGTTAGGTCTGAATACATAATGGGAGATCTGAAAATCGAAAGTATTCCCTTAGAGAAGGACTTAGGAGTCATAGTGGACATGACACTATCAACTGACAGACCATGCTCAGAAGCTAACAGAATGTCAGGTTATATAGCGCCTTGACGTGTGGAGTACAAGTCACAGGAGGTTCTGCTCAAGCTGGAGTCCTGGGTGCAGTTTTGGTCTCCAGGCTACAAAAAGGACATAGCAGCACTAGAGAAGGTCCAGAGAAGAGCGACGAGGCTGATTGAGGGTACAGGGGGTGAGTTATGAAGACTAAAAGAGCTGAGCCTTTAAAGTGATGAAGAGGAGACCTGACTGAAGTGTTTAAAATGATGAAGGGAATCAGTGCAGTGGGTCAGACGGTGACTTTAAAATGAGGTCATCAAGAACACGGGGACACAGCTGGACACTTGTGAATGTCACACACAAACATCAGGAAGTTTGTCTTCACACAAAGAACCACAGACACTTGGAGTAAGCGACCAGGTAGTGTGGTGGACAGGAGGACTTTAGGGACTTTCAAAATTCGACTTGATGTTTTAGAAGAATGAAGTGGAGAGGACTGGTGGGCTGCTGAATGGCCTGTTCCCGTCTCGATTGTTTAATGTTGCCCCCCCCCAATCCCTCCGCTGTCCTCAGTCCTGACCTCCCCCCTAACATTATGAAGAGTTGCGGAGACCTTCATCTGGCTGATGATGATGGAGTCATTTCTTTGTTTCTTTTTATCATAACTGGGTGGGGGGTGTAAGGAAAATAAATCAACAAACCCCTTTTTTGCTTCGGTGGTCTCCGTTTTTCTTCCTCGTCTAACGCCGTCTCTTCCTCTCCCGTTTGCAGATTGAAGACCTCTCCCAGCAGGCACAGTTAGCGGCTGCAGAGAAGTTCAAGGTGCAGGGAGAGGCCGTGTCAAACATTCAGGAGAACACGCAGACGCCCACCGTACAAGAGGAGAGCGAGGAAGAGGAGGTGAGCGCCGGCGCCGTTGGGCCCACTCGTGTGCTCCGCGTTTCCTTCCCGTGATGATTCACATCCCATGACTTTCGTTCTTCTGAGTCTGCTGAAGCCAAACGTCTGTTCTGAGAGGAGGGCCGCCATTCACCGGACCCTCGAGTGCTCATCTGTTTGCCTCTCGGGTTCTCATCGTCCTCCTCTTCCTCTCTTTTTTTTTTTAGGTTGACGAAACGGGCGTGGAAGTGAAGGACATTGAGCTGGTCATGTCCCAGGCGAATGTGTCCAGGGCGAAGGCCGTCCGTGCGCTGAAGAACAACAACAACGACATCGTCAATGCCATCATGGTGAGTGTCGTGGCTCTGCCACCTCCTGGGCATCTTGGGGACTGTACAGGGTGCACTGCCCACGTAACCTTGTGGCTCGTCTGTGTCCCCCCCTACAGGAGCTGACCATGTGAGCATCAGGACGGAGTGTGCGGTGGTGTGGCGTGAGGTCTCGTAGCTGCGAGTAACGTTTGTACAATTTATACTGATATTGCAAATAAACTTATGGGTTGAGAAGATGGAGGTGCTTGAGTTGACCCCGTGACCGCGGTGTGTCTCTCTCTGATGTTTCGGGGTCAGATGGTGGTCCGGGGGGCTGCTTGTTGCTCCAAGATGACCTCATTTGGGAAGAACGCAGCAAAACATAAAAGGCAGATTTGGAGGCGAGAGGGCCCATCTTCATGCCAGCGCCTTTCTGTGCCAGGTGGTCTTAAGCTCTGATGTGGCACGGTGAGGCTTAGGGGGCACCTCACCCATTCAGTGCTACTGTTTGTTGAGACCCCAGAAAACTCCACTGGAAGCTTTGGGGGCAGAAAAGCCAGTGGTGGATGTGAGGAGGAGACTGCAAGGCGTCGCCATCGTGGCACGGAGGGCACCCCACTGTCGGCAGAGTCACCAACGCACCGCACGGTCTTGGAGGGCAACAGTCACCTTAAGGGCCTTTTCAACTTCTGGGGGTCTGCCTGAGGCCTTCTCTTCTGGGGGGCTTGTTCTCCACCTGCCTCCTCTCAGTGCCCCCGTTCTCAGGCTGGCCTGCACAACCCAGGGTGCCCATTTTAGGTAAATTGTGAGCTTCGTCCATGGAGTTCCCCCTTCGTGTGACGAGGCCTGTGCTGCTGCTGCAGCTCCACATCTCGTACTCGACTCCGTGGACGTGAACTGGCGAGGTCAAAGGTTACGCGCAGCTGGAGAACAGCGGACATCACACTGAGCTGTGACCAAGAGGGCCACCACACTGGCCACGTCCTCTGGTGCCGTCACTCCTACGTGGACTTCGACTGCCCTTGCAGGCCCCACACACACACACGTGGAGCTCAGAACATCCACCTATCAACAGGATCTTCACTATGGAATTCCTCACCTTGTTTGTGTCCACCAGCAGGTCCTAAGATGGCTGACCACCCGTGAGGTCTTCACAAGTCTCCTTGTCACCTTGTAGTCCCCTTGAGCCCAAGGTTAGCTGCTGACCTTTGACCCTTCTGTTAACTGCACACTGATTGTACCAATGGGGGGGTGCAGATGGTAGAGATTCACAGCAGTGTGCGTCTTCATGTAACATCACCAAACTGAGCTCCACTCGAGTCTGGTTGGTGGTCTGAGCCCACCTAAGCTGGCACTCACCATGTTGTGCCCACTTCACAAAGGCCCAGTCGGTCTAGTCATGGCACCACTGTCTTCCCCAGCTACTGGGCACCCATTGGTACCCCCCTATGCCCGTCACTCAGGTGCCCACACCAGCAGAAGTGAGAGAACGAGTTTTGGTTTCAAAGGCCGCAGCTCACACGTGATGTACTTGTTGCCCCATTTGAACCCGTGTTACTGGGTAGTGCCAGCTCTCCAGTACATCTCACCACGTAAGCTCACCTACTGTTGTTGTAATGGAACATTTTGTGAATGTGGGGGACCAATAAGGGGACACCTGTGGTCTGGGCATCCCCCCCCCCCCCCCCCCCAAGTGATGGCATAACAGCCCAGCAAGACCAGAGGAGGTGCCATGGAAGGAAGAGCTTGTGAGGAGAACAAAGGGGGGGGGTCACAAAAACACGGCCTCAAAGTGAAAAGTGGGCCTCATGAGCAGTCGGGGGATGGGGGCTGAAAATAAAGGGGGGGGGTCTGAGGCCTTCCTTGTGTGATTTTGGGCTACGCAAGAAATAACAGGTGGTGCTTGTTGGCCTGCATGCCCAGGAGGAGCAAATGCCAAGGGGGGGGGGGGGGGCAACCCACAAGTGATGTAGTGTGGCCAGGACTTGACCAAAGAGGGTGTGGGCACCACAGGATGGGTGTCACGGAATTCAAGGAGAACAAATGAAAAACGGGAGAGAAAAGTTGGAAGAGACGATAAACTTGGCGTTTGCCCGGCCGAGTCTCAGAGTCGTCCAAAATCTCCAAAGTGGCGTAGCGGTCAACGGCAGTCAATAATCCACCGGGTTGGGGGGGGGGCTTTCTTACAGTCTGCTGCTAGCCCAACCAAAGGAGGCCATGTGCTTCGCTCAGACTGCCCTCTAAGGTGGGTGCCATGGTGCCCCTGGTTGTGAGTGTCTGCCCGCTCTCACTGCTGCCCCCTTCAGGTCCCATTCTTATATTCTGTTGGCACCCAATGATAAGGCAGTTTAGTATCTGCTCTGGTGCCACTAGAGACATGTGTGAGAGTGGCATGGCTGCCAGACTTGCTAAGGTTTGGAGTCTTGTGTGGCCACACAGAGGGACACCTGCCAGAACGGAGCCGTCCCTTCAGTCGGTGGTTTGGTCTCCGAGTCCGTGGTGGGCCTAAAGTGGACAAATAGAAATGAGGAGGGCAGCAAGTGCAGAGGGCGAGTAGTGGGGGGTCTGAAACGAGGGGAGCAGCCTGGCAAAGTGCCGCCACCATGTGACATGATACCGAGTCCTCCTGGCCTCTTCAGAAGATGTGGCCCACTCACAGGATTGGGGGGCACAGAGACTTCTGGACTGGCAAGCCGAGGACCTGCCCGCCCGCTCGAGTGTCACTCCTGCAGTTTGACTACTCGTTGTCTATATGGCGCCTTTCCTGTCTCCCTCCCGTGTGAGCTTCACTTGCTCTTTTGTTCCTTCATGACCCATCCCTGCTCTCACTTTTCTCCACATTTCTTGGTCTCGTCCGGTGGGTGGGCTGCTGTTTGACGACAATCAGAAAAAAAAATGTTGGGCACCCCGCTGGCCCTCAAGACCCCCACACCTGCTGACCTGCAAACATCTGCATAATGTGACCCCTCCGGAGGGGGGGGGGGTAAGGGACACCTGAGCTGTCAACTTTGTCGGGGGGTCTCCATGCAGAGCTGCAGTGTGCACTGGTGAGTCCTCCGTGGGTTTGCTGGCAGCTCTGGGGGTCCTGACTGACCTTCTGCCTCTGCACTGCATTTTATAACTACAAATGTTTCTGATGCGCCATCTGTTGGAATGACAAATGCAATGCATATGTCTCTGTTATGTGCCGTTTGGTATGGGATTTGGAAAAGCAGTGTTAATGTTTGTGATGCGCCATCTGTTAGAATGATAAACACAAGGATACTAGATGGACACAGAGATACACACGTACTTATTTTTTAAGGTGGATTACAAATAAATCGGACGTGAAATGATCGCCAACTGGGAACAAATCCCACAATAAGAAGATCAGGACTGACGAATCCAATAAGTGAAAACAAAATAACGCAATCACAAAGGGGGTCTACCAGACAATGATAGCAACCTTCTGTTCAGCACACCAACATGAAGTCACTTCAGTTGCTTCTCTTTTATTCAGTTTGGTCCACAGGGTGGGGGGCTGGAGTGGGAAGAGAAGACCCCCCGGTGTAAAAACAATGCGTTTCAGGGACGCCCCCTTCCTTGCGGTGCTGAATGACGTTTGCCAGGACCTGCTGTCCAAAAAGAATAAAAAACCAAAGACGGCCATCTAAGATAAGCAAAGGGTCAGCGCTGTGTGGCGTCTCAGGGTCTCTGAGGGTCTTTCTGGTGGACAAGCTGACACTGGAGACGCTCAGATTACTCCCCTGGATTTCTGTGCACACGTGTGACCCGTCATTACCTCGTCACTCAGACTGGCAGGGGGACCGTCCCTGCTGGGTCACAGATTGAGTACAAAGCCAGAAAGAGGCTGAGGGTCTATCACTGCCCCAAACCCCCCCCAAATGTCACCACACACCAGAAAGGCCAAGAGTCGAACTCCCACTGGGACTTTGGATATCATCATCATCAGAGGGACAGGGTCGAGGTTGGGGACCCCCACTTCAACACCTTAGCAGGGGCCACAGGTGGACAGCCACCTCTCTGAGACCCCCTAACCACTCTGACAAAGGGGGCGTGTGGTGATTCTGACGGCCACTGGCTGATTGTTTTGGTCGGGTGTGGTGAGCTTCGGTTTTTTGCCTTGCAATATTTATGGCTATGACTCAAATGTTACTCTTCGTCATATGGACTGTAGTGACGAAGGTGGGTGGGACACAAAGTCAGGCGCTGACTGGTGGCGCTCTGAAGATGCTGAGCTCACTGAAAAACAAGAACAGAACAGCAACAACAAAAAAAATAAAACATCCCCGGCCCACTGTTTAGGGTCACTGGGCGCCCCTCAGCCACAACAAAATGTCACCGTGCTGTCATCGTCACCTCTCTTCATAGACTGCTCTGTCTGCTCATCTCACACACACACCTGCCCTCCCGTCTCTCTAACACAGTCGGCTGAAAATCACGAGACGTCTCAATGCGGTGCTCTGAACATCCACCCTAAACTGGGGGGGGGTCCACCTCTGGTCCTGGTGGGCCGCACAGCTTCTGTCGTCTTAATCAGTGAGCTGATTCACTTGTCTTGTCTCAGTTTTAATTGACGTGACTCGGCCCCTTGAGTTGTTTCTTTTTCCTTAATGAGCAGCCAAACAACAATGAGACCCGAAACAAGCAGATCACCTGAAAATAATAATACAAATAAAAAATATGGAGTATGAATTATATATAATAAATATTAATAAAGAAAGGTGAGGGCCCCGGTCATGTCGGTCTGCTCAGGTCACCAACAGAATGAGAGCAGCGACAAGTCCTGAGATTTAATTAACAACGAGAATCGGCTTCTCATTAAGGAACTCGTTGGCATGAAATCAGCTGGCATCTGACACTCCACTGTAGCTGGGCGTCTGTCGGCTCTGTCTGGCTGCCACTTAATGAAGAAACTGAATCCTTAAAAAGAGGGCTGTGATGGGCTGGCGCCCTGCCCGGGTAAGTTTCCTGCCTGGCACCCTGTGTTGGCTGGGTTGGCTCCAGTGGATCCCCGTGACCCTGTGTTCGGATTCAGCGGGTTGGAAAATGGATGGATGAATAAACTTAATAAGTTATAGCGTAATGAGAATTGCATAATTAGATCTGGGCCACCCTGTATTAACAGACCATGAAATGATCACAATTCATGCCTAATGTAAAATGTGGGACATACTGGATAATGAAGATGTGATTATGAACAGAAATGTACTGTACTTATTGATGCCCACCAGAGTCTGGCAGTGGAGACTAAGGCCGGGTTTATACTTCACGTGGTATGACGTCTGCTCCAGGGGACGCCAGCCTTGTCCCGTTTATACTCGCGCCCGATGCTTGCTGGAATGGGCACATCCCCGGATCGATGTATTTAATCATCAAACATCCGTCCTTCTCAGAGATATCGTGCCAAGGTGTTCTCGAAATTTAATGGATGTTTCAGGCAATTCACAACCTGATGAGATCTCGCACTGCCACCTGGTGGAATCCTCCAGATTTACGTACGTATTTAAGTACGAGCGCGGGTATAAACAGCACAAGGCTGGCATAACAGGAGCGTCCGCTGGAGCAGGCGTCACGTCACGCGATGTGCAACCCTGGCCTAAAGAGTATGGGGCGTCACTGCGAGATGTTGGGACATGAGGCGTGTTACAATTCAAAAGGGCAAAAGAGCGGAGTTCAAACAAGAAAACCGAGGATTCACAACATGTGATAAAGAAAAGCAAATGAACACCGTTGAGCGTGAAAGACTGGAAAAGGAGGCGAGAGGAGCGCTTCTACGATCAACGGGCAGATGGAGGGAGCAAACAGAAAATAAATACAAACAGTACATTGAGTCGCACTTGAGACGAGGACGTGCAGACAACGTGACACGAAGACGGACAGCTGGTGACGCACTCTGTCGTGACATTCCAGGTGGATTGCCAAGGCCTGGCGCTCATCGTTAACACTAAGCCACTAACCGCACTGACAAGAGGAATCCAGACGGGTATGTTGTGAAAACTTGACGACGTTACAAGAAGTTAAGAGGTTACCGTCGGAATCTGAAAACCAAAAAGGAGGCTCCAGGAACTGATGGGCTTACTGCAGAATTTGAATACAAGAAATTCATCGACAAGCTTGCTGCGTTTCTACTTGCAGTTTATGAGGCGTCCTTCAATGCTGAAGAGCGACCACCTAGGATGAAACGAGGCACAAGGACCCTCGTAAAGGTAATCAGTTGACTGCCAGCTGCGGACCCATTACCTTACTTAATAACGATTATAAAATGATTGGCTCAGTGTTAGCTAGACGTCTGAAATCGGGCCTGGACGACGTTATTAGTGAAGCTCAATGTGAAAGGACGTCACAGTTCAATAATATTATTGTTGATTAGCGTGAATGGTCAGCGGGTGATCCATTAATATCATTCCTTGATTTTCACAAAGCATTTGATGCTATCAGCCGTACATTTATTTTTGATACTTTTTTTTTTTTTAGTGTCGGACATTACTTTCTTTGGGGTGGCACGGTGGCGCAGTGGGTAGCGCTGCTGCCTCACACTAAGGAGTCCTGAGGTTTGCTTCCCAGGTCAGTGGAGTTTGCATGCTCTCCCCGTGTCTGCGTGGGTTTCCTCCCACAGTCCATAGATGTGCAGGTCAGGTGCATTGGCGATCCTAAATTGTGCCTGGTGTGTGTGCTTGGTGTGTGTGGCACCCTGCCCTGGATTGGTTCCTGCCTTGTGCCCTGTGCTCGCTGGGATTGGCTCCAGCATACCCCCGTGTTAGGATATGGCGGGTTGGTGGATGACTGACTTTTACTTATTTTAAGTTTTTATAAATAAGAAAATGAGCCCGTTAATAAAACACTCGGTAAGTGACCCTTGTGTGTGTGTCCTGAACATTTCTTTTTTTTCTTTATTTCTCAGTTCCTTTTGCTTTGATTTTTTTCCAGACCTGAAGAAAATGAATTGGCAAAGAGAGGCGCCGCTTAGTCCTCCGGACTTCTGTGTTTTGATGATTCCTCCTCCTCCTCTTCCTCCTCCTCTAGCCCAGACACACACTACATTAATAACTTAATTATTATATTCTCTACATGTCATGCACACAAGATGTCATTTGTCGCTTTTGTACGCGCCGATTTATTGAATTATTCCACGACTTTAATAAGTTTGCGATCGCGACAAAACAAAAAGTTAAATAGAGTAAGGCTATCACGTTAAGGCTTTTCAACTTCATCCATCCATCCATCCATCCATTTTCCAACCCGCTGAATCCGAACACAGGGTCACGGGGGTCTGCTGGAGCCAATCCCAGCCAACACAGGGCACAAGGCAGGAACCAATCCCAGGCAGGGTGCCAACCCACCGCAGGACACACACAAACACACCCACACACCAAGCACACACTAGGGCCAATTTAGAATCACCAATCCACCTAACCTGCATGTCTTTGGACTGTGGGAGGAAACCCACGCAGACACGGGGAGAACCTGCAAACTCCACGCAGGGTTGACCCGGGAAGCGAACCCAGGTCCCCAGATCTCCCAACTGCGAGGCAGCAGCGCTACCCACTGCGCCACCGTGCTGCCCCTTTTCAACTTCATTTAAATATTTTATTCTATTGATTACTTTCTTCTGTTTTTCTTTATTCTGCGTTTTAAAATGTTAGACTATCCATGTTATACTTTTATGCAAAGTACTGTACAGTATTTAATAAAATTCATTTTTTCCCGTTAGGCGGGCCGCTCGGCCTCTGTCGTCATTTCCGAGGCGCCTTTCTCACCTCCCGTCCGCTTTAATCCTCACCGCCGCCGCCAACAGTAGCAACGTCTCTTCACCGGCGCCCAGTCTCTCGCATGCATCTCACATTATTGTCGAGGTTGTAATATCTTTCGTTTGACGGGTACGGCTAAGTTCTGTAAAACAATACCGCCGCCACACCAGAGATTCGTTTAACTTTTCAACACCAATCATATGCATTCAAAAAAAGGAACACCCGCCTTCCCGCTAGGCTTCTTGGGTAATGTAGTTCTTCAAATAGCAGTTCAAGCCATGCCATGACAGACGTTTTGTGCTTTCTGTCTCTCCCAGCGTGTCTGTTACGCCTTCACGGGCGTCTGTTCAACGGCGCCGCCTGTCTCGAGCGCCTTCCCATAAACTCCGCTTCTCTAAGTCCTCTCTTTATTTTCGAGGAGCTTTTCTCACTTCCTGTCCGGTTTTTATACTTTTAACGGACTCGATCGCGTCCCGATCCGCTCACGCATGCGTATTGAAGGCCTACTTCTTCGCGCGTTAGACAACTGTCAGATGACATCAATATAATTCATAATATATTTAACAAATATTGAATAATAAATGCTACATTACAAGTAGGAGTCACAGCAGCTAAATTACTACAGGAATTAAATACGCATTCAAAGATTAACTTTACAAATTGTTAATAAAACAGCTCAGAATTTTGCACATTTGAATTGCTGTAGTGTTTTTTTCTATTTAAATGTCAATACAGAAAGATGTAAGAGAGGGTCCGTCATTCTGAACTTGACACTTATGTTCATGAAAGGTGCCAAGCAGGGACAGCACAGTTATTATATTTTCTAACATTATGTCTTCAAAATTGCAAACAGTAATTAAAGAGCTGGGGGTCCATCTGTTTGTCATTCTAGACAGTAACAGAAATAAAACGTTGAGAGCAGAAGTAGAAGAAATGTGACAGGAACTCATCTTCATTTGTACAGAAACGACATTTCAGGGATACAGTATGTTCATGTTACATACTTATGAATTAATTGTGATTGGCTGATATTCATTTATCATTTTGAAATGGATTTCTTTAACCTCATTTGGCAGAAAAAAAGTCTACGGCACAGGCCAGGCAAATTGAAAATGTACAGTATGTGCCCAATGGTGGACCACCATCTCCTGGGGGCATTAGAGGCGGGATTACCAAGTACAAGAAGGGCCTTTCTGAGGTGACGATCTAAACATGGAATCCCATTTATTGAAAGAGTTGGAAGCTCCTTCTCAGTCTGAGAGTCTAAGTGATGTGATTTTATAAGTAAACTGACGCTGCGTAAAGTGTTCTACACACCTTGTGGTGCAGCCTGGACACACCATCAGTGATGTTTCACAGGGTCTTCGGGTCTTTCAAACATCACACACCCAAACTCCAGCTTCTGTCCAGGTAGCCCACGTTCTCCATGGATCCTCCCTCTTAATTCAAAGCCGTCGTGAAGCCTCTGCGATGTTCTTGATTGCCTTCCTGTTGTGCAGTCCTGTGATCCGAAGCATCTTGAGGGGCCGGTAAAGAGACTGGCCTGTAAAAACTCTACAGTCGACCAGCTGGCCTTCCTCCTCTCTAAGGCCTCTTCCATCTGATCTTCCCAGTGAGCAGTTCATTCTAGCAGGACCTCTTGTTTTGTTGACTTGGATCACAGGACCACATCTGTGATCATCAGAGGTGACTGACTGTGTGCAGAGGGTGCAGACCTAGAAATACCTGGGAGTGCAGCTGGATGACAAACTGGACTGGACTGTCAATACTGATGATCTGTGCAAGAGAGGACAGAGCCGACTATATTTCACTAGAAGACTGGTGTCCTTCAACATCTGCAATAAGATGCTACAGATGTTCTATCAGACAGTTGTGGCGAGCGCCCTCTTCTACGCGGTGGTGTGCTGGGGAGGCAACATAAAGAAGAGGGACGCCTCACACCTGGACAAACTGGTGAGGAAGGCAGGCTGTATTGTAGGTACGGAGCTGGACAGTTTAACATCTGTGGCAGAGCGATGGGCGCTGAGCAGACTCCTGTCAATCATGGAGAATCCACTGCATCCACTGAACAGGATCATCTGCAGACAGAGGAGCAGCTTCAGCGACAGACTGCTGTCACCGTCCTGCTCCACTGACAGACTGAGGAGATCGTTCCTCCATCACACTATGAGACTCTTCAGTTCCACCGGGGGGGTAAACGTTAACATTATACAAAGTTATTGTCTGTCTGTATACCTGCATTGTTATCACTCTTTAATTAATATTATTATTATCAGTATGCTGCTGCTGGAGTATGGGAATTTAATAAAGTATCTATCTATCTATCTATCTATCTATCTATCTATCTATCTATCTATCTATCTATCTATCTATCTATCTATCTATCTATCTCTATTATATAGTGCCTTTCACATATCTATCTATCTATCTATCTATCTATCTATCTATCTATCTATCTATCTATCTATCTATCTATTATATACTGCCTTTCACATATCTATCTATCTATCTATCTATCTATCTATCTATCTATCTATCTATCTATCTATCTATCTATCTATCTATCTATCTATCTATCTATCTATTATATAGTGCCTTTCACATATCTATCTATCTATCTATCTATCTATCTATCTATCTATCTATCTATCTATCTATCTATCTATTATATAGTGCCTTTCACATATCTATCTATCTATCTATCTATCTATCTATCTCTATTATATAGTGCCTTTCACATATCTATCTATCTATCTATCTATCTATCTATCTATCTATCTATCTATCTATCTATCTATCTATTATATAGTGCCTTTCACATATCTATCTATCTATCTATCTATCTATCTATCTATCTATCTATCTATCTATCTATCTATTATATAGTGCCTTTCACATATCTATCTATCTATCTATCTATCTATCTATCTATCTATCTATCTATCTATCTATCTATCTATCTATCTATCTATCTATCTATCTATTATATAGTGCCTTTCACATATCTATCTATCTATCTATCTATCTATCTATCTATCTATCTATCTATCTATCTATCTATCTATCTATCTATCTATCTATTATATAGTGCCTTTCACATATCTATCTATCTATCTATCTATCTATCTATCTATCTATCTATCTATCTATCTATCTATCTATCTATCTATCTATCTATCTATCTATCAATTATATAGTGCCTTTCACATATCTATCTATCCATCACAGCAGTCTGTCACAGCACATCCAGCCTAAATCAAAGTCCTTCTCCATTATGTCCTTTGTGGCCTGCAGGGGGCGCTCCTGACACAGACAGACAGACGCAGGACACAAGTGTAACTCCCCCCCCCCCCTTTAGTTTTTCTCACCAGTACAACACAATCACAAGCTCAGCCCAAAACCTTCTTCTTCTTCTTCTTTCTTTCTCTGTTGCCTCCACCCTGTTTTTGGGGGTCATCCACCCTAATTCCTGGAAGTCACTTTAAGTTTAACTACAATATTATACTGCTCTGTAAATTCTTGCTAAGAGAATAAATCACCTTTATTATTAAAAAGCTCAGATATGAAGCAGGTACCATTCTTGTATGAAAATCATTTTTCTTTTTCCAGGTAAAATCTAGCGATTGCTCCACATGAGTGCTGAGTGAGGTCAAACATTGTGTTTCTCGATGATTTTCCAGGAGTCGAGGCCCTGTGTGTGATAACTGGATTGGTGAATCGCTGCACTTAAAATCACAGGATAGTCAGGCACTTAAGCCACCATAGTTTTTTAAAGATTAAATATTAAATTAGGAAGCCTAAACCATGGAGCGTTGTCACTAGAGATGCATCTTTTGATCCAGTGAGGTTAGGGGTCTGCACTGGCATTTGGAGGGTTGCTGGTTTGAATCCAGTAAATGCCAATAGAGACTTTGCTCTGTTGGGCCCTTAACATGCAATTGCTAAGTGCTTTGAGTAGCAAGAAAAGCACAATATAAATACAAAGAATTATTATTATTATTATTATTATTATTATTATTATTAAAAATGGAATTTCTAGTTTGGAAGTTAAGAACATTTCATCCAACCCTTCTAGGTGTTGCTTAATCAGGGTGTTCTGTTTTACGTCTTCTGTCTTCTTTTTCCAAACACATTTGAATTTGAGTGAATCAACAGGTTCAGAAAGGGACTGAGCAGGTCACACAAGGCAGGCTGTCCCCTCCGCTTCAGCAAGTCAAATTCTGCCGTAAATAGTTGAGCAAAACTGTCACCAGCAAATACGATTGTTGTGGATTTTCTCTATTGTTTTTAATGAAATCGATGATCGATGTCCTGTCATCTGTAAATCTGCACGTGTCAATTCCTGGGTGTGTGACGCAGTCCTTAACAGTCGGGTCCAGAAGCCTTTGCACAGTCACACCATTTTTTTTATAATTTTGGCCCCGTGTGCCACCACAGTGGATTTGAAACAAAGCAATCAGGATGGGATTAGGGGGTCAAGTTGCAGAATTAATTTAAGGCATTTAACAAAAGTATTGTATGAGCCATTTAGAAAAGAACCATCTTTATACAGTAAATGGTCTGCCTATTTTCAGGGACTCAAAAGTCTTTGATCACACTAACATAATCCTCAATATAACGATCCTTGTCAATATTTGGCTGAAAATCCCTTCCAGTCGATGACCGCCTGAAGTCTGAGCCCACGGCCATCTCCAAGTGATGCTTTGCCAGGCCTTTACTGCCGCTGTCCTGCATTTGCTTGTTTGTTGGCCTTTCTGTCTTCAGCAAGTGAACTGCATGTCCAATTAAGTTGAGGTCATCTGATTGACTTGGCCATTGAAGAATCTTCTACTTCTTTGCTTTGAAGAGCTCTTGGTTTGCTGTCACTGAATGAATGTTTTTTGTTTTGTTCTTTATTTCACCTTATACAATTTCATGTATTAGGAATTTGTTAGTTTTCGCAGGGTCAGCCATTGTATAGCGCCCCTGGAGCAATTACAGGTTAAGGGTCTTGCTCAAGGGCCCAGCAGAGTAAAATCTCTTTTGGCAGTGACGGGGATTTGAACCGGCCACTTTCTGGATACCAGCACAGATCCTTAGCCTCAGAGCCACCACTCCGCTCATCGTCCATCTGTACTGCAGCATTTGTCCGACTCTGAGCAGACCGTATAGCGCCCTCTACACTTCAGAATTCATCCTGCTGCTTCTGTCGTCAGTCACATCAACAACAAACACCAGTGAGTGACTTCCACTGGCAGCCATTCATGATCAGGCCATAGCACCGTGTTTCACAGATGACGTGGCATGCTTTAGATCATGAGCCATTCTGTTTCTTCTCCATACTCTTTTCGATCCATCGTCCTGGATATATTGATTATAATTTCATTTGCCCAAAGAAACTGTTCCAAAATTGGCCCTTTTTTTTTTTTTAAATATAACATTTTCTGTCCAAGTCTAATCTGCCCTTCCTGTGTCTAAGGTCTACCAGTGGTTTGCACCTTGTGGTAAGCCCTCTGTCTTTACTTTTGTGAAGTCTTCTCTCAATTATACACTTCTGGCAATGATAGGCCTACGTCCCTGTGGAGAGTAGTCTTGGTTTGGCTAAATGTCGTGAAGGGGTCCTCCTTCTTCATCAAGGACAGATCTCTGTGATCATCCAGCACAGTTGTCTTCTGTGGTTGTCCAGGCCTGATATTGCTGAGCTCTCCTGTGTGTTCCTACCTTATAAGAATGTGCCAGATGGTTGATTTGCCCGCTCCTGGTGTCTCTGCTGTCTCTCTAAAGGCTTTGTTTGGTTCTCTCAGCCTAATGATGGCCTGTGTTTTTGCAGCATTTGTCTGACTCTGAGCAGATAGTGAAGCCCTGGACACTTCAGAATTCATCCTGCTACTTCCATGCCAGCAGTCACATCATCGATAAACACCAGTGAGTGACTTCCATTGGCAGCCATTTATGATCAGGCCATAGCACGGCCTCCACCGTGTTTCACAGATGATATCATGAGCCGTTCTGTTTCTTCCCCATCTCTGTCCATCACGCTGCTAATTATTGATGTTCATTTCATTTGTCCAAAGAAACTGTTCCAAAATTGGCCCTTTTTTTAAGTATGTTTTCTGTCCAAGTCTAATCTGCCCTTCCTATGCGTGAGGTCTAGCAGTTTGCACCTTGTGGTAAGCCCTCTGTCTTTACTTTCGTGAAGTCTTCCCTCGATTGTACACTTTTGGCAATGATAGGCCTACCTCCCTGTGGAGAGTGGTCCTGTTTTGGCTACATGTCGTGAATTGTTTCTTCGTCACCAAGGACAGATCTCTGTGGTCATCTGTGGTTGTCCAGACCTTCTGGAGTTGCTGAGCTCTCCTGTGTGCTACTTGTCTTTATGAATGTGCCAGATGGTTGATTTGGCTGCTCCTGGTGTCTCTGCTGTCTCTCTGCTCTCTCAGCCTGCTGATGGCCTCCTCTTACTTACACAGACAGCTCTTTGGACCTCATACTGTATTGAGAGTTCACAGTGACAGCTTCCACATGTAAATTCCACACTTGGAACCTTCTACCTGCTTTAACAGTTAATGAAATCCTGAGGGACCTGCTCAAACCTGGCTATGGAGCAACTGGTCAGTCAAACGTCCAAGCAGTTTTGAGCCCCTGGAAATGGGGTTGGCATGCAGAAAAATCACGAGTGGTCTCCCATCAACTTTCTCATATACTCAAGATATGGGGATGGATATTTGAGGAGTAAGCCGCAAGACATGGATGATATTTTTATATTACATACATTAAAGAACCATCAACAACAAATCAAATCAAATTAATAACATATTGAACAATTATTATAAAGGTAAAGTTGAATAAATCAGACTCTGTAGCTGCATGAACAAAAGGTAAAGTCCCACTTTTGGTTAGCAGAAATAGCCCAAAGGTTGATAGGAATCGACGTGTTTGTGTCTCATACTTGTATGCAAAATTTGGTTGACCCAAGTGAACTCAAGTTATTGTGTTTACACAGTGTGACAGTTTAAGGGTCCCTGTGACCCCCCGAACCCTCAGACCAAACGTCAGACACCAGATAAAAATCCAAAATGTTATTGATTATAATAATAAATGTGCACAACGCAGCCTCCACTCCACAATACTTAATATATCAATAATCAATAAACAGTCCTCCACTCCCAGACGCGTTGCCACCCTTTCCCCCAGCTCAGCTCAGCGTCTGGGATTTCCCATGCTCCTTTTATATCTCCTGACCTGGAAGTGGATCCACCCTACAGGCCATGTGATTCCTTATCACTTCCGGGTCAGATAAAAACTCCTTTTCTTCATCCCGGAAGCACGTCGTTCCTTCTGTCCATGTGCCCAGGACGCACTTCCGGGTTATAGGGCGTGTAGAATTCCCAGAGCCTCCCTACAGCGCCTCCTGGAGGTCCCCATGGTATCCAGCAGGGCTGGTTATAAAAACTACAAGGTCCATGAGCCCTTGCTGGAATTCGGGGAACTTCTATGCTGCTGGGAGGGCTTGGAGGTGTGGGCCAGAATATATGGCCGGCCATCCCTCACAACAGACAGACACACACAGACGGGCAGACAGAGTGTTTTCAGACTCAAGGAGGTCTAAAATGTTGAAATTCATCAAAATCTCGAAATCAGATTTTTGGACGATTCCAATACATTCCCTAAACCTCGTATACGAGAAAGTAACAACTGAGTCTCGGTGACGTGAGGTGAACTCGAAGGAAAAGACACCAATGAACAACAACGACACACCGGCCACAGGGAGATTCACTCGAGCAAAGCACGTTGGTGGGCTGACTGACATGAACATGCAACTCGCATCCGATTCAGGTCACGTGCCGTAAGTGAGTGGAGAAAATGAAAACGTACGCGATCACAAAATGCAGCCCCCAAACCCCGAGTGCTTTCCCTGTCTCACCAAATCTAAACTCATTGAAGCCGTGCTGGAGTTGGGTCCATATCTGCAGACGACACTCTTGTCCAGTGTGATGGACGACCGGCAGCTCAACCCAGCTGACACACCCAGGACGCTAGATGGCGACTTCCCTGCAGCTTAGAGGTGCCCCGGATTCCCACAGGGCATCATGGGAGATGGAGTTTGGCTTCACGACCCTGCTGGGTACCGTGGCTGCCACTTAGTGTGACGCTGCAGGGAGACGCGAGGATTTTCGTTTCCCATATAGCCTGGAAGTACTCCCAAGTCACGGGGACGGAAGAGGAGAAGCACTTCTGGGCTGAAGAAAAATGTAATTCTCCACCTGACCCGGAAGTGCTGACAAGTCACGTGAACAGAAGAGGAGAAGCACTTCCGGGTCAAGAACTATAAAAAGGACTGATGGGAACCCGGCAGGCGAGCCGGAGTTGGGAGGGAGCGTGATGGAGCTGCTGGGAGGAGAGGAGGAGATGTATTGTATTGATTCGTGGTGTGTTTGGTGGATGTGGTGCTTTGGAGGCACTATAGTGAAGAAAAGATTAAAAATCTACTTAGTGCTTTTAAACTTGTGTTCTGTCAGGTTTCATGGGGCAACAGTGCCCTCTATCATCCACACCTGCTTCATCCATCCATCCAACCATCCATTATCCAACCCGCTATATCCTAACTACAGGGTCATGAGGGTCTGCTGGAGTCAATCCCAGCTAACACAGGGGTGAAAGGCAGGAAACAAACCCCGGGCAGGGTGCCAGCTCACTGCAGGGCACACACACACACCAAGCACTCACCAGGGACAATTTAGGGTCACCAATGCACCTAACCTGCATGTCTTTGGACTGTGGGAGGAAACCCACACAGACACGGGGAGAACATGCAAACTCCACACAGGGAGAACCTGGGAAGTGAGCCCACTGCGCCACCGTGCCACCCCACCAGCTTCATACCACTTCTTTCTTCTTAGAACGATATTGCAGCAGACCGGAGACCTCTAGCCATCGGTTTTCAGTACGTTACAAAACACGTCAACATACGACTTGGTAGAAGTAGCCGAATAGGAGATTAATAAAAGGTAAAAGTACCACTTCTGGTTAGCGGAAATAGCCCAAAAGTTGATCGAAATCTACGTTTTGTACCTAATACTTGTAAGCAAAATTATGTTGAGCAAAGTGAAGGAGTACTCAAGTTATCGTGTTGACACTGTTGTCACACACGTGCGATTAAGGGACAGTCAGCAGGCTGTATCGTGCATGAAACTACAAGAAATGGGGACCCGGATCACAGTATTAATGCTTTTCTCCCCTTTTCGTCTACAGAAAGACGCCTGAATAAAAAGACCGTACCTCAACGAATATACCGACCTCCACCGCATTTCCACACCACGAAGAAAACACTCAGGGAATCACCTCACTTCCGGTCCCCTCCTGATGACTTCAGCACCATCCCTCTGCTCCTGACGTCATCTACGGCTCCATCCCTCTTCGTCACTTCCGTTATTTTGATTTGTCCCTCTATAAAAAGCCTCCTGACCCCTGAGTTTTTTGTCAAAAGTGTCAAATTTCTTGTTGTACTCTTGACCTTGTTGCTGATTACTGGAACCAACAACCAGTATACGGGGAGGTTCCCCAGCCCTTAATCTGTCTCACTTCCTTTATGTATGACAACTATTATAACAATCAATCGACTCAGACAAGTCAAAAAGAGGTGGGGGAATAGCCCTGGATAATATCTAGAGGACAAACGACAAACAACAAAATCATCAGGAATGATCAAAATAAACATTTGACAGTGAGAACATGGGACTGGTGAGTTTTATACAGAAAATATGGCGACAGGAAATGATTTGGAGGGATATGACGTCACTGCAGGGAGTCGGAAGTGACGTCATAATGGTGGGACCAGAAGTGATGTCATCAAAAGTGGGCCCGGAAAGTGATGCCGTTAGTATGGGACCGGAAGTGTCATCATTGATGTAAGACGGACGTGGATGTGTGGAGCGACCATTTTGGAATTCCAAGAATGAAGGAGGTAAGGAAGTATTTTCGTTATTGGTCTTCTTTGGATGTGAAAGAGAAAGAGAGAGAGAGAGGCGTTAGCACCCAAAACCAACCGTTTGTCCGGCGAGATTTCACTCACCTCAGGGTGCACACACACACACAGACATAATTCCAAATATGGTATTTTCGGACTCATCCATACATCCTCTTCCACTTATCCGAGATCGGGTCGCGGGGGCAGCAGCTTGAGCAGAGATGCCCAGACTTCCCTCTCCGCGGCCACTTCTTCTAGCACTTCCGGGAGAATCCCAAGGCGTTCCCAGGCCAGCTGAGAGACATAGTCCCTCCAGCGTGTCCTGGGTCTTCCCCGGGACCTCCTCCTGGTTGGACGTGCCCAGAACATCTCACCAGGGAGGTGTCCAGGAGGCATCCTGATCAGATGCCCGAGCCACCTCATCTGACTCCTCTCGATGCGGAGGAGCAGCGGCTCTACTCTGAGCTTCTCACCCTATCTTTAAGGGAAAGCCCAGACACCCTGAGGAGGAAACTCATTTCAGCCGCTTGTATTCGCGATCTCGTTCTTTTGGTCACTACCCATAGCTCATGACCATAGGTGAGGGTAGGAACATAGATCGACTGGTAAATTGAGAGCTTTGCCTTATGGCTCAGCTCCTTTTTCACCACGACAGACCACATCACTGTGGACGCCGCACCGATCCGCCTGTCGATCTCACGCTCCATTCTTCCCTCACTCGTGAACAAGACCCCGAGATACTTGAACTCCTCCACTTGGGGCAGGATCTCGCTACCAACCCTGAGAGGGCACTCCACCCTTTTCTGGCTGAGGACCATGGTCTCGGATTTGGAGGTACTGATTCCCATCCCAGCTGCTTCGTGTCACCGCACCCACCACACGACAAAACAGCTCAGGATCCAGGTTGGTAACCCCCTCCCAGGCAGACCAGGTCCAGTACCACCCTCCGGAAATGACCCTCTATCTGCCGCAGCCAGGTGTTACGTGGGTGACCTCCTTGGCCTGGTCCAGCCACTCGGGTCCTCAACAATGAGGGTCACCCCCTCGGGTTGGGTAATCGCGCCACATGGCCATAGTGCCGTAACTGACGCTCCCTCACAATGCAGAACTCCGTGAGCAACACAAAGTCAAACCAGCACTCTCCGTAGTGACACAGGAGTCCAGTCTTGTTCTCAGGTCACTGGATAGCGTCCATGTCTCACAAACAGGAAGCACCAGGACTCTAAAGACTTGGACCTTCATCCTTTTGCAGATATCGGGAGTGCCACACACCCCTTACGAGTGACCTCATGACCACCCCATGCTCTCCCAATCCATCTATTGATGTCATAGGAAGAGTCACCAGAGACATGAATGTCACGGCTGAGGTAAGTAAACCTCTTGATGACGAGGTCGACACTCTCTCCACAGACAGACACACTGCTGTGCCCAAGAGGTCATTAAAGGCCTGGATCTTGGTTTTTATCAGGACCCTCGCAAGCCCAGACCCTCAGACTCCTCGCTCAGTCTCTCGAGACCCTTGATCTGAGCCTCCATTGACTCCATGAAGATCACAGCATTGTCAGCAAAGTCAAGATCAGCGAGTCTCTCTTCACCAAAAGATGTCCCCCAGCTGCTGGACCCCTCTACCCTGCCCAACACCCAGTCCATGCAAGCATTGTACAGAGTAGGAGCTGAACACACCGCTGATGGACCCCAGAATCAACTGGGAAAAACACAGAGGGTCTGCCTCCACTCACAGTACCAGTGGTCAGGCTGTTCATGATGTCCAGCAACCTCAAGGGGATCGAAATAAGAAGACTTCCCTTCCGGCTCCATGGAACTACCTCACTTCCAGTCCCCTTCCGGTGACCTCAGTTCCGTCCCTCTGCTCCTGATGTCATCTCCGGCCACTACCTTCTACGACACCCGCTGTTGATCTCACTTCCACCCCGTTAATTGTACTTCCCGTATCGTCTCCATGTAAATCTGAGCATTTCTGTTGAAGTTTTGTCAAATGTTTTAAGTTATTTTGTGACCGTTTGACTGCACTGGACCCTAGAGCCAGTATACGGGGAGGTTCCCCAACACTTAACCTGTGTCTCTGTGCTTTTTGTTTATCACAGTCTCAGTGGTGTGTTTTTGCATCTATTTCCAACCAATCAGCTGCCACTCAAGCATTTAGCTCCACCCACCCTGCTGTCACTCAAGTATCTGGTCCCATCCAGCCTGCTGCTACGTAAAAACATAAGAAATCGGATGAACGAGAGGAGACCACTCAGTCCGTCTGTCGCTCATTTGTTTAGCTAACAGCTAAGCTGTCCCCACATCTCATCCAGGTGCTTCCTTAAGGTTCTCAAGGTTTCTGCTTCAACTCCATACCTGGATAGTTTGTTCATTCATCTAGCCCCGCCCAATCAGCTACCACCCAAGCATTTAGCCACACCCAGTCTGCAGTGACTAAAGCATTTAGCCCCGCCCAGACTGCGGTCACTACTGCTACCTAAGAATATTAGAGAGGTGGCAAACATGAGGGGACAGGTCAGTCCCTTTGTCGCTCATTTGTTTGGGTAATTACCAAGCTGTCCCAACATGTCCCTCCAGATCCTTCATCAGGGTTGTCAAAGTTTCTGTTTCAACTCCATGATTTAGTAGTTTGTTTATGCATGCAGCTCCGCCCAATCAGCGGCCACTCAAGCATTTAACATCAGAAGAACATCAGAATTTGAGGAGACCATTGTTCATGTGTCACTTGTTTGGTTAGCTGCCCCAACATCTCCTTCGGATCCTTCTTAAAGATTCTCAAAGTTTCTGCTTCAACTCCATGATTTAGTAGTTTGGTCATTCATCTAGCCCTGCCCAATCAGCTATCACTCAAGCATTTAGCCACACCCAGTCTACAGTGACTTGTTTGTTTAGCTAGTAGCTCAGCTGTCCCAATGTCTCCTTCAAACACTTCGTAAAGGTGGTCAAAGCTGTCTGCCTTAACTCTATGCCTTGATAGTTTGTTCATTCATCTAGCTCCAACCAATCAGCTGCCACTCAAGCATTTAACCACACCCACACTGCTGCCACTCAAGTATCTGGTCCCATCCAGCCTGCTGCTACATAAAAACATAAGAAATCGGATGAATGAGAGGAGACCACTCAGTCCGTCTGTCACTCATTTGTTTAGCTAACAGCTAAGCTGTCCCCACATCTCATCCAGGTGCTTCCTTAAGGTTCACAAGGTTTCTGCTTCAACTCCATGCCTGGATAGTTTGTTCATTCATCTAGCCCCGCCCAATCAGCTACCACCCAAGCATCTAGCCACACCCAGTCTGCAGTGACTAAAGCATTTAGCCCCGCCCAGACTGCGGTCACTACTGCTACCTAAGAATATTAGAGAGGTGGCAAACATGAGGGGACAGGTCAGTCCCTTTGTCGTTCATTTGTTTGGGTAATTATCAAGCTGTCCCAACATGTCCCTCCAGATCCTTCATAAGGGTTGTCAAAGTTTCTGCTTCAACTCCATGATTTAGTGGTTTGTTTATGCATGCAGCTCCACCCAGCATTTAACATCAGAAGAACATCAGAATTTGAGGAGACCATTGTTCATGTGTCACTTGTTTGGTTAGCTGCCCCAACATCTCCTCCGGATCCTTCTTAAAGATTCTCAAGGTTCCTGCTTCAACTCCATGACTCAGTAGCTTGTTCCAGACTCCCTTTGTGTAAAGAAGAGCTTCCCGGCTTCCAGTCCTTCATTCCCATAGATGTCTTTGAGTACCTGATTCACCGTTAAGCTAAGAACTCTGCAGGATCGACGTCATCAACGCCTTGGAGGACTTGGAAGACCTGGATTAGGTCCTCATGCGGCCTCCTCTGCTGGAGACTAAGTAGGTTGAATTCTCCGAGTCTGTCCGAGTACAACGTGGCTTTAAGTTCTCAGATGCACCTGGTCGTCTCCTTTGCACAGCTTCAGGGCTGTCTTAACGCGTGGGCACGGCTGGGCAGTTGCCCGGGGGCCCCACATTTTTTCTGATGCCTATGTATGTTTCTGTTTTGCTATCAAAACAGGGGCTCCAGTGTTCTTCTTTGCCCGGGAGGCCTATGATGCTGTTAAGACATTTTAAGACATGGCCATGCGGTGGCTTGGGTCAGATTTACAAAATTTGGGTACAAATAAAAAGCTGCAGCCTCAGTTTAGGAGGGGGATTCTGTACCCCCTTTGCAAGATATTACTCTGGCATGAAGCCTCTCTGCACTGGAATATTACACACTGATACAAGTGCCATCGTATCGTCCATTACAATTGGGATTCCTTAACGGAAGTTTTAGGCTCAAATTCCAGCTGGTACCAGGCAACCCCGCATCCCCTGATACCCACAGGCCCTATCTGACCACCCCACCCAAAGTCTCCTGGGTCCACAGCCTGACCCTGAAGTTAAACGTGCCACGGCCCGAGTCGTAGTTCCGTTATGAGTGACGTGAAATGCGCCCGCCGTTGTTTTTTTTTTTTCCCGCTTGAAACGCGCGCGCTCGGCTTCCATTTCGGCTCCAACATGGCGGCGGCGCGCCGCTGTTGTCACGGTTACCGCGCGCCCGGTGTGGGAGCTCTAGAAACGTCGAGCGCGCCGCCTGCTGCGTCACTGCGCGAGAGCGAGGAAGCAGAGACGTGCGAGTTGAGTTCTGGGGTTTCTCGACTCCATTCAAATCAACGCCCGGGCGATACCAAGTGAGAGGCGAGCCGCAAGACTCCCAACACAGGCATCACCATGTAAGTGGGGTACCAGAGGACAAGTCGGGGGGAAGAAGTGGGCCCGCGGTGGGGAGTCAGGCGGCCCTGGTGTGGGTGCAAGGTGGGGATGAGCCAGCGCTAGGCCTCACCGCCTGCCTGCGAGTGCCGCGCTACGGGGAGCGGGCCCCGTCGCCGAGGCAGAGCTGCACAGTAAGCGCCAGGTTTTCGAAGACCCGCCGTTTAGTTTGACTAATAGTGTGCCTCTGGTTTTGAAGTACCAGCGAGGTCGGAAAGACTCGGCT
Source organism: Erpetoichthys calabaricus (assembly GCF_900747795.2). Classification (NCBI taxonomy): domain Eukaryota; kingdom Metazoa; phylum Chordata; class Cladistia; order Polypteriformes; family Polypteridae; genus Erpetoichthys; species Erpetoichthys calabaricus. The sequence goes on from NC_041396.2 coordinate 306,935,628, forward strand.
AGAATTGCCCCGCGTGCTCCGTCGGACTCGGAGTAGCTCGACAGCTAGTGGCAGTTCGCGCGTCTCTTCAGGGTGACGGCAGCCTGAGGTCTTTCGAATCGGGCGGGCTTCACGTGCGCCTCAAGGTTAAAAAAAAAATAAATAAAAATAAAAAAGTACTGGTCATTGCATTTTTGGGGATGACTAAACTGCAGCAGCTTGTAACGGCCCGAGGTCTGCGACGCAAATGTCCGCTGCTCGCGCGGAGAAAGCGCCCGAGATGCCGGGGGTCGTGACTCACGTGGCGCAGCGGACTCTGCTGCTCTCGAGTTTTGAATTACAGAGGAGAATCCGTTTGTAAAGCCAGCATCGTCTTATTGTACGGTTAAAGTTGAGGGGTTTTCTGTCCCGAATTCCGCCCCCCAACAGCTGTCCGGCAGTCCGAGGCTGGCCATGTTGTGTGTGTGTCCTGCCACATGTCTACTCGACACAGACGTCGGAGTCAATTATCCGTCTTTAGGACCTTCTTGGCTCAACAGCAGTTAAAATACTTGGGATGTGCCCTAAACGAGATGTCACATTGAACATAAGAAGTTTGACAGATGAGGGATCACAATTCAGTCCGCTTGTTTGTTAAGCTAATCGCTAAGCTATTTCAATATTTAATCCAGATCCTTAAAGGTTGTCGAGTTTTCTGCTTCAAGTCCATGTCTCAGAGGTTTGTTCCAGACTTGCACAACTCGCAACATAAAGAAGTGCTCCCTGACAGCAGTCCTACATGCACACCACTGGTATTCACTGTCTTGCCTTATCAATGCTTGTAAGGATTCTGAAGACCTTGATGAGGTCCCCACGCAGAGTAAACCAGTTTAATTCTCTGAGTCCGAGCCCGGGATACTCCTCTGCAGAGCTTTAAGTGCTGCTATCTCTTTCTTGTTGTGTTATGTCCGTGGGTCAGATTTATAAAACACACAAAAAGAGGCCCAATGTGCGTGCGCAGCTTTTTATGCAAAAGTCAGGATTTATTTTAAAAAAAAAAAATTATGGGAGAACTTTTTTTTTTTTTGTCAACTTTGACCCATCTGTACGCAATTTTTCAGAGAAAGTTGAAAGTGGCGACACCTTTCATCAAGCAGGGAAATGCAGCCAAACGCTGACTCATGGGTAATAAAATTCGTTTCCTCAAGCCGTTATTGTAATGTGTCTTGATGTGATGTGAATATGACTCACAGACTGTGTTTTAGTTCTCTTTTAAGAGGGTCAATGCTGCGTATTTGTACTGAAGAACTTTTCGATTTTTGCCCTGTTGGCACTTCTGACCAGGTCAAACATATCTCTGTCAAGCTTCACTCTGTCATGCCCGCTCTTGTGGAAGTCATTAAACAAACGATGAGGCACTACATACAGTTTGTTTGTTGTAGGTGTATATATTCAAAACATGTTACAGCCAATGTAAAAAGTCAGTTTGGAGCTGTGTCCGGTTCTTCTAATGTAATCGGAGTAATTGACCCCAGTCATTACAATAGCTGCACCCAGTGAGAATGAAGCTGCTTTTGTTAACTGTGAGCAGTGACATTCCGTTACGCAGAAGTCATCTGTGATGCCACAATGTGGCTGACAATCATTGTGTCTCGATGTCCTGGGTCAGCCCGTGATTCATTTATTTTGAGGCAGAGTAGCTTTGGCAGATGTGATGGTGCTGTATGTACGTGGCGACTGGCTTGTTGGTCACACAACTGGCTGATCCTTCAGTTTTTTTTATATGGCATGTACTATTCATTGCAACAGCAATCCTGTCCAGGTGGTAACAGCTGTCTTCCCAGATGCTGGCACCTTATGCCTTTCCCTGACCCCCAGAACGCAGAGAAGAGGTGCTATAATAGCATACTTGATCTCGCACAGTCAATTGCGAAGGAAATACTCCTGAATGCAGGTGACAGAGTCTCAAAATGTCCGGTGGGTGACTGCTCTGACAACCAGTGACGGTCTTAGGCATCATTGTGATGACATATGTATGTGGTTGATTAGCATAGCATGTTTGGTTGTTTCAGCGCGCCAACAAGGCTGAGTTTGAAGTTCATGTACCTATGCACATTTACTAGGTCATTGGGGTTTATAAATGCAAAATGCATAGAAATGACCCTATTTGATTGAACATTTTCCTGCTTTTATGGTGTTCACATATTTTCATGTTTGATTCCATGCAAAGTTTTACAAATGAGACTGCACAGAATCCTCCAGATGTTGTCTCACTGGTATACTATACAGCCTAAGAATAATATCTCTTGATTCACATTCAGTAGTTGTTATATTAGAACCTAACATCTTGTTTGCCTTTTTAATGGCTTCTGCAAATTATGATGATGAAAGTCGTGTCCCAGTAAGCACCAGAATCCTTTTCAGAGGTCTCTTCCTGTAGCTCAGTGTCATCCATTTTGTTTTTATAATTGATGCTCCTTTTGCCCACATGGAACACTTTGCACTTCTCTGCATTAAATAATAATAATGCATTTTATTCATAGGGTCACTTTACATTAGCAGTAAATCTCAAAGTGCAATATAAAAAGTTAAGTAATGACTCCATTTTCCATGTGTTTGTCCAGTTCTGAAGCTTATCCAGCTCTTCCTGATTTGATTTTGCCATCTCCAGTTTTCGTGACATCTGCAAATTTCACAAGTATACTATCTACAGCGGAATCTGTGTCATAAATGTAACTCAGAAACAGCAGTGGTTGATGACAGACCCCTGAGGGACTCCACTGATGACCTCACTCCTCTTTTCTGTACTCTTTCCCTCCTGTCCGTTAACTCAACTCAAGCTCCTGTTTTGTCCGTTACCTCTGATGCCTTACAGCTTCTAGTTTCAGAATTAATCTTTGCTGTGAGACAATTGAGTCAAAAGCTTTTTGATCGTCAGTCAGTTCTGTCATGTTGCAGATGCCCGTTCAAAGAAATTGAAGAGATTGGTTTGACAAGATCTTCCTGTCATAAATCCCTGCTGGTTTTTACGAAGTATGCTATTTTCGTGTAGGTAATTTTCAAAGTCATTTCTTATTAAAGTTGCTGTAATTATTTTATGGCTCATCACAGGGTGTTCATGTGTACACAGCCACCCGTTAACATGACATAAGAACATTAAAACGAGTTTAACAAGATTGGGCTGTTCGACCCAACAGAGCTCATCAGTCCTATCCACTTAATTCCCACAAAATAACATCTTTCATTATTGACAATATGTGTTTGGACTGCTAAAATCCACACAGTTCAATAAAGAGCATACCGACTAATCCAAGGGTGCCTGAACCTAAAGGTAGATTAGCATTCAGGTGTTCACTGAGAAATGAGAAATACATGGCAAAACATATGAAATGTGTGAAAACTGCAATGACCTCTCCACATGAAGGTGGGTTCATGATGTCCACATTTAAAGGAATTGTTCACCCAGCAATTACATTGTTTTATATGTTACTCCATGTGGATTGTAGAAAAAAGAAAAAATGGTAGTCCATCCAGCCATCCATTATCCAACCCGCTATATCCTAACAACAGGGTCATGGGGGTCTGCTGGAGCCAATCCCAGCCAACACAGGGCATAAGGCAGGAAACAAACCCCAGGCAGGGTGCCAGCCCGCCGCAGAAAAAGTTAGTGTCTGATAAAATGGGAACCGATTGTAATGCCCTTTGCTGTTGTCCAGCATTTATCCTAAACATTCATGGGGAAAAGAAATGTTCACAATGTGCAGAACACATGCATTTTTCACTAAAATATCATAAAACAAATCCAGAAGATGGAAGTAACCCACAAATGGGCACTTCCTTCACATGTGGTCTTCCTTTTCAGTTCAAGGCTTGCCTCTTCCCGTCATTTATTGGTCCAGAGTCCTGTCCTCAATTGAAAAGCATAATTCCGTGTGAAGGAGCATCATGTCCGTGGGCTACTTCCATTTTCCAAGGTTATTTAATGATATTTTAGAGAATAATGCATGTGACTGAATGACGTAATGTGAAATTTTGTTTTTCGTGGAAATTTTTGACATTGCTTGCTGTTGTCTGATGTTGGTCATCATGTTCCCATTGAAACAGAAACTTTTTATCCGTTTTCTATAAAAGCACAAGATTAAACGTTTTTCATGGCTACCACTACAGACTGCATGGGGTAAGTAACATTATTAAAAAAAAAAAAAAAAAAGTAATTTTTCAGGGAAGTATTTCTTTAAGCCAATCCTGAAGCTTTGTTTCTTTATTTTTATATTTTATATTTTCATGGCGGTGGCGCAGTGGGTAGCGCTGCTGCCTCGCAGTTGGGAGATCTGGGTTCGCTTCCCGGGCCCTCCCTGCGTGGAGTTTGCATGTTCTCCCCGTGTCTGCGTGGGTTTCCTCCGGGCGCTCCGGTTTCCTCCCACAGTCCAAAGACATGCAGGTTAGGTGGATTGGCGATTCTAAATTGGCCCTAGTGTGTGCTTGGTGTGTGGGTGTGTTTGTGTGTGTCCTGCGGTGGGTTGGCACCTTGCCCGGGATTGGTTCCTGCCTTGTGCCCTGTGTTGGCTGGGATTGGCTCCAGCAGACCCCCGTGACCCTGTGTTCGGATTCAGCGGGTTGGAAAATGGATGGATGGATATATATGTATCAAAAATCAGACAATGTGATTTTCTGGATTTTTTTTTTCTCATTTTGTCTCTCATAGTTGAGGTCTACCTATGATGAAAATTACAGGCCTCTCTCATCTTTTTAAGTGGGAGAACTTGCACAAATGGTGGCTGACTAAATGCTTTTTTGCCCCACTGTATATACACACACACACACACACACACACTAGCTGTCCCCTGCAGCTCTGCCAGCATAGCAGTGAAACAGGACAAACTTTAAAAATCAATAAACAAACCGGTATCACTAGCAAAGTGGAGACAAGGTATGCTCCAACACGTGGTGAGAGATAGAGCGACTCGAACGGAGGCTGGCACGTGAGTGAGTGAGGAGGGCTCTGCCCCCAAGCCTCTCTCTTGGATACTTGGCCCGATGAGAGAAGTCACACAATCAACTGGAATGTTCAAGCAAATTATAAAAAAAAAAAAACCTGATCTAAATCCGTTAAGTAGTTCTCTCGTGAAAAAGCGAACATAGATAGACGGACATTGGATTTTATATAATATATATATATATATATATATATATATATATATATATATATAAATATTATATTTTTTTTGATATCGTTATTCCTTTATTTCCCATTAGCCCATTTCCATCTAATTTGCTGTTCAGTGCTTCTCTTGGCCAGCTACCTTTGCTTTAAAGTTGTTTTTCTTCTGTCCACAGGTCCTCACTTACACACTCCACGTGACTTTTCACTTTCATGAGTTTGCACTACCCTGGTAGTGTTTCTTTTTTGAGATTCACCCAGTTGTTCACTTGGTTCAGAATTTTTCTATTTTCAGCAATATAGTTTTGTATTATTGTTGACTTGGCAGCTTCTATGAAATGAGTGAACCCAAACAATTATTTCAAATTAAAGTGCAAATAAAGACAAACTTAATTAGTTTGGACACTTTCCCAGCATTATTATGGCATTGGGTGGTTATTGCTGCTGCTGCTGCTGCTTCACAGCTCCAGACTTCCAGACTCGGGGATCATTCTCTTACCCAGCTGAGTTTATTTCTTCTCCCAGCGTCCTTGTGTCCATCCCGAAGGCATATTTTTTAGGTTGGCTGTCCTCTCTGAAATATCCTAGTAAGAGTGAGTCGGAGTGTGGGGGCTCACAATGATGGCACTGCTTTCAGGTTGTACCCTTTGTTACTGTGTTAGGGGGCAGAGTTCTGTCCAAGCGGTGGATGTTTGAAGTGGACTGAAGATAGCTTGCTGTAGCTCCCTAAGCAATGAGGGCAAGTTCTGTAAACATTTTGGGTGGTCAATTGATCAGGCAGAATTAAGTTTGTAGGACTTGCAAGCTTTGTTGGGCCTGTTTTCATCCAGATTATTCTAAACACGCAGCTCGGTCACTTTTGAATGAGCTCTGGGGTGATTTTACGGGATACACTGTGATGGACGCATGAGGGTAGGTACATATTGGGAGCTGGGTTAATGTCGTACAAGCCACAGAGCTGCAACTTCAAAGACTCCTTTCATTCTTTTACTTGTATTTATTTTTCTTTAAACAAAAGCCTGGCAAACTGCTACCTGTGCATTATAAGTTACATGGGATTTTATTATCCAGCAGCTCTAGAGAGGTTAGGAACAGGCACTGATAAAGCACATTGCCGCACCCACCACACGTCAAACCAACTCAGGATCCAGATTAAAACCCGAGTGCAGCCATACACTGGGTGACACCTCAGCACTACGCTAGTTCAGATGGAATGGAACAGTGGGCCTTTCGTTTGTCAAATTTCTTATGTGCTAATATATAAAGAGATTTTTACGAGTTATGCGTTTAATATTCATACTTTTTATTTAGCAATGAATAAAGGAGCCTGGCCTAGCTGGCATTGAAGTAAATAAACATAACATTTCAGTCCATTGAGCTTTCACCACCTGGCTGTCCAGACCCTCCCCAGTCCCCTCTATTTCACTGTGGTGCATAGAGACGTCAAAAGTTCTGGTAAAATACGACTAAGGTCTGATGTTACGTGTCTCATTCGTGATGTGAAATTCTTGCTGAAGTCCAACTTGAGTGCTGCAGGTTGTAGCCTCATCAAAATGTCACTGATGCCAAGGGACCACCATAGGACTCCGACAAAACAAAAAACAAATCAGCGTTGAAACGAGAGTTTGATAATGTCTATTGATTCATTTTGGGTGGACACTACTCGCACTATATGATCAAGTTGTCAGTCGTATGTGTTTTATAACCGTATGAGTATGTTTGGTCTGGTCATGAGTACGTGGCCTTGACTAATTTTTTTTTTAACCATTGACATTTTGTAGTAAAGTTTTACTATTTCAGAAAAATCAATATGGCCACAGGCTCCTGAAAATGTCAACAAAGAAAAGAGCGGCTTTGCTGACTGTTGTTGTGCTGTACTTTGAAAGTAAAAGAAAAGAAAAGGGCAGGTGTAATTGGACATTTGGATTGTTGAGGCACACACAATACAGGCCGTCACTTTACAGAATGATTTGGAGGTACATAATCTGTGCAGTTTACTTTTGTGTGTTTATATCTCGGGTTCTTCCAGTAAACATTTCCTAAGATGTTTTTTTTGTCATTTAGTTGTATATGAGAACTTTTTTGGGGGAAAAAAAATATTGGGATGACAATGACAGTACCCAAAAATGTACTGCAGTTGATGCACAATGAATTTTGGGAAATTTGATGGCGACATTAGAAGATCGTCTCGTGAGGCTGCTCATACGGTGCACAGAAAATCTCTGACATGACAGAAAGTCTTCCCATCATACAACAGCCACATTGTATGGTGCAGTCAGGCATTGCAACCCCTTTCCTACTGCGCTTGAAACGAAGGCCAGTAAAGCTGAAATTTGGGCCAACTCTGAAAATCAAAACTGGCTTAAAATCTTGGAGGAAAAAAAAGTTGCACAGTGTTTGCCTGGCATCAGGGCTTTCTGAATAAGGTGCCTGATTACAACACCCGCAAACCTGATGCTAATAACATGGAAGCCTCGGGCACGTTAGACTGTTCGAGGTAAGGGGACGGAATCCCGAGGTGACTGTTTTCATGGTTTTGTAGCCGTTCGTATTTACTGCAGATGGAGGAAGAGCCACATATTCTTTGTTAGATTAAAATCTGGCAGCAGCACGACCAGATTACATCATGGGGTGCCCTCTTGGTTATTTGTCTTGCCTGCTGTAAGAGTTGTTTGAAATGGCATCAAATGATATGCAGTTTCTTGGCGACAGCCAGCTTATTGAGCAAAGGCAGCCATCGCTTAAAGTTTATAAATATTAAATTTGGTTGATTCCTTTCATCCAAGGAGACTGGCACTTTATGTGATGGTTGGCGCACAGGCAAGTGACTCACTGAAGCGAAGGTGAGAACTGAATTGTCACCCTTGGGGATTAATGTCAACGGGCATAGCCACTACATCATACTGCCTTCCTAATGATTGGCAAAGCTGGCATACTGTATGCTTGAATCTGCAATGTAATCTAGGATGGAGTGTCGTATCAAATGAAGCTTCTAAACAGTTAAAGCGCATTAGGGAGCTGTTCATGTTTTCAGCAACAGAATTTCAAATCCTTAATGAATACCCACCTGTTCTCTTCAGCGATTTTAATTGCTACCCTGTCATTTAAGAGTGTCCACAGTCTTTAAACTGTCACCACCACCACCACTGTATGAAGTTAACAGGCCTTGAAAGTTCAGTGTGTGGATAGCCCACTTGTCCTTTTGTGTTATTTTGTACTCTGCTTTGTAGTGTTCTACCATAATGGTTTTGGATTGTATGGTTCCTTTTATTGCTTGTTGCACTATATACAATAATATTTTAAGACAAGTACATTTTGTCCATTATCACATCATTATAACAGTAATATATGTATTAATTGCTTTTTTTTTTACTGTTTATTAAGTGGGTTTACATCAGGGATCGGCTTTGAGCCCTTTCTTATTTGCAATGATGATGGACTGGATGACAGACGAGATTAGACAGGAGTCCCCGTGGACTGTGATGTTTGCTGATGACATTGTGATCTGCAGGTTGAGGAGACCTTGGAGAGGTGGAGATATGAGAGGAGAGGAATGAAGGTCAGTAGGACCACCAAGACAGAATACATGTGTGTGAATGAGAGGGAGCTCAGTGGAATGGTGAGGATGAGGGGAGTAGAGTTAACAAAGATGGAGGAGTTTAAATACTTGGGATCAACAGTGCAGAGTAATGGGGATTGAGGAAGAGAAGTGAAGAAGAGAGTGCAGGCAGGGTGGAGTGGGTGGAGAAGAGTGTCAGGAGTGATTGGTGACAGACGGGTATCAGTAAGAGTGAAAGGGACGGTCTACAGGACGGTAGTGAGACCAGCGATGTTATATGGGCTGGAGACGGTGGCATAGGAGACAGAGCTGGAGGTGGCAGAGTTAAAGATGCGAAGATTTGCATTGGGTGTGATGAGGACCGACAGGATTAGAAATGAGGACATTAGAGGGTCAGCTCAAGTTGGACAGTTAGGAGACAAAGTTGTGCAGAGGAGAGATGCATGCTGGGTATACTGGGAGAAGGGTGCTAAGGATAGAGCTGCCAGGGAAGAGGAGAAGATGAAGGACTAAGTGAAGGTTTGTGGATGTGGTGAGAGAGAACATGCAGGTGATGGGTGTGACGGAGCAAAATGACAAGGACAGAAAGATATGGAAGAAGATGATCCGCTGTGGCAACCCCTAACGGGAGCAGCCGAAAGAAGATGACGACGACAACTACTGTTTCCTTAAGTTACACTCCACCTAGTTTCACCCCTTGCCCTGCCCGGTGCATTGTTACAGCCTTTCAAGATGAAGCTTGTTTTTTTCTAGCTTAAGAGCAGCTGTAATTCCGATTGAACGTGGACACATCTCATGGACGTTAAGGTTTGTACTTTGTTCCCTCATTTCAGAATCTGTCCAGTTCACAGATTTATTTACATACAGTCATGTGCCTAGTTGAGGTCATTTGTACTCGTGGCCAAGAGTTCCCTCTAATTTTTTGTTTTACTGATGAGTGGGTGTGAATAATCGATGAGCCTGGTACTTTCATTTTACAATCGATTTCTTCATTCCCACTACCCTACACAAGCTTTCCACCCATGAAGTATAAATCTATCACCGTGAAGCACCAACAAATGAAATACGGGTTTTCACCACAAAGCACCAACACGTGATCGCCAAGCATTGTCTAATATACGACGTGTCGATTGGTCACAGTGACACAAGAACAACAAGTCGCTCCCTGTGGAATTTGGGAAGCACAGCGTCATGGCACTGCTCTGTGTGAGGGGCACTGAATGGCAGTTTAAAAGTACTGTGAGGCACCAGAAAAACAGACCGCCAAGACTCGATTATCAGTTTGTGCTACTCCGAACCGGCAGCTGAAGTATGCATACTGGTGACCCACAGAGCCTCTGTTTCTGTGACCGACATACGGGCCTGATGGATGGACTCAAATGAAGCCATAAGTCTGGGCCTGACTGTACTCGTTTTTGAAAAAAATGTTACGGCAGACTTGTCTGTGGCTCACTTTTGTGTTTTTATAATGGACTGATTTTCAGTGCATCTTACACAACATTGTCCTGACTTCTGCATGCTGGAGCCACTAAGCACACTAGACTGCCCGAATTTAGCGGACAGAATCCCAATGTGATTGTGAGGTGAGGTTTTCATGGTTTTGTAGCCCATAAATGCAGTATTTATTGCAGATGGAGGAAGGGGCACACATTGTCTCGTTGATTAAAATAATCTGGCAGCAGCACAACCAGATTACATCATGGGGTGACCTCTTGGTAGCGGTTATTTGTCGAGCCTGCTGTAAGGGATGTTTGCATTGGCAGCCCATGATATGCAGTTTCTTGGCGGCAGGCAACGTATTGAGCAAAGGCAGCTATTGCTAAAAGTCTAATTAATTATTACTTTGGTTACATTATTACATTGGCTGATCCCCTTCATCCAAGGAGACTGGCAAGATCACAATATGTCGTCTGTTTACAGATATTTTGTGATGGTTGACGTTCAGTGAAGTGCAGGTTAGAATAGAACTTGGGGATTTATGCCAGCCACTACTGTACATCATACTGCCTTCCTAATGATCAACAAAACCGACATACAGTATACGTGATTCTGCAGTGCAACTTAGGACAGAGTATGCTGTACTATCAAATGGAGACAGTTAGGTCATGTTAGGGTGCCTTCCATGTTGCACTCGTGGGATTGGATGGGTTAGGGTTGGGGAGTGGCCGGCGAGACTCATTTGTTGGTGCCACTCCACATGGGCAGTATGCATTTGGTTGTCCCGCTCCAGACCAATAGAGCCCCAGTTGCACTACACTTTATGACTGATGCCGTACAGGGCTCCATTTGTTTTTGTAAAATGTTTTTGCAGACTTGTATACTGTATGACCTCACTTTTATCTTTGGTTGATTTTCAGTGCACCTTGCATGATGTGGTCCTAACAATTGATATGCTTTGTGCCTCTGAATATTCAAATATCAGAAAGTGACACTTGATATGGACATAGTAGGGATGCTCCGGTCCATTTTTTAAAAGGCCAATACCGATCACCGATTTCATTTTACTTGTTTGGCTAATGTATTTTTTTTCTTTCTTTATTGTTATCATCCCTTTAAAAAACTTTTTACACTAATCTGCTGCATAACCAGACAAATAGAAGTTTTATTTCCTGTAGAAAAATGTATTTTTATAATTAAACTATAGACCACAGGTGTTAACTTCATTTTTTTAACAAAATGAAATTCTGTAGACTTATTGTTCAGTGACTGTAAAATACTAAAAGAAAATTTCATTAAAGTACTTACTTTAACTAATAGAATATGTACAAAAATATTTATCAATAATACATATGGCATAAAAGAAAAATCATATTTTTTTTCTGTAAAGTTCCTATCTGAAGCATGGCTTAATTAAAAACAGTAGTATTCACCATTTCTCTAACAAATATATATTATTTTGCTTGTTTATATTGCACACGGATGGACACAATGGTCATCACAACTACTCTATCCCACCACAACATTAGCAAGGAATCTGTGTTCCTGGCAGAGTTTTGGTCTTAGGCTCATGTTCAGGTCTTCAGTTCTTCAATGTGATCAGTTATTGACTATGGTATTTGACTGTTTATTGGGTCCATACTCAAATGCATTATGACGCTACCATTTTACACCTCCTTTTTCCTTCACTTCATCGTAAGCCTCCCAATAAAATGAAAAGGCACATACAGCTTAGTGGCGACCAACAGAAACGAACCGCCAGCCTACATACGCAGACCAACGCACAGAAGCAGAAACATCATCACGCCAGAACAGCAGAGACAACATATGACAAACCACAGAGCAACATACAAAGATCAACGGCATCAAATCTCGCACTTCGACAGTGAACGAAAAACGAATTACACACGCAACCTTTCTGAAGGGCAGCGGCAAGCTGCCGGACAACAAGAAACAATACAATGGAAAAACTACAGGGATTCCTTAACACTGACAACTCAAAACAAGATATTCCCTTTATATTGCGGCGTAGGCAATTCCCCATTCGTTTAGCATATCGTATGACTATCACCAGGTCACAAGGACAGATGTTTAATATCATCACAGTTTATTTGCCAGGCCCTGTTTTTACCCCATAACTGCATTTTCCAGAGTTACATTGAAACCTGGGTTAAACATACAGGTACTTGTGGGTTACACACGGGAATATTTTCACTGACAATAACGTTCATGCAACAAACTGTGTTTTCCAACAATAATTATAGACGTCGGTACATGAGCTGACGGCCACACTTCACACATACAGACTTACACGTGCCCTGCATTTCACTTCTTATCCAGTGTGTTCTGTTAACCTGTTCATGTGACACTTTGTATTGTAAATATTCATGACTATAATAACATCCCATACTGATCATGGGACTATTGTAATATTGAGTCCTCTCACAAGCAGGGCTGTGGAGTTGGAGTCGGGAACAATTTTGGGTACCTGGAGTTGGCAAAAATGTACCGACTCGTAATAAATTTAAATTGTAATGAAAACACAATACAGCAATTTCCAATGACCCTTTTCACAAACTGTAGTCCTAATTATGTACTTCTCTGATGTAAGAATAAAGCCCAGTGCACAGTTGTGTTACTACTAGTGAGAAACTCAGCGGAGCGATTATACAACCTGACACTCACATATTGTAATCTGGGTTATGGTACATTACAAAAAGGGGTTTCATTTGATTTCAGATATGACGTGTGTAACAAGTTCATGTGAGTGTACACAAGTGTAGTGATGTAGGTGGAGGTGTGTGCTACGGCCTGATGTGTGTTCAGGGGTTCACACTGGCCAATACGAGAGTCTGCTTCCTAGCCAGTAGTTCTGTGGTTAAATGACGACTTGTATGTTGCCTTCCTTCAATCAACATGGAAAATACATTAGCAGAGGAGTCGGAGTCAGAAGTACCAGAAACTAAGGAGTCGGAGTCGAAGGATTTATCTACTCCACAGCCCTGCTCACAAGTCTCTACTTATTAAAATAATCTCCTTTCTTACCGTAACGGGTCATGTTCTTCTCTCCCTCATCATTTCATTAACACTTTTATTCTTGCGAAATTTTCGCAAGCACAGTTTGCTAGTATTTATATATTCTCACACAAGCAATCAATTGATATTGGCAAATAAACGCTGCTTAAATGTAAATATACATGCACTAACAGGTTTTAATTATTTTAAATCATTAATTGCACTACAGCTTTTTGCTGTTAAAATATACATTTACTATTTTTAAACAAGTGTTTTTTTTTCTTCAGTATATCAGCTAGACATTCAGAATTGTTGAGGTGTAATTATCCAATATGGATTACCATTTTAATGATGTAGTACTTCTTATCAAAACGTCTACTGTATGACACACAGAAACACATGATAAACACAGTACAGATCTTTAAAGCCTATTTTTTTTTACCAAGCAGCAATTTCAAAATCTCTTCTTTTTCTAATTTCAACTGTAAGCTGCTGTATTTGTTTAATCAGGCATGCTGCCCAAACTCAAGCTGTGTCCATTTTAATTTAAAGGACAAAATAAATGTATGAATTCCTTAAAGTAGCTGTTCTTGACATTTGTATGACTTCCGGATTACTTTTTTTTTTTCTTCTTTTTCAGTTTATTACTCCACTTTAATGTAAAGAGTAATCTACCTACCAGTCCCCTCTCGTTCACTGATCAAACTCGTCTCCATTCACTGCTCTTTGTTTATACTGCAGGAAGTTTGCTGCAAAAGAAGGGAATAAAGGCCACACTGGCTCAACTACCATAATACCTGGTGTAAAAGAGCACTACAACTAAATTACTGTAAAGCTTAGAAAAGCAGGGAATGAAAAAAAAATCATCCTTTTTACCGATCACCAAAACAGTCTTATTTTTAGTGAAGTTTGTCCAGGGGATGCTCCAATTGAAATTGGAAAGAGAGTACAGTAGCTCAGTCAGGTCACTTGTGCTTGACACTTGCTACTCACTGGAACACGGTTAAGTGAGGAATGGGTAGCATGGAGGAGAAAGGCTGTGTCAGGCTAACCGACTCTGCACAATTCAATACATATATGGTCACTACAGTATTTGGATTTAATAATCTTCATGTGGGAAAAGGCTGACTCACATAAATAAGTAGAGCCGAATAATGCAGTCAAGGAGGTAGCACATTTCCTCATGTTTGGGTACTTTTCATCTGTGAGTAAGTTCCAAAACTATCCAAGAGCCCCAGACTTCAGCTGAATGTCGTCCTGTAGTGTCAAAATCTCATCCTCCACTGTAGAGGAGTTTTAGGTGAAACAGTGTTGCAATTTGTGATGCGGGTGAATCCCCCTCAACATCTTCCCTATAAATGGAGTGCACTTAAATGTAGCGATTGGCTCAAGTAAAGCTGAGTCTTGAAACCGTCTGTCCAAGTCTGACAGACAATTTTCAATCTGCTCTGTGTAGCGTATGCTGTCAAGTTGTGCACACGCCTTCCATTGCGTCTCCAGCTCTGACACGATGTTTTGGATGTTCCCCAAATCAAGGCGCTGCAGCTTTGAGGACAGATGTTGCATTTTTCGTTTGAAATCATTAACTGAGCTAATCATATTGACCATGGTTTTGTCTTTTCCTTGCAGCTGTAAATTAAGCTCATTCAACATGTTGGTCAGATCGGGGGGAAAAAAATGCCAATTCTAGCGGCCATTGATCGTTAAGTTGCTTGTATTCTGCATGTTTAATGACAATAATAATTCTTTGCATTTATATAGCGCTTTTCTCACTACTCAAAGTGCTCAGCAATTGCAGGTTAAGGGCCTTGCTTAAGGGCCCAACAGAGCAGAGTCTCTTTTGGCATTTACGGGATTCGAACCGGCAACCTTCCGATTGCCAGTGCAGATCCCTAGCCATCTGCCTCAACGAAGGCTTCTTTTATCATCTCCCCATCTTGGAAGGACTCCTTATGCTTAATGATCGAGTGACTCATCCGGAACGATGCTTCGGTGTGTCTGCCTTTGTGTTTGAATTCAGCCGAGTGAAAAATGACGGCTGTCCGATTTAACTGCGATTTTTAGTTCCCTCTCCTTTCTCTTTCTCAGATTGCTTTTCGGAAGGAAGTCAGTTTTTATGAACAGTTTGAAAGTGCCTTTCCACATTTTCCTTCTTTGGAATAGCAGTGATAGATTGACAGATCAGACAAACGCACTTCGATTGTGACATTGTGAGAAAAAAAAAATCCTCTTCCAATTCCACATCCAGCCCATACTTTAGTCGATATAAATTGGAAGGCTAACTAGATAGCCGGAGTATACAGTAGCTTGCATGTTTGATTTTGCGTGCGGGATGACCAGTGTGTTAGAAGAAAAGAGATCTCGGACTGGCCGCCGCCCTGTATGTCAATCAAGTGGCAAATGCCATAGGGAGGATATATGATAGACTAACATTTAAAGCAAAATTTTTTTGAATGTAACGCAATCTACCTGCACTACCTTTGCGATCGATGTACTGGGCACCCCTGCTGTAGGGTATCTGGCTCTTTAACAGGAGCAAGTGGTGGCTGGGAGCGGGTGGAGGGCGACTTGGCCAATTAATAATAGGGTCATTAGCCTGGCTGCTGTCAGGTGGCAGCAGATGTCCTAGAAAGCCAGGCTTTTTTGTTTTTTTTTTTTTTGAAATTGTGTCCATATGGACAAAAAAAAAACTTGTCAATCTGTTACACCTAATCTTAAATCCTCCACCTTATTTCATGTTGTGAACGTGTATTTCTCACCATTACTCGGTTGAATGTGGGTGTAACAGTCATGCTTGAATGGTGATGAGCCCTTCTTGGCTGCCGTTATTTTAGATAATATATAGACCTGAACTCCATAGGTACGAACCTGCAGACTCCCACAACCGTTTTTACTTGCATGTCTCCACAAAATCCTGAGAGTAAAACTATAGCAAAAATGTCACACATGTGCATATTTGTACCTTTTATATGCTTATTTTGTGTTCTCTGTATTTTTATTTATCTATTTTGATTGTGATGTGTTTATAAAGCATGACATGCTTACAACTCCTACTGAGCTGCTTAGTGAGATGCACCTTTGGAAGTGCAGCTCCTCACACAAATAGGAATTCCTGTACAAACAAAGTGACTTCACAAACTGTTAGGTTTAATAATAATAATAATAATTCATTACATTTGTATAGCGCTTTTCTCAGTACTCAAAGCGCTGTCCACACAGGGAGGAACCTGGAAGCGATCCCACAATCTTCCACAGTCTCCTTACTGCAAAGCAGCAGCACTACCACTGCGCCACCTGTGAGATTCTGACAAAAGATTTTTTTTGTTGTTGTTTATGCAGTGCACACACATTAGGAGCAGGCGACTTCCCTAAGTAGCTTTGATACAGTTGTGTGAAAAAGAAAGTGCACCCCCTTTCAATGCTAAGGTTTTACATTTAAGGACATAAACTCGTCTGGTTCTTAGCAGGTCTTTAAATGAGGTAAACACAGCCTCAGATGAACAACAACACATGACGTATTACTCTGTGTCATTATTTATTTAACAAAAACGAAGCCAAAATACAGAAGCAGTGTGTGAACAGTAGGAATTGAGAGGGTAGGCAGCAGCCTGGCGCTGCTAATCAAATGCACTCAGTTAATTGATCATCAGTGAGTGTGACCTCCTCCATAAAAGCACACGTGTTGTCCGTTTGCTGGTGTGGAGCATTCAGGTGTGTGTTAACAGTGCCAAGGAGGAAAGACATCAGCAATAATCTCAGAGAAGCAGTTGTTGCTGCCGTCAATCTGGGAAGGGTTATAAGGCCATGTCCGAACAATTTGAAGTCCATCACTCTGCAGTGAGAGCGATTATTCACAAGTGGAAAACGTTCAAGACAGTTGCCAATCTTCCCAGCAAATTCACCCCAAGGTCAGACTGTGCAGTGCTCAGAGAAACTACAAAAAATCCAAGAGCTCCATCTTAGACTCTGCAGGCCTCAGTTTGCATGTTGCATGTTAAAGTTCATGACAGTACAATTAGAAAAAGACTGAACAAGTATGGCTTGTTTGAAGGGTTGACAGGAGAAAGGGTCTTCTCTCTAAAAATTACATGGCAGCATGGCTGAGGTTTGCAAAGTTGCATCTGAACAAACCATAAGACTTCTGGAACAACGTCCTTTGGACAAACGAGACCGAAGTGGAGATGTTTGGCTACAATGCACAGTGCAACTTTTAATGAAAGCCAAACCCAGCATATCGGCACAAATGCGTCATACCAACTGTGAAGCACGGTGGTGGAGGGCTGATGATTTGAGCTTGTCTTGTAGCCACAGGACCCGAGCACCTTGCAGTCGTTGAGTCGGCCATCAACTCCTCTGTATACCAACATATTCGAGAGTCAAATGTGAGGCCATCTGTCTGACAGCTGAAGTTTGGTCAAAATTGGGTCATGTGACAGGCCAATGATCATAGGCACACCAGCACATCTACAACAGAATGGCTGAAAACAGACAAGAATCAAGGGGTTGCAATGGCCCAGTCAAAGTCCAGACCTCAACCTGATTGAAATACTGTGACGGGGCCTTAAGAGAGCTCCGAAGCAACGTAGTAAAGAAGAGGGGGCCAGAATTCCGCCATAATGGGGTTGGGCAGAAAGTGAGGACTTCAAGTTACGACTCCTAAAGGTGCTTCTACAAGGTACTGAATCAGGGGGTGGACTTGGTTTCTCACACGTGGCCATGGCTTCTCCATTTTGGCTTAATTGTCATTAAATAAATAATGACACGGTGAATCTGTTGTGTGTTGTTAAAACACCTGAGGTTTCATTTAAATCCTTTTAGAACATGCGAAGGACCAGATGACATTTTATTATGTTCTGATATGTAAAACCATAAAAATGTAAGAGGGTGTACTTTCTTTTTCACATGACTGTATATAAATTGGAACACCATCAGTCTTTATGTGATTTACTAAGGAAATAACTGAATGTGCTAAACATTGCATTGCGATGGTCTTTTCCTCCTTATCATTTACTTGCTGTCCTCCACGGCTCTGCCTGTGTAGTAGTGAAACAGGACAACGTTTAAAAATCAATAAACAAACAGGTATTGCTAGCTAAGTGGAGGCGAGGTGCGCTCCAAAGCGTGGCCAGAGGTAGACCGATTCAAACGGGCTGGCGTGTGAGTGAGTAGGTATTTTAATATATATGTACAGTACTGTGCAAAAGTTTTAGGCAGGTGTGAAAAAATGCTGTAAACAAAGAATGCTTTCCAAAATGGAAGTGTTAATCATTTATTTTATGCAGTGAATGAACAAAAGAGAAATCGAAATCAACTCAATATTTGGTGTGACCACCCTTTGCCTTCAGAACAGCATCGATTCTTCTAGGTACACTTGCACACAGTTTTTGAAGGAACTCGGCTGGTAGGTTGTTCCAAACATCTTGGAGAACTAACCCCAGATGATCTGTGGATGTCTGCTTCCTCACATCCTTCTGTCTCTTCATGTAATCCCAGACACACTCGATGATGTGGAGATCAGGGCTCTGTGGGGGCCATACCATCACTTCCAGGACTTCTTGTTCTTCTTTACGCTGAAGATAGTTTTTAATGACTTTGGCTGTATGTTTGGGGTCGTTGTCCTGCTGCAGAATAAATTTGGGGCCAATCATAACCCTCCCTGATGGTATTGCATGATGGATAAGTATCTGCCTGTATTTCTCAGCATTGAGAACACCATTAATCCTGACCAAATCTCCAACTCCAACTGCAGAAATGCAGCCCCAAACGTTCAAGGAACCTCCACCATGCTTCACTGTTGCCTGCAGACACTCATTATTGTACCGCTCTCCAGCCCATCGACAAACAGCCTGCCTTCTGCTATGGCCAAATATTTCAAATTTTGACTCGTCAGTCCAGAGCACCTGCTGCCATTTTTCTGCACCCCAGTTCCTATGTTTTCGTGCATACTTGAGTCGCTTGGCCCCGTTTCTACGTCGGAGGTTTGGCTTTTTGGCTGCAACTCTTCCATGAAGACCACTTCTGGCCAGACTTCTCTGGACAGTAGATGGGTGAACCTGGGTCCCACTGGTTTGTGCCAGTTCTGAGCCGATGGCACTGCTGGACATCTTCTGATTTCGAAGGGTAATAAGCTTGATGTGTTTTTCATCTGCTGCACTAAGTTTCCTTGGCCGACCACTGCGTCTACGATCCTCAACGTTGCCTGTTTCTTTGTGCTTCTTCAAAAGAGCTTGAACAGCACATCTTGAAACCCCAGTCTGCTTTGAAATCTTTGTCTGGGTGAGACCTTGCTGATGCAGTAGAACTACCTTGTGTCTTGTTGCTGTGCTCAATCTTGCCATGACATGAAACTGTCTTCCACAACCTCACCTTGGTAGCAGAGTTTGGCTGTTCCTCACCCAGTTTGAAGCTGTTTCTGTTTCAGTTAATGACTGTGTTTTAACCTCCGTGTGACATTGATGATCATTAGCACCTGTCTGGTAGAATTGGTTGATCAGACACCTGACTAGAATCCTACAAAATCCCTGACTTTGTGCAAGTGGACCTATAAGAATTGATGCTGGTTTGAAGGCAAAAGGTAGTAACACCAAATATTGATTTGATTTAGATTTGTCTTTTGTTCGCTCACTTTGCATTTTGTAAATTGATAACAATCATTATTTATATTTCTGAAAGCATTCTTTGTTTACAGCATTTTTTCACACCTGCCTAAAACTTTTGCACAGTACTGTATATTTTTTTAATTTTATATATATATATAATCATTGATTACATCTTGCCTGAAGAAGGGGCCTGAGTTGCCTCGAAAGCTTGCATATTGTAATCTTTCTAGTTAGCCAATAAAAGGTGTCATTTTGCTTGGCTTTTCTCTACATTCATAATGGCTAACACGGTACAACACCCTAGTACTACTATTATAATAAAGAAATCTTGGGTCATGATCTTCTCGGAAGACACTGACATCCCGCAAGAGAAGGCAGTGAGACTAAAGGACAGCTGCTGTAAATGATTGACATGCAGCTCGGCAGTAACGAGCCAGCAGCTGATCCGTCTGCATCTCCTTAGTGTGCGTTAAGCCCCCCTCCCCCATTTCACCATGTAAGCAGCAGAGACGTGAAGTGGCTGGAGGTGGGCGCTTTTGCCAAGAAGCGTTTTTTGAATGTTGATTGATGAAAAGCGATGTATGAGAGACTTATTTTTTACTTTTTAGTACACTTTTTAACAAGTGTGACTTTTAAAAAGTATTTTTGTGTGTGTGTATAATTCAACTTTCTAATCTTGGGTTTTTTTTTTTCAGTTCTATCCGTTACTAGCGGCATCTGTTGGTGAAATCTTGAACTATTCTTCATATGAAAATTTCATTTCTTAACATGAATTAATTGATCAATTAGTGAAACTGATTATTGATTCATGTACTTTTTTTTTTTTTCCCTCTCTCCCATTAGGCACCCTGCTACTGCAAAGTGGTACGACAGACGAGACTATGTCTTTATTGAATTTTGTGTAGAAGACAGTAAAGAAGTAAAAGTAAACTTCGAAAAATCAAAACTTAGTTTCAGGTAAGCCCCTGAGGGTCTTTGTTATTACTATTATTACTGCCACCAGCCATTACTGGAAAATTTGTGTCACCTGGGAGTATTTCTCATTTGTTCAGTGGGTTGCCTTCCACTGATAGCAGCTTAACGGCCTTTACATTTGCTATTACTAGGAATGTAGCCAGCATCCAGCTGTCCAGTTTTGGAGTGGGATTGCAGTCAATCTAAACATTTTTTTTTTGTTTTGTTTTGTCTAGTTGTTTTGGTGGAGTAGATAGTATATCACATCAAAATGAAATTGAACTCTTTGATGGAATTGACCCAAATGTAAGTTAATGCAGATTTTCATATTTGGGAACAGACTGTTGTATGCCTTTGTACAAAACCTTCAATTCTCTAATCTTTCATTTTTGCTTTCCAGGAATCAAAGCACAAACGTACAGATAGATCTGTTTTGTGTTGTTTACGAAAAGCTGAATCTGGGAAACCATGGCCAAGATTATCAAAAGATAAAGCAAAGGTTTGTACCCTTCCTACAGTACAAGTTTTGGGACAGTTAGTGCCGGAGCTGGTTAAATCTTGTAATTATTGTCTTTAAGAGAGTCTGTGTTTATGTAGAGCCCCATGTGACCTACTGTGCCAACTTGTATGCCCTGAATACCGTGTTTCTCCGAAAATAAGACCAGGTCTTATATTAATTTTTGCTCCAAAAGATGTACTAGGGCTTATTTTCAGGGGCTATCTTCTACTTATTCATGTACAACAATATACATTTATCCAAATACAGTCATGTCATCTTCTGTTGGAATATCGTCATAACTCTCCACATTCAAACCCTGAATTTCTTTCTACTCCAGCCGCTTTGATGATCCTACAGGATTGATGTGCCAGCTTCAGTGTTTGATGAATGGTTCGATGTGGTGAAGCAAAATGCCGACATACAAATGTATTCATGGTGCTTTGGTATTCAAGCGTCGCATATTCCCCCAATGTAATTACACAATATATTTTAAAAGTCTCACACACCATCTTCTGTGCCGTCTTTTTTTTTTTTTTTTTTTTTTTTTTCTTGTACCTTTTCAATACCATCAGAATGTACAGCGGTGTATTTGAGCCACAGAGAAAATAAAATAAGAACATAATGAAAAAGTATTTTGTGATTAAAGTGGATATTTTGGCTTTAACCTCAAAATGTCCACTTTAACCTCGGTAGTTTATTTTATTCTTAAAGCAGACCGTTGTAAACGTCATCTTAAAACCGACCCTGTTGTTAATCACTACGTGCTTCTGGGGCTTCCTCCTGACCTGACAGCAGCAGCAGCAGGCAGCATCGCCACACAGAACACATCACATTTATGATATTCCAGCTCTCTGAACATTTAGAATTCTTAGATTTATACTTGATATCACTTTCTTGATTAAATGCGTTAAAATATGTATGTTACATTTACAGGTAAATTGTTAACTTTGTTTAAATAATGAATACTGCTAATAGTTACACATATGGGGGTGGCACGGTGGCAGAGCAGTAGTGCTGCTGTCTAGCAGGGAGTCACGTCCCTTGTGATCCCTGCCTGGAGTTTGCATGTTTTCCTGGTGGGTTTCCACAATGGGCTCAGTTCTCCATCCAAAGACATGAAGGTTTGGGGATTTGGTGAAGCTACAATGACACCAGTGTATGTGAGTGCTTGTGTTCACCTTGTGATGAGCTGATGCCCCATCCAAGGATTTTGTTTCTGTCTTGCACTGATGCTGCTGGAATGGGTGCATCCCCGAATTGATGGATGTAATCATTAAACATCCTTTTCAGACATATTGTGGCAAGGTGTCCTCGGAATTTAGTGGATGTTATATTACAGAGCAGCCTGAAAATCATGCTAGGGCTTATTTTTGGAGTAGGTCTTATTTTCGGGGAAACATGGTAGGGATGTAGGCCATCTTACCTGCAGTGGACGTGTTGGCTTAGCTGTTGAGTGATGATGACTTGTAAAGTGCCCTTGTTACCTGTGTTTGTTCTTTGCAGATGAACTGGCTCAGTGTTGACTTCAATAACTGGAAGGACTGGGAAGATGATTCGGATGAAGAATTATCCAGTTTTGATCGCTTCTCAGAGGTAAAGCCGTAGTAAGCAGGTCTAAGGAGTACAGCATCATACAGATATAATAGCTCGGTGGGCAGGCCTGCTTAGAACGGATTACACCCTTGCTTAGTCACTGCTCTGAGTGATGTGCTTAACAGGTTCTCAGCAGAAAGCAAGTTCTCTGTTCACTAAAATCGCAAGATGCTTTCATTTTAACCCTGTGAACCATCCAAGTTTTTGCTTCCACCTGTATTCTTGCGATGAGTGCCTGTGCAGCATTCAACATGCAGGTTGTCGTTTGTTGCCCTTCATCTGAGGTTTCCGGTCCCAGTCATGATGGAGCTGCTTGGTCATAGTTTTTTATTCCAACCAGTTTCATAATCACTTGCACCTAGTTGGTCTTGGGTTTTTTTTTGTTGTTGTTACATTTATAAAGGGCAGTAGCATAATAATTTTACATTCATAAGAAATGTCGAAATATCTTAATTGTTCCATAATTTTAAGTTCTTGACACTGTTTACTCACTTTCCTATTAAATCACCTTTGTGTAGTTTTGGTCTCTTTGTTGTATCCTAATGACGATGACAAAAGAGGCTGCAAAGGGTGTACAGAGAGTGCTGAAGAAAAAGCAGAGTGAAGGGAAGGAATCTCACAGAGCTCCCTCAGAATAACCTGAAGGATGTCTGGAATAGAATGGATAGGACATCTAGACTTGAGCAATGGAGAGCTTATGTGTCAATACCCTGAAGTAGTGTTTTAACGGATGTGTCCCTCCTTCCACCCCGTCTTGTCATTTTAATGACCAGGGCCACCACACCATCCCTACTGCATCAGCAACTCCTTCCACTTTAATTAGTATAGCCAGTGATGAGTCCATGTGACAATGTGGGTTCGCTCCAGGCTCCCGTCTCCAGTTTGGGAGCTCTTGAACCGAACACCGTCGGTAATGTCACTGGATGAGCTGGACAGTGAAGAAACAGCGAAGCAAGGGAATGGTGCAAAAAAGTGCAAAGGTGCTTTTATTAAAACCAAAAACAAACGGTGTCCAAATAGTGCAGTGCAGTCAAATGTTCATTAAATAAATAATCCAATAAAAAGATAAAAATCCCAAAAGGTTAAAACAAGGCTATAACATAAGAATTAAAACCTGCAGCAGTCATAGGGGTTACACCAGCCAGACAGCTCCTTCCCGGCCTCTTCAGCTCACTCAGGGTTTGCTTGGCCAACGAGACTTCAGCCGCTGTGGTCCTGGTCTCTACTGACCCCCATCTTAGCTGCCTCTGCCGCAGTCCACTAGACCACTCGGGGTCGGTTGTCCTCCCATCTTCCTTCTCGCACAAGTAGTTGTCCCTCAGATCCTTAGAGCAGACTCCTCCTTGATCGTACCTATTCAGTGGGCACATTCCGTCCCCTTGAGTGCCGATCACTCGCTCTATCCGGGACCCCCAACCGCGCTGACCTTCCTTTTCCTCAGCTGGCTGGCTCGTCCACTCTGTTGTACTACCCTAATTCTGCTCTCTCGCTCTCCAAGTCTTTCATTCTTCCGTCACTTACCGTTCTCTCCTCTTCCCTTTCCGCCTCGCGCTTCTCCTGTCTATTACTGGGATGTGGCGATTAGCAGCTCCCAGTATCAATTACGGATGCAGATGATTCCTTACCTGTGCACATAAGCAAGGAAATGCTGGCTTCATGCAGCATCCAAGAACCGCTCTGGCCCCCTTTTTAAGCCATGAATGCGGCGATTATTTCTTTTAAAACTGGCCTTTTTGATCTGAGCTGTGGACCCGCTATACCACAGTCCACCTCTGGCCATCAGAATGGGATGTCCATAACTGATGACTGGATGAGGGGACCACTGAGGAGGGTACACACAGGAAATGCCATGTGACCCCATGGAGTCGGTCGTCAAGTTTTTAAAGTCTGTGCTGACCAACTTTGTGGTGTCCTATGTCACCTGTGCATACTGCCACTAAGGCTGCCAAAGTACCATTGCTATGACAAATGTGTGGGCACAGGGGTCTCTCAAGACTTGGACTGGAAACCACCACCTTGCTTGTGTTGCCTCATTCTCCCTTTGCTCCCACCCATATGGAAGGGGTGTTTGTACGTATGTCTGCAAGTAAACATCTGTAAAACGGCAGCCGTTCACGAGTCATGCCACCATTTTCTCATGCCTCCTTCAATATTTTGACAGATGATGAACAACATGGGAGGTGAAGATGACTTGCCGGAGGTCGATGGAGCAGATGAGGTGAGTATTGAATCTTTTAATTGTTAATAATTTTACTGGGCTTGAGGCCCAGTCCTTCCAATAGGTCAAGTAGTATTCAGGGCTTATCCATAGAGTGTACAGCATGTTTTTGATTACAGGTATTTGGATAAACGCAAGTCTTTTCTTTTCCTTGCCTCCTAAAGTCAAATCTTTAAAGCCAGTATGACAAACCTTTTTCGTAAGACTTGTCCAGGGTATTTGGTGCTGCTGTGCTGTGCCCTCTAACCTGTAGGAGAGCACATTGTGTTTGTTCTAAAGATTTTGTTCTCTTTTTGAGTCTTACGAAGTAGGCAGGTGTAGCAGATTGTCTGCAAATTTTACGTATTGTAACATAAAACGCTTTTGGTGAGATGTAATTGTTGTAAACCAGAAAGAAAGAACAGTGCTCAGAAGCAGTCCTGGGAGTCAGTTGTCATGAACTTCATTTGTTCCCAGGGGGAAATTCAGCTTTTTTACAGAAGCCGATTAAAACAAATTTATATACACATACCAGAATGACTAAAAGAAATCAAACGTCTGCCTTGGCGTTCCCAGTCCCAGTGAGAATCTATACAGGCGTGTTTCCTGTTGGTATGAAGGAGCCCCAGTTGTGTTTCTTCACACGCCTCTGCTGAATGATTCACTGACTGAAAGTCCTCCGTGTTATTGTGTCAGAGAGAGGATGTGCAGCATTGTTCGTAGTCCATTTTGCTAAGACCTCTGGGAGGTCCGAAGTGCATCCCATAACTGAGCCAGCTCTTTCAGTTAGTTTGTTGATTTGCTGGGCCTCTCTTTAAGTGATATTACCAGCCCAGCATACCACAGTGTAGAAAATTGCTAATCTAAACACCTCACCACATACTCCCGGTTACTATTAACTCATAGTGACAAATTAGGAGTCACTTTTCAAGAATGAGTTAGCATTTTGGTGTTCATGCCTGCCACTCTTTTAAATTGAGTATAGTGAATAAACTGCGAAGATGAACTGATAATCTGTAAATCTTAAACAAGGTGCCGCCAGGAATTTCTTAAGCCCTGAAGGTCCGGTAGAACGCTTTTCCTGCACCATACTCCATGTGTGACTAGTTTTTTGCATTTACCAGTTAGTATGTTATTAGTATTTGCTCCACTTTGCACTGTCTAATATTTATAGATCTTATAGGGTAGAAGCAGATGTTCAAAGTCGCCTTTGAGAGGTTTTTCCTCCTTGCCACCTTAAACGAGGTGCTTTTGTTTTTCTGTCTGTGCACTGAATCCTAGAATTCTAAGTTGATTTAATCCAGTGTCTTCTCCTCACTGATGAACCATTTTGCTGAACAGCATGTGTCCTGGTGCACCTCTGAAACCTACACGGAGCCACAGAGTATTTTTTCGGTACCACTGGGGCGGCACTGTGAGCTGGCCACTTTGAAAACTAATTAAGAAATTGGGTTACTTGTAGATCTGGCAGCACTTGGCTCTCTGTTAAAGTTCCAAAATATATGTGTCAGTGTTTCTTTGGTTTGGGCTGAAGAGTTTTCCTCTTTAATTTTGTTTTTTCTTTTTCTTTGTAGGAGGATTCGGCTGATAGTGATGATGAAAGTACGTAAATGGAGGGTTCTTCTTTGCTACAGATAAGTGACACACAGTAGCTTTGCTGCTCTGCTGGTGGCTGACGAGTGTGCCTATTTGGAGCAGTTATGATCTACTGGTGTGCTGTATACACAATGGAAGGGTACAGTGAGTGGTAATCCTGGGTGCATGTGCCCTCCTAGACAATTACATTCACGTTTATTTGCTTAGTAGACAATTTTATCCAAAGGGGGTCAACATAATGAAGTAAACATCAGTCTGGGGACCATTTTTAAAACAAATGGAACTGCACAAGGGTACATAATTGATCATCACAATTAAAGCGCTCAGAAAACAAAACATAAGTGAGTTACAACTTCTAGATTACGATACCTAATAGCCAATATCACTTAGACAGTAATTCAGGAAGGTGGGATTGACTTGGAACACTTGGCATTACTTTGTTTTTAATTTGTGTCCTCAGTGGACTTGGAAGAGGTGGGCCACTGTTTTTTCGAAACCAGACTCCTGCTTCAGCCTTAATGTCTATACCACTGATTACAAATCCATAAATTGATTGGTTGCGATAACGTGCATTAATATTACAGTGGCAGCATGCTGTCACAAAATGAAACAAGTTGAGGCCATCAGTATCTTCTCCAGCACATTAAAAGTTAAATTGGGTGGTACAAATTTAATCTCGGGTGGTCCCCATTGGTGATAAAATGACATTTTGCCCCAGACACTACTTCAACTAAAACTGTATTTGGCAATCTCTCCCCAAAAAAAGCAAGAAAACATAATCCAGTCCCTTAAAGTTGTAGCCAGTGTGGTGATAGGTTCAAATCTGAAATAAAAGCCTTAAACCCTACTGCATATAATCATTCAGAAATGATGAAACTTCCTCCAGACAGAAGCGTGCATTAAATAAGTGCATGTCTAGAATGTTTCGACAATCCACGTTTCCATTTAAGTGAGACACTCCTGCTGTTGAGATGACGTCCAGGTATACTACGCTGTTCTCTCGTTCTGTTAGTGGCTCCCCGAAAGCGATTCTTGACTGGGATGGGTTCTTCACCCATTTCTGTATTTTTGTTTTTTTCGTTTCTAAGCCTGTAGACACACAGCACAGTGTAAGCGCACAATTTGTTTTTGTTTTTTTTGCATTCTATGTATGTGCTTATCATACCACTTTAACAGTAGACACAAGTTTTAAGGTTATTCATGATTTCTCTAGTCTTTAATAATTGTAATAATAATGACAAGAATTTTTTACATTTATATAGCACTTTTCTCACTACTCAAAGTGATTTCGTCATAGTGAGTGGGGAGCTACTTCAACCACCACAAAATGTGCAGCATCTACCTTGATGACACGATGGCAGCCATTTTTGCACCAGTACGGACACCACACTTGAGCTGTTATGTTAGGTGATGAAGTGCTAAGAGAGGATTCCCCTGTCTCTAACTGGCTGCTTAGGGGGGCCAGAATTACTAGGCCATGGAGGGCAGTTTGGCCTTGTCATTGGGATACACCCTGCTGTTTATGAAGGAGGCCCCAGGGACCTTTACTCCAGCAGCAGCATACTGATTTAAAACAATATTAAATTAAAGAGTGATAAAAATGTAGGTAAAAACAGACAATAACTTTGTATAATGTTAACGTTTACCCCCCCGGGTGGAATTGAAGAGTCATATAGTGTGGTGGATGAACGATCTCCTCAGTCTGTCAGTGGAGCAGGACGGTGACAGCAGTCTGTCACTGAAGCTGCTCCTCTGTCTGGAGATGATCCTGTTCAGTGGATGCAGTGGATTCTTCATATTTGACAGGAGTCTGCTCAGTGCCCGTCGCTCTGCCACAGATGTCAAACTGTCCAGCTCCATGCCTACAATAGAGCCTGCCTTCCTCACCAGTTTGTCCAGGCGTGAGGCGTCCTTCTTCTTAATGCTGCCTCCCCAGCACACCACCGAGTAGAAGAGGGCGCTCGCCACAACCGTCTGATAGAACATCTGCAGCATCTTATTGCAGATGTTGAAGGACGCCAGCCTTCTAGTGAAGTATAGTCGGCTCTGTCCTTTCTTACACAGAGCATCAGTATTGGCAGTCCAGTTTATCATCCAGCTGCACTCCCAGGTATTTATAGGTCTGCACCCTCTGCACACAGTCACCTCTGATGATCACGGGGTCCATGAGGGGCCTGGGCCTCCTAAAATCCACCACCAGCTCCTTGGTTTTGCTGGTGTTCAGGTGTAGGTGGTTTGAGTCGAACCATTTAACAAAGTCCTTGATGAGGTTCCTATACTCCTCCTCCTGCCCACTCCTGATGCAGCCCACGATAGCAGTGTCATCAGTGAACTTTTGCACGTAGCAGGACTCCGAGTTGTATTGGAAGTCCGATGTATATAGGCTGAACAGGACCAGAGAAAGTATAGTCCCCTGTGGCGCTCCTGTGTTTTATGACCACAGAGAGCGTCAGGATCTCAGTTTTACATCTCACCCAAAGGACGGAGCCATTTTTACTGCACAGTGTCCTCATCACTGCACTCGGGCATTTGGATTCACATTCAGACCAAAGGGTATGCACCCTCGATGGTCACACCAACACTTCTTCCAGCAGTAACCCAAGCTTTTCCTAGATTGTCTCCAAGTACTGGCTGGGCCCAAACATGCTTGGCTTTCAGCATCATTCATGCCACGTGGATTGCTTAAAAACGGCAACTAAGCTGCTGTTTGTGATCAGAGAAGTGGTATTCTATAAGTGGGGCACAGTTGTTTTACAATTCCTTTTTTTTTTGTTGTCGTAAACATACTTTGAAAGTGCACATTTTTTTTGAAACTGGCAAAAGCATTTGTACAGCTACACCACTGGCACTAAACTGGTGAAGGGGGGCATTGTAAAAAGAATATAGCCTAATTGATCAAAGCAAGTGTCTGGGCAAAATGACGTCACACCAAAATTGAGAACAATTAACCATAAGTTAAAATGACCAAACTTGTTTGTTTAATCGCAAGTGTGTCGGGGAGATGAAAGCCTCTCCGTAGGCCTTGAGGAATATTTAGTAAATCAACCCTGTTGTTGTTGTAGCTGTACATTAATCTGTCGTAGGCTTGCTATCTGTCAGATCTAAAGAACAGCATGATTAAGACTTTTATGAACCTGCTTATTCCAGTGCACACACACTGTGGTGTTCACACAACAACTAACGATTGATTTAAAATATTATTTGTGGATTTTGGTTTCTGGCTTTGAAGAAATTGAATCAGATACATCAAAGTGTCCGTTACAATGAAAGATGCCTTTGATGTGCAAATTAATGATTTGTCAGGTTCAGAATCATTCGGAAGTACACAGCTGATCCAGAATATAAAGAAAACAACACCTGAATTCAATTGGTTGGCCCAGGGACAAAACTAAATCTTCCTTGAATGCCTTTCTCAAGTAACCTGTCAGTATATTAATACCCAGAATGACCGGAGTTAGAATTATGATGGTGATGATGATGATGATGGTGAAATTTGAGGGTCCTCTTGAGAGCATGTGGGAAGAAGCCTAGGGAGCATGAGCAGTTTAGTGTTTCCCTCCAGAAACCTGTAATTAGTAGATGGCTGTAGTTGTTACAGAGGTGGTACTGATTAAATTACGGTTGCAATAAATGTCTTTTTATAGAAAAGTAGTAAAGCATACACACTTAATTGAATTCCAATGAAAACATGCATTAAAAAAATCTGTATGGCTAACTTAACCACATGGAGGGCACTTGCTATCACCATATTAGTTTGTTTGACTTAAATACATCGTGTAATTATATAAACACAGAATGGAGATCTTCTTCCACAACATTCAAAACCCTCTAATGGCGTTGTACTGATACTGGGTTCTGAATGTCATGATTTAATAGAATGCCATTCAAAACCAGTGGCTTTTATGTACTCTGCTAATAGAATCCAATTTTAACTGTCATTCGTGTTATTTTTGAATATGACTCACTGTTGCACAAATGTTTGAAGCACGGTGTGTGCTCTCTCTTTTTAATGAGGTAAGCAGAAACTAAAAATGCTCCAACTTTCCTAACAGTTGGTTCCTGAGTTAGAACATTAAAAGAATTGTAACGAGGACTGGCTATTAAGATTAACAAGCTCGTCCACCCTAACGTCAAGTTGAGATTTGAAGGACCCTAAAGTCCTACAATCATTTATTCCAGGCGTCGCTTATACACCTGAGTGTTCCACCGTGCCGACGACTTCTAACTTGTTATAATAAGCAGCATGCTGTTTGCTTTGCATATGTTAAATTATTGAAAGGGCGAGGATTTGCTGTAGGAATGAATGCAGGAGCAGATCTTGCTGATGCCTGAAGGCAATGTCAGCAAGTTTCAGACAGAAGGCCTGTCACATTTAAGGATCGGTAGTTGCTAAAGTCTCGTCACTCCCCAGTGCTGGAGTGGCGTCCCCAAGTGAACCACTGTGACCAATTACGAGGTTGTTTCTGAGTTTTCACACGGGTTCAAAGGTGTGTATTGCATCAAGTGAGTAGCACAAGGTTTAGGGTCATTTTGGCAGGCAGTTGACGTAACGGCAGAATAAGAACAGGAGCACAAATGTACACAATAGACAACTTGGCTGCACTGGGCCCACTTCCAGAATTTGTAGTAATTTAATTAATGAATTCAATTTGCCTGAGGATTAGATACTGCAGTGACTTTACACAGCTCGTCTTCTGATGTCAATGCTAGGTGAAACTGCAGTGTAGTGGAGAAGAGAAACCCGCAGAGTGCTGACTGGAGGCCTGAGAATGAGTCACGCACTTCAGGGCAAATGCAGAATCGGTGGTGTTTAATTGGGGTGGTTTCTGGGGCAGGTTCAGTGCTGTGCTGATGTGCGTTTGCTCCACATCTGCTTCTTTTCTCTGGTCAACTTGTCAATAGCCATTAACGCTTTTAACAGCCTTGTTTCAGACCATATTGGGCCCTTTTAGGGTTGTTTGTTCCGCTGCGTATTGCAGACAGATAGCTTTGAGCAGTGTTACATGCTAGGAAAATAGAGACCGGTCCCACATAGGAAATAAATGGTGAAATAGCAGAACAAGTTGCATCTTACAAATCAGGGGTGCCCAACTCCAGTCCTGGAGGGCCGCAGTGGCTGCAGGTTTTCATTCTAACCCTTTTCTTAATTAGTGACATGTTTTTGATGCTAATTAACTTCTTTTGAATTCATTTTATTTGACTTGCTCTTGAAGACTCAGACCCCACAATTGTTTCGTTTTCCTTAATTAGCAGCCAAAGAATAATGAGATACAAAATGAGCCAAAACAGGACCAGCAAACTGTGACCATCATACAATATCTGAAAATAAAGAAAGGTGAACGTCTCGGGAATGCTGATCTGCTCTTAGAAAAAAGCAAATCCACAATTTCAGAAATGTCTGCTATTGCACAATGAGAGCAGCAACATGCCATGAAATTAAAGAACGGGTTTACTGTAATTAACGACAAGACTCGGCGCCTCATTAAGCAACTGGTTGGAGTGAAATTGGTTGGAGTTTGAGGCCCTGACTTAGTTGGTCTTCTGTTGGCTGATTCACTTCACATTTCACTTCTGTTTGGGTGCCATTTAAGGAATGAAATGAAGCAATTCAGGAAAACATTTCTTAAAAACCAAGTCAATTAAAATTAATTCAAAAGAAGTTAATTAGCAGCAAAAACAGATCACTAATTAAGAAAAGGGTTAGAATGAAAACCTGCAGCCACTGCGGCCCTCCAGGACTGGAGTTGGGCGCCCCTGTTATAAATAATGAGAGGTGGAGACTGGTAACTAATTATGATTCAGCGAAAGTGCTTTAAAAACAGCTAAAGAATCCAGAAAGGCCGTTTTTCTTGTGTAAATTGTACAACTTTAGTGTGATCTGTCACATTCTCCATACGTTGTACTTACAGTGGGTACGGAAAGTATTCAGACCCTTTGCTGTGACACTCATATATTTAACTCCGGTGCTTTCCATTTCTTCTGATCATCCTTGAGATCACCTTCATTTGAGTCCAGCTGTGTTTGATTATACTGATTGGACTCGATTAGGAAAGCCACACACCTGTCTATATAAGACCTTACAGCTCACAATGCATGTCAGAGCAAATGAGGAACTTCCTGAAGAGCTGAGAGACAGAATTGTGGCAAGGCACAGATCTGGCCAAGGTTACAAAAAAATTTCTGCTGCACAGTGGCCTCCATAATCCTTAAATGGAAAACGTTTGGGACAACCAGAATCCTTCCTAGAGCTGGCTGTCCGGCCAAGCTGAGCTACCGGGGGAGAAGAGCCTTGTTGAGAGAGGTAAAGAAGAACCCAAAGATCACTTTGGCTGAGCTCCAGAGATGCAGTCAGGTGATGGGAGAAAGTTGTAGAAAGTCAACCATCACTGCAGCCCTCCACCAGTCAGGGCTTTATGGCAGAGTGGCCTGTCGGAAGCCTCTCCTCAGTGCAAGACACATGACAGCCCGCATGGAGCTAAAAGACACCTGAAGGACTCTGAGATGGTGAGAAATAAGATTCTCTGGTCTGATGAGACCAAGATAGAACTTTTTGGCCTTAATTCTAAGCGGTATGTGTGGAGACAACCAGGCACTGCTCATCACTTGTCCAATACAGTCCCCACAGTGAAGCATGGCGGTGGCAGCATCATGCTGTTGGGGTGTTTTTCAGCTGCAGGGACAGGACGACTGGTTGCAATCGAGGAACAGATGAATGCGGCCAAGTACAGGGATATCCTGGACAAAAACCTTCTCCAGAGTGCTAAGGACCTCAGACTGGGCCGAAGGTTTACCTTCCAACAAGACAATGACCCTAAGCACACAGCTAAAATAACGAAGGAGTGGCTTCACAACAACTCTGTGACTGTTCTTGAATGGCCCAGCCAGAGCCCTGACTTAAACCCAATTGAGCATCTCTGGAGAGACCTAAAAATGGCTGTCCACCAACGTTTACCATCCAACCTGACAGAACTGGAGAGGATCTGCAAGGAGGAATGGCAGAGGATCCCCAAATCCAGGTGTGAAAAACTTGTTGCATCTTTCCCAAGAAGACTCATGGCTGTATTAGCTCAAAAGGGTGCTTCTACTAAATACTGAGCAAAGGGTCTGAATACTTAGGACCATGTGATAGTTCAGTTTTTCTTTTTTAATAAATCTGCAACAATTTCAAAAATTCTTTTTTTTGTCTGTCGATATGGGGTGCTGTGTGTACATTAATGAGGGAAAAAATTAATTTAAATGATTTTAGCAAATGGCTGCAATATGACAAAGAGTGAAAAATTGAAGGGGGTCTGAATACTTTCTGTACCCACTGTACCTGTTCTGTATCTTTGGCTTATTCTGCACCTTTGCAACATGCGTGCCCAACATGAAGTCGGACTCCATCACCTGATTACAAGATATGTTTTTTTGGTATTTTTTCAAATCAAAGTTCTATCCTCACAAACATGGCAGTGTATGTACTTGACATGTCCAATTGTGTTCTGAAGTTAAGTGTTTGCTATAAATTTTAAAAAATACTTAGCCGGTCCTGGCATTTTACAATGAAGCCTAAGAGTCATGGGGCATAAAGCATGAAAGCTTACCAAACATCTTTTTTTTTTTTTCCCAAGCCAAGATGGTTGTTGAGGGTTAATCCACGTCTTGTGATTTTACACACGCCATTTTAGAACAAAAAAAAAAAAACACAAACCATCAATATTATGAGTTTCTCTTATGACCAAATATTTATGTCAGAAGTCACACAAGGAAATAGAAAGCATAGGCGGAGTGGCGACTCTGAGGCTAGGGATCTGCACTGGCAATCGGAAGGTTGCCGGTTCGAATCCCGTAAACGCCAAAAGGGACTCTGCTCTGTTGGGCCTTTGAGTGAGGCCCTTAACCTGCAATTGCTGAGCGCTTCGAGTAGTGAGCTTTGCACATTTGCTTTGGTCTCTCGCCAGATGTCAGTACCATTTCAGAGGTTGTTTGCTCTTCGCTACTCTTGCATGCATAGGGAATTGAGGTTAAATCAACAAAACTATGTAACGTTCCTTCTAGCAAAGAGAATCAAACTAAAACGTAAGGGTGAGCTTTGTTGCAGTTTACAGCTGATTACTGTCCTTGACTCCTGAATTTTGACAAAAGTCGACATCAGCCCTTAAAGAGTTCAAACGAGCAGATCAGACACCCAGGCAAACAACAATCAAAGGCTGAAACTACTTTAGAGTCGGACCCATCCATCCATCCATCCATTATCCAACCCCCTATATCCTAACTACGGGGGTCTGCGGGAGCCAATCCCAGCCAACACAGGGCGCAAGGCAGGAACAAACCCTGGGCAGGGCGCCAGCTCACCGCAGGGCGAGTCAGACGCACTGATGAGTAAATAATGGATTAGTTAAACAATCAGAAGACCTAGAAAAGTAGAATGAAAATCAAGATGAAAATTCTGTTAAAAAAAAAAAAAAATACATTATTCCTATATAACTGCTTGGTACATTTTATTTCGTTTTCTAATTTCTATATTGTTCCCTAAACACAGAACTTGGGAAATAACAGATCACTTAATTAAACCAGGAGTTCAATTAAAAACAGAAGCTGGTTGGAACAAAAACCTGCAGCCACAGGGGGTCCCCAGGACCAAACTTGGGAAACACTGGTTTATGCCAACCTAAACTTGAAATTTAACCCTCGGGCAGTTAACCTTTTCAACATTTTAGACCATTCATTGCCCTTCTGGTTAACTTTGAAGACAAACTGGAAAAACTGAGGTGTTGTAAAACTTTTGACCCGTAGTGTATAAGAGATCAGGTGGTTTAATGAGAAATGCGTGTCCATCAGTGACCGGGCAGATCCATAGAAGTTGCCTTACGGAGGGGGTGTATGTAAAGTTATTCGTCTGTCTGTTTATTCGGTGGTCCAGATCTAATTACTCTATAACTTAAGTTTATTACATAGAGAATTCACAGCACCTGCCCTGCACATAGAGATTTCACTTAAAATTGTTTTTGTTGCCGATAGACGGCATCACCTGCCCTGCATTCCAAAATGGCGGGGGAGACGGTTGTCAGTCGAACAGTCGCATAACTAGATCTGGACCACCCTGTACATGTGTATGCATGTGTAATGTATGTGTGGTTCCTTACACCGTAGTTTTCTTTCCTTGTCTTTTATATTTAAAACGTGTTGCATGTCTGTGTATGATAATTGTTTATTGATGCATAAACCAAATGAATTTGCCCACATGGGCTTAGGAAGGTGGATGTGCAGTGCCAGGATTGCCTCTCCTGCACTTGGCATCCTAAGTGCCAACTGTAGTTTTTGGTATAGGTGAGCCTTGGCAGAGTTGTGGCTCTGGTGCTTCGGCCCGATTGTGCCCTGACTTCTTGTTTCTTTCCTTGTCTCTTCCAGAAATGCCTGACTTGGAGTAAAAAATAACAGAACAACCGAACACGTGTACAGCTTGGAGGACACCTTCCAAAAAAATACAAAATAAAGAGAAAAAAAAAAACACTGTCGAAGAACCCAATAAAATTAAACTTGTAGATTTGAGTTGATAGCTGTAAAGACTGTGGTTTTGCTTCTTTTAAGCCATTTCAGCAGTAGAGCAGCTGTCATCGCCGAGGGTGGATGCATACCGCTGTACAGGCCCGATTCTGCGTTCTCTTCTTACGGGCCATCGTTAAGTGGCTGTTCAGTTACGCGAAACTCGATTGTATCGGCGAGTTTCAATTAGAGACGGGTAATTTTAATTTACATCATTTTAGGTTTTTTTTTTTTGTTTTTTGACTAAGGGGGTGGGGTTCGGTGGGGGGGGCTTTGATGCCAAGCAAAGCGCTTCTATATAAAAAAAAAAAAAATGAGCAAACTTCTGAAGTTGTCGTTCGTTGATGTTGTCTGTTGGTGCGTTTGCAACCTCTTTTGTATGAAGGACTGGCAGTGGTTGACGTTCCCTGCCCCCTTCGCCCCACTTTCGTTGGCAATCCCATTGGTCCAGTATTCTGTCGTTTTCCCTGCTCCGCCACACTTGCCCGTTGTTTTATGAGCCATTTGTTTCTTCTCTAGAAGGGCTGCACATGGATGCCTTGCTTCTGCCAGAGGAAGGCATGGTTTGGGGTGGAGGGGGAAGCAGCTCGTGGGAGAGGGCGGGCACTGTGTGAAGCCTGTACATGCTGGTATCCATTACACCCTTGGCTTTAAACTGGTGAGAGAAGCGACCGCAAGCTCTACATCTGTTGCTTCCAGATCTTAACAGACTACACGCAGCAAACAATATATTGTACATTTTAGATGACCAAATTGTATTTGCACTGTCAATATAAATCGCAAGTGTAAGAACGAAACGAGCAATGCCCACCTTTGTCAGTGTGTGTGTGTGTGTCTGCGTTTCACCTTCTTGCAGGCTGGACAATGTCAGTTATTGTTGAATGCAGTGGGAATTTTTTTAATGTCTTACATCTTTCTAATAAATTGTCTGACTTGAGTTACTGCACCCTGTATGCTCATCTTTTTGTTTTTTTGTTGTCTGTTACCGATGATGTAGGGTGCTGGGGACTTGTTCTTCTCTAGCGGTCCGTGGTGTCCAGTGGCTATCTGGGAGGACCGGGCTGGGGGGTACTCACTGGGCTGCTGAAACAAGTTAACGCTTGTGACATGTGGTCGATAAAAAAAAAAAAAAATAGAGAAACCATACCTCTTTGCTAAAGTTGATGTCACGGAGACTTCTAGGTGGGTGACAAGGGGGCAGTGGCTGGTCTCATCGCCTTAGGATGTCAGATTACATGACTAGGATGTGTCATATTAGAGGACTCCATGTTAACGTTCCTGCACGGTGTTGTAAGTTCACTTTTTTTTTTTTTTCTGATGGCGCTGCCGCTGTACGCAGGGTTTATAGGTGCGGCGGGTTCAGCCGCCATCTTGGCCCTTTTACTGTTCTGTTGTGATACAACAAGGACGACGCATCAGATAGACGAGCCCCTCTTGTGTTGTCTCATTTCTCGTTGCTGCACCATTCGCGTTGTACTGTCAGGTGGGGGGTGTGCATTGGTCATCGGAGCCCACCGCCTCAAATTAAGACAATCAGATCTACCGTCCTGGCCAGTTGGCACCCCAATATTTCTTTCAGAAAACGCACCGCTTCTCCCGGGAAACTGTGGTGCAAGTGTAAATACTTTGATCTTCACGTATTTTATTTCTTTTGTTTGCAGTCGAATCTGCTGTCATTCCACACCGAACTCCAGACACCGACTGGACAAAAATTATTGGCACCATTTTAAAATTGGAAGGGATAATTGGATTTCAGTCATGTGATGCACCTTTAAGTGGTATTGAAACTCGCCCCTAGCAGGTAACGGCTCGTTCAGCCAATTGAAATGGAGAAAAGTTTCATCTCCATCTTTGTGTGTGTGTGTGTGTGTGTGGGGCACACTGAGCATGGAGTGAAGAATTGTGAGGACATGAGACCCAAAATTGTGGAAAAGGCCGGACTGCCTCAAGGCTACAAGTCCAGTGTTGAATTCTTCTCAACCAGAAAAACAAAACCTGTAACAGAACCATGTAAATATGACAGCACTAACAAATACAAATCGGAAGATAATGCCGAGGGTCCACTGCTGTCCCGAGGCTGAGCTGGTGCACGTCCTTCACGTGACATTTTGCCGCCGTCACCAATGCACAGCCTGACGTCACAGTAGACCCCCGTTTCTCTCGCCTATGAGTGTAGAATGTCGGTCCTGATCCGTATGGTCGAGGCTACCCTTTGTGTTATTGTAGACCACCACAGCGCCAGGCACATTTCATCAACACGACCATCGAGAGTTGTCACTTTTTTAACAGAGCTTAGGGGGTCCTGATGCCTTTCTTGCCCTTCAACTTGGTCTCAATCATTTTGCCTTTTTTTCCATGAAGCTACTTGCACCCCAGTGAACCTTCAGGTGACTATAAACTCGCCAGGCATATCACGGTGGTCCGGTCGCACAGCGACACAGCCTCCGAGTCACAATCCGTGTCGACATGTGATCACCAAGTCGCATTGTCACCACTCTCACTTGGTTCCGTTTATTCTCAAACTGGTTTTTGTGTTTCTTTGTTTACACAAAATGTTTTGTTTGAAGGCTCCGCCCCACTCATAAATATTAATGAGGTACTACAGCGTGTATAGAAATAATTGCATAGTTTACTGTCAAATAATGCAAAGAGGACGCGACACGTGTTTTGCCCTCATTTGGGCTCATCAGGCATACACATTCTACTGCTCCCCTCTCGGAGAATCAAACCTCGGACGTCAGTGTCAGAGACGAAGCCCCTTTACGCTGCGCCACGGCTTGTGGTTCGTTTATTTGACAGCCTGTAGGTCCGGAGTAATTACATTCATTGCATTCGTAGTCCGAGTCTCGACGACCTGAATTGTGTGGGTGGTTACACTGCGTACGCCTGATGAGCCCAAATGAGGGAGAAATGCGTGTCGTGTACTCTTTGCATTATTTGACAGTAAAACTATGCAACATTCCGTGATCTGCTTCTCGCAACTGAAGAGGGCACCGTAGCGGATGTTTGCTGAATGGCAGACCAACCACAAGCGTTACCTGGTAGGTAACCACCCACACAATTCAGGTCGTCGAGACTCGGACTACGAATGCAATGAATAGAAATAATTCTATTTTTTTTTTTGGGTGCAGCCTGATGTTACTAGGGCCAGCATTCCGCCACTAGATGGCAGTAGAAGACCATCCCAAGCATTATTTGCGCTTAACCCTCATAACAGCGTATCGGGCTTAACCGTTTTTACATTGAATTCCAAGCCCAAGAAATGTTCCGCGGTAACGCCATGGAGATGAAGCGTCACTCGGACTGCCGTGCGTGTGAATATCTAGCAGAGAGTTTCTGACAGATTTCCACAACCCCTTTGTGTGAAGATGTGCCTCATTAATCTCAAATGCACTTCCCCTGACTCTCCACAAGGTGGCCTCTTGCTCCCCAAAACCTTGTTTAATGAGACTGGCAACATGAGAAGCTAACTGGTGGAGAACGTGCAGACTCTATACAAGCTGAACCCGGGATTGAGGGGTGGCTATCTGGGAATGTCTGTCCGTCTCCTAGACAACCCTACACCCTTTGACCAGTCTGGGACAAATTGTGCATAGTTGCTCTCTGGGACCACACAGACCAGACCAACAACTTCAGACCCCAAATTTTGACCCAGTGGACTTTATTTTCCTGTGCGCTACATTTTGCACACCAGTGCCACCTGCTGGCTCAGAACAAGTGAGACAGGCTGAAGCCAGACTAGGGTCCAAATTGGAGAGTTGATGGTGGCTATGAGTTGGGGCCAGTGGAGTCTAAACAGGTGGGTGATGCCCCCCAAGTGCTGGGCCTGGGGTCCTCCCCTTCAATGCCCATTTATATTGTGAGCTTTTCCAGGTAGTCCCGCCTCCTGAGAAGTGGACCCGTTGGCAGTAAAGTATTCTTGGCACAGTGAAGTGCCCTCATGGGGCAGCTGATTGATTGGCGGTTCTGTCGTTCACAATGGCACTCGGTTTTGTCTTTATTCTCTCCTTTGCTGTGACCTCTCGGGGTCCAGAGTGTGTCCCGTAACTGAGCCTGAACTTTTTAATTAGTTTGTTGATATGGTGGGCCGCTCAGCCCAGCACACCCCGCTGGCCTTCGCAAGATGTGAAGGACGTCACTTTCCACAGGGCTGGATTAAGTGCCTAGGGCAGCAAGAGAAGAGAGGTGGGCACCAAAGACACTTTGTAGTGCTGGGTTTGCCATGGGGCAGATAGTGCAGCTGAACCAGGGTCCGCAGAAGGGGGCTGCCACTTTAAATGAAGTAATAATAAAATAGTAACCATAGAGGTTAAGGATACACGTTAATCTTGGGAATACAACAAAATTTGAAGCTGGTAACTGCCACCCGGTCCACAAAGGCTCACGTGATTGTTCCTGTCTCGGTGACGTCAGCCGTCCACTGACTGAGCGCAGCTCATAAACTTGGGGTTTATATTGAGTGCTATGGGGTTTGTCCCTACCCAATCTGCGCTCATGTGTGTATTGAAAGCCTAATATACCGTAAAGTGTTCATGCATGAGTTAAACAGACAGGGCGGCACCGTAAAGCTTTCAATACGCGCGGGTTGGGGTGGCAGTGGGGAGCGGGTAGTGACACACTCGGCATGCGCTTAATGAAGAAATCCACTTTAGGGGGTGCGGGCTGATCTGACCTGTGCCTGTCGATTCACAAGTGACAGTTTGGTACGGTATATTAATTTCAGTTCCACATTACTTGACCATAATGAGAATTTTCACCCTGCAAAATAAATGAACCAACCTTCCCGGCACAATGTCTGAGGTTTTACCTCCGGCACTGGCATCTGAGGCTTGATCCCCGCCAGGGGACGCATAGGTGTACACGTCTGATGAGCCCCAATTAGGGTGAAACACGTGACGTGCTCTTTGTGTTATCTGGCAGGTACTCGGTATGTGTGTGTGTGTGCGTCGTAAAACATTAGACATGCGCAGTACAAATCGGGCAGCGTCATCAAAGTCTTTTTTAGTGCATGAGACAAATCGGATGGGGACTCGTGTCGCAAAATAAAAATAAATGCGGATCGGGTAGTCGTAACACGTGCACACGCAGATCGGGTAGTAACAGGGTCTCTAAAGGTCTTCCCCCAGTTTCTTAAGACAGGGGGCTGCTCTGCCCTTTCTTCTCCAGTTCCTCTGTGTTGTGGAGGCCAGTCCAGGCTGTCACTGAGGCAAAGCCTCCCAGTATCCCCATTTTTGGTGCCGACTTACTTAACATTTATGTTACAATTGGTTCCATTTCTTGTGGTTTTCCAGGCAGGTGAAGTGTCAGGAGTGGGATTTGAACCCACAGCCTCAGGGTTTGAAGTCCACCACATCCACTCCTGACTTGTCACTGGACGCTGAGGCTCTCTGGTGAGGTGAAAGTCACCAAGCTCTTCTTCAGTTTTACTGATGTTGAGTTACAGACAGTTCTCAGAGATCCCCTCCGACTCCTCTCCTTTGTCTCAATGCCCCCCATGAGTGCAGACTCATCTGTGGATTTAGTCTGAGGTGTACACGGTGACGGTGACAGGCCTGTCTGTCCCTTGTGGGGCTCACACAGGCCCCAAATCTCACAAATGGTGGTCTGCCTTATGAGAGAGAGTCAGTCCGTCACCTGCAGGTCTCTGAGTTGGGGGCTGGATGGTATTGAAGGCACCCGAGAGATCAGAACCGCAGATGC
This sequence comes from Erpetoichthys calabaricus, assembly GCF_900747795.2. Taxonomy (NCBI): domain Eukaryota; kingdom Metazoa; phylum Chordata; class Cladistia; order Polypteriformes; family Polypteridae; genus Erpetoichthys; species Erpetoichthys calabaricus. The sequence continues at coordinate 306,977,421 of NC_041396.2, forward strand.
CTGATGTTGCGGCCAGCGTCGATTCTGTCCGGAGACAAACCTGAGACACACATACAAAGTGCAAGGCAGGTGGCGTATAAATAAAATGTCATCGTCTTCTTAAGGCAGCGCAGCAGATGGTGACATCTACAAGTCTGCTCCTATGTAAGAACATTGTGAGATATCTGAGGCCCAGCCTGAACAAGGAGACCACCAAATGAACTCTTTGTGAGCCTGGTGGTTTTTTGGGGGGGGGGGGGGGGGGTGTTTAGACCCTGTTCTTCTGTCCGCTTTGTTTGGTTGTAGCCCAGTCCAGGACATTGGGCGTTGTGGGAGAAGTTCAGAGGGGTTCTGGTCTGGATGTGAGGGTCTCTGACGGCGTTCCCTGACTCTGGCGGGGTCCAGGTGCTGCAAGATGAGGTGAGTTGGTTGGTGCCAGTGATGTGTTCTCTTCATTGTCCCTCGTTCTTGTCACGTTTAGTTGTGTTGGCAGAGCTTAGATGCGATGAGTAGAATTGAACAAGCAGCTCCTGTGGCAGGCTCAAGTCCCTCACCCTTTGTTATGATGGGAGTCTCTGTTGGTCTTCCATGTCGAGTCCCAGGTGACTACAGTGCCCACCGAACGTGAAGGTTTCCACAACTGGCACCTTACTGGTAAGTATGGAGAGGGAAGGGAATCCTGGAGGGTCTCTACGAGGTTCATTGTGGTCTGTCACGAGAAGTGACGGCGTCCCTCGGCGATGTGTCTCCGTCTTCAAGAACATCGACCAGGACTCGGGTTGCTCCGGGCGTCAGACGAGGTTGCTTCTTTTTCCCCCAATTCTGTTCCTTCTCTTGATGGACTTCGTTATGCAGAGTTCAGGATCTGTGGGGAGGGCCGGTCCTGTCTCACCGATCTCGATTTCGCACTGCTGTCACCAACGGTCAAAAGGGACTGCAGGGGCCGATCACGAGAATGAAGGAAAAAAGATTGGGCTGCAGATCCTCCCCCGGGACTCATTCCACATTCGTTGCCTGGACCACCTCAGTCGGCTCCTCTCCATGCAGAGGGTTGGTGGCTCTTCGCCAAGCTTCTCGCCCAGTCTCCATTTTTAGTCTCTTGTACCCGCACTCTCTCGGTACCTGAACCTGGTAAAGTGAGAGCTCCACCGTGGACTTGGTAGAGCGACCCCCCCCCCCCCCCCCCCCCCCAAATCCCTCAGTCGATCTCATCATCCCGTCTCCCCTCATTTGTGAACACTTAAACTCCCCCCCCACCTCCCATGTGGAAAGGCTGCTCCATCTTCTTCCTTATTGAGGACCACGACCTCCGATTTGGAGATGCTGATCCTCATCCCTGGTCCTTCACACAATGTGCGGTGATGGAGCCAACAGGACTACGTCATCTGAATTAATATTCCTATCTTTGTGGTGCAGCCTTAGCAGTGGTATCTGAAAATGACAAAATGTCACCCTGACCTCCAGTTTGTGCCTCAGGGGGGGGTCTCACAATCAAACGTGAACTCCTGGATGCCTCACAACGACTTCTCGTGTGCTACTCTGAGGTGGGCCCCATTCTTATATCCTAGTATAAATGGAGGGTGTGACCAGCAGGGGGCGCTGCAGCACCCCACACCGCAGAGACAAGTGCCGAGGGCAGTCGTGTGCAGACCCCTCTCTTGAACAGGTCTCTTCTCTCCCTCCACTCCTCTGCAGGGGCCTTCGTCCTGTAGACCCCTCAATTGAGGACAAGTTGACTTCCTTGACAGCAGACCTGCGAATTCTTCCAGTGCGGCCTCCTCCTCCTCCTCCCCACAGCGCCCTCTGGTGGCTCCCACAGGACACAGCAGGGCTGCCCATTGGAACTCCAATTCCCAAGAAGCCATGCAGGAGTGCGTAGGGGAGACCCTCCTTGGAGCTGCTGCTGCTTCCCTGGTCAGAGCACACGGCCCCTAGTGGTGGTCTCCTTTCACCCTTCCATTACTAAAGGTGACCCCACCACCCCAAAATGCCAGCCCAGTCGTGTCTACCATGACTGACGTGTTAGGTGAGGATTTCGGTTTGAATGTTTCCCTAAGCTGTGGGCTTGTGGGGGACGACTCCATTGACCCCAAACCTTCAAACGCCATCATTTGGATCGTTTTTAGTGACTGATGATTATTGTCTTTTCAATCAAATCGAAATTCATTTTAAAAAAGCCGACATAGAAAAAGAGCTTGGGGGGCACTGGGGGTGTTCTAAGCCCCCCACCCCCATTCATTAGCCACCCACCGTCCCCAGTTTGTTTGTCAGCTATTGTGGTGGCTCACTTCAAAGTCAATAAACTGAGCTGCTCCAACTTTTACTTGGGGGGGGGGGGGGGGCTGTCAACAGCATTACAGACCCCCCCCCAGGGCAAAGCGTTGGACTGAGACCCCTAGCAACACAACCACTCAGCAAGTCACAACATACAGAGGTTAGCATGGGCCCCCGGGCAAGTGCCCATGTGTTAAGATGGCCCGGGGTGTGTGTTTGGTACAGCTTGTTTGCCCACCCAGTTCACAATTTCTGGCTTATATCAGAGGAGAGACTACAAGAAACAACCTCGGCGAAAGATGTGGACACGACTTGTCAGCGATGTGCACAAGGGAATAAGAAGGCAAATAAAATGGTCGCTGATATCATAAAAACTGTTGAATAGAACTAAAGGGACAATATGACACACTAGCGAGACCACCAAAGGAGGCCTGTGTGCAGTTCTGGTCGCCGAAGGCACTTCAAGAGGGACACATCATGGGACTTAAGACACATGTCCTACCGTGACAGACCCAGAGAGTTAAGCCTGTGTGACTTCGACCAGAGGAGACCCCATGGGGACCTCATCCAGGGCTTCAGAATCCTGAAAGACTTCTGCTGGATCAGCTTCAGCAAATTCTTTCAAACTAAGGGTCACATCACGTACGTGAGGACACCAGTGGTGTCCATTTGAGACTGAAGTCAGCAAGCACAAAGGGTTGTGTGACTCTCAAACAAACTACAAAGACATGGAGCTGAAGCAGAAACCTCGACAACCTTTAAGAGGGACCTGGAGGGGACAAGGGACAGCTGAGCTTTGAGCTTGACAAACGAACCACAAATGGGCTGAGTGGGCTCCCCTCGTTTGTCACATTTCTATTAGGGCCAGACATTTGAGTGACAGCAGTCTGGGTGGGGCTAGATAACTGAGTCTCAGCTGAATGGGTGGGGCTAGGACCTTGAGTGGCAGCAGGCTGGTTGTGGCAAAATGCTGAAATGGTTGTGGATTAGTTGGGGTGAAATGAATGACCAAACCACTGTGACATGGAGTTGAAGCGACAACAACCATTAAGAGGGACCTGGAGGAACATCAGGGGACAGCTGAGCTACTAGCTAAACTCAAAAGGGACCAATGGACTGAATGGTCTCCTCTCATTTGTCACATTGCTTAAGTTCCTGTGTAGCTGCTGGCTGGCTGGAACTAAACACCTGAGAGGTATTAGGCTGGGTGTGGCTAAATGCTTGAGTGGCAGCTGTGTGGGTGGGTCTACATGCTTGAACAAACCACCGAGTCATGGAGGTAAAGCAGAAACTTTGAGAACCTTCAAGAAGAACCTGGATGAGGTATTGGGGACAGTTTAGTGAAACAGATGAGTGACAAAATGGACTGAATGGTCTCCTCGTTTGTGACATTTCTTGTGGAGCAGTAGGCTGGATGGGACTACACACTTGAGTGACAGCAGTCTGAGTGGGGCTAGACACCTAAATCCTGGTCAATTGGGTGAGGCTTAATGCTTGAGTGACAGCAGGCTGGGCAAGGCTAGACACGAGTCTCAGTCAAATGGTGGGGCTAGACACGAGTCCCGATCAAGTGAGTGACAGCAAGCTGGGCAGGTCTAGATATGTGAGTCTTGGTCAATTGGGTGACAGCAGGCTGGGCGGGGCTAAACAACTGAGTCTCGGTCAATTGGGTGGGGCTTAATGCTTGAGTGACAGCAGGCTGGGCAGGGCTAGACATGTGAGTCTCGGTCAATTGGGTGACAGCAGGCTGGGTGGGATACACACGTGAGTCTTGAATAATTGGGTGGGGCTTAATGCTTGAGTGACAGGAGGATGGGCGGGGTAGACATGAGTCTCAGTCAAATGACTGACAGCAGGGTAGGCAGGGCAAGACACATGAGCCCTGATCAATTGAGTGACAACAGGTTGGGCGGGGCTAAACAACTGAGTCAGTCAACTGGGTGGGGCTTAATGCTTGACTGACAGCAGGCTGGGCAGGGCTAGACACATAAGCCCTGATCAATTCAGTGACAACAGGCTGGGCGGGGAAAAATAACTGAGTGGGGCTTAATGCTTGAGTGACATCAGGCTGGGCGGGGCCATACATGTGAGCCTCGGTCAATTGAGTGACAGCAGGCTGGGCGGGGTACACACGTGAGTCTTGAACAATTGGGTGGGGCTTAATGCTTGAGTGACAGCAGACTGGGCGGGGCTAGAAACGTGAGTCTTGGTCAGTTGGTGGGGATTAATGCTTGAGTGACAGCAGGCTGGGCGGGGCTAGACATGTGAGTTTTGCACAGTTTAGTTCTTTAAAGCACCAGGCACTCTTCTTGAAAGGCTGTTTAGGAGGCAATGCCTGCTGCTGATTTAGTGCTGAAGAAAAGGGCGAGTGAAGACAACGAAATGTCCAAAGATTAAACAGAAACAGACGAACATGAAGGAGGTCTAGAATGGACTGGGCACCATTACTGGGCTCAGGCGCTAGAAGGGGATGTGGACAAAGCTGAAGCCCCGAATCAACTATTTAATAAGACTTTCATACCCACTGCCGTCTTCTTCTAATGCCCAGTCTGCCCACACCATGGTGACTCCATCAACAACTCCTACCACATGAGCTGCAATGGCCACCTATGACCATCAGTGTGACTGTCCATAATTGAGGACCAAGTAAGGAGACCACTGAGGAAGCGACACACAGGAAACACTGCGGGACCACTAGGAGTTGGTCCTCGAGTTCTTAAGGCCTGTGCTGACCAGCTCTGTGGTGTCCTCTGTCACCTGCTCAGTGTGTCCCTAAGGCTTCAGAAAGTGTCACTGCTGTAGAAGACATCCTGCATTGTCAGGTGGGTACCTCCTCACCTCATGACTACAGACCACTGGCACTGATGTCTCACATCATGAAGACCCCTGAGAGGCTGGTCTTGGACTATATGAGTCACTTGTGGTAGACCACCCAGACCCCCTGCAGTTTGTGTATCAGACAAAGACTGCAGTGGAGGACCCAATGATCTGTCTGCTCCACAAGGCTGGCCATGTTGTGAGGTTTCTGTTCTTTGATTTCTCCAACACGTTCAATGCCATCCAGCCAACCCTGTTAGGGGTCAACTCAGAGATACACAGGTGGGTGAGCTTGTGGTGTCCTAACGATGGACTATCTGTGGGGCAGACCACCATCTGTGAGACTCAAGGACTGTGTGAGCAACAGTGGAGCAGCACAAGGGGACAGGCCTGTCACCTTCAGTCTGCACACCTCTGACTAGAAATATAACAGCAGGTCAGGTCACCTGCAAGAATTCTCAGATAATTCTGCACTTATGGGGGCAAAGGAGAGGAGTCGGGGAGAACTTTGAGAACTGTCTGCAAATGAATATTAGGAAAAACCAATGAACTGCTTAATGACTTTCACCGCACCTGAGAGCCTCCCTGTCTGGTGACTATTCAGGGAGTGGATGCAGAGGTGGTCCACTCCTACAAGTACTTGGGGGTCCACATTAATGACAGGCTGGACTGGACTCTCAGAACACAGAGGAACTGGGGAAGGAAGGGCAGATCAGATTGGTTTTTTTTTGTCTTGAGAGTGGGAAGTGCAATCCATCACATCTTCTACAACTCTGGGATGACCAGTGTGGTGTGCTGGGCTGCTAACGTCACTTCAGGAGAGGACCACCGAATCAACAGGCCAATTAAAATGGCAGGCTCAGTTATGGGACCACCTGGAGGTGGAGGAGCAAATCAACAACGCTGCACATCCACTCTCTGACACAACTTCACTGAGGACTTCCAGCCAACGACTCGTTCAGCAGAAGCGTGTGAGGAAACACAACTGGGGGTCCTTCATGCCAACAGCAATACACCAGTATAGCGCCTCACTGGGACGGAGCTGACAAGTACACGTTTTCTTTCTTTTGAAATTTTCATCCTTTTTAGTCATTCTGGTGCGTGTTCAGACCACAGTGCGTATGTGTGTATATATTATATACTGTATATATGTATACTGTATATATATATGTGTATGTATTTAATTATTTAAAGAGTGTCTGTAAAAAGGCAAACTTCCACAAAATAAAGTTTTATCTATGTTATATAGTGTCTTTCATGTCTTATCTATCTTATATAGTGCCATTCACATCTATCTATCTATTATATAGTGCCTTTCACTATCTATCTATTATGTAGTGCCTTTCACTATCTATCTATCTAATATATAGTGCCTTTCACATCTGTCTATCTATCTAATATATACTGCCTTTCACATCTATTATATAGTGCCTTTCACATCTATCTATCTAATATATAGTGCCTTTCACATCTATATTATATAGTGCCTTTTACATCTATCCATTTAATATATAGTGCCTTTCACATCTGTCTATCTATCTAATATATACTGCCTTTCACATCTATTATATAGTGCCTTTCACATCTATCTATCTAATATATAGTGCCTTTCACATCTATCTATCTATCTATCTATCTAATATATAGTGCCTTTCACATCTGTCTATCTATGTAATATATACTGCCTTTCACATCTATTATATAGTGCCTTTCACATCTATCTATTATATAGTGCCTTTCACATCTATCTATCTATCTGTTATATAGTGCCTTTCATATCTATCTATTATATAGTACTTTTCACATCTATCTATCTATTATATAGTGCCTTTCACATCTATCTATCTATCTATCTATATCTAATATATAGTGCCTTTCACATCTATCTTTATTATATAGTGCCTTTCACATCTATCCATCTAATATATAGTGCCTTTCACATCTGTCTATCTATTATATAGTGCCTTTCACATCTATCTATCTAATATATAGTGCCTTTCACATCTGTCTATCTATCTAATATATACTGCCTTTCACATCTATTATATAGTGCCTTTCACATCTATCTAATATATAGTGCCTTTCACACCTATCTATCTGTTATATAGTGCCTTTCATATCTATCTATTATATAGTACTTTTCACATCTATCTATTATATAGTGCCTTTCACATCTATCTATCTATCTATCTAATATATAGTGCCTTTCACATCTATCTTTATTATATAGTGCCTTTTACATCTATCTATCTATTATATAGTGCCTTTCACTATCTATCTAATATATAGTGCCTTTCACATCTGTCTATCTATCTAATATATACTGCCTTTCACATCTATTATATAGTGCCTTTCACATCTATCTATTATATAGTGCCTTTCACATCTATCTATCTGTTATATAGTGCCTTTCATATCTATCTATCTATTATACAGTACTTTTCACATCTATCTATTATATAGTGCCTTTCACATCTATCTATCTAATATATAGTGCCTTTCACATCTATCTTTATTATATAGTGCCTTTCACATCTATCTATCTAATATATAGTGCCTTTCACATCTATCTTTATTATATAGTGCCTTTCACATCTATCAATCTATTATATAGTGCCTTTCATTATCTATCTAATGTATAGTGCCTTTCACATCTGTCTTTATTATATAGTGCCTTTCACATCTATCTATCTATTATATAGTGCCTTTCACATATCTATCTATCTATCTACCTACCTTATAGTGCCTTTCATATCTATCTATCTATCTGTCTGTCTGTTCTAAGTATAAATCGTTTTATTCCAACGATAATACGACTTTTAAATTGGCCAACTTCATTTTGGTTGAAATACGCCCCTCTTGCGGACTTCTCTTTTTGTGTACATACAGTAAACGTCTCTAAATTTTGTATTTTTTGCATGCCTTGTATGTAGAAAGGTAAAGTAAAGTAAACTCATTTGACATGGTTCCATAGATTTATGAAAGTCAAGTCTTATTTCTTTGTGTTTCTTCCTGCCATTCAGTCGCCCGCTCAGTTCTGTTGATGAACTTGAACGTTCGTTTATTTTTTCTTTCTCTCCCTCTCCTATATTCTTTTTCTTATTTCTACATTTCATATTTCATTCTCTGCCTGACGCTTCTATGCATTTTATTTTCTCGTAATTAATAATCGCTGCCCTCCCTCACTCTTCTATTATGTATTGCTAAATAACAAAACAGAACCTACCCGGAAAAGAGATTCCAGCGTGTCCGCGCGAGTTGTTGTGAGTGCGCGTGCGCAGTTCAATGGGCGGGCTGATACCGCCGCGCGTAGCGTAGGTGCCGCGCGCCTCCCACCTCTCCTCCCGCGCTCCCCTAACCGCTGGAAGTTTAGGACCCGGGGAGGACGTCCCAGTCACTTCCTGTCGCCAGGCTCGCTCTCCGCTCGTCATTTCAATGGCAGGAGCGGAGCTCCGTCACTCCGGCCATGTTTGTAGCGTGGAGACGTAAAGGTTAGCCGAGGGAGGTTGGTTCTTGCTGCTGCACCGGCCGGCCCGTCGGTCATCCGTTTGGAGCGAGTAGGCCGGCTTCCCGGGGAATCGGGAGCGGCTGCAGCAGCATCGCCCTGCGCTCTTGTGGGAGGCACCCAACGGGGCCGGCTGGGCCAAAACAATGTGAGTCATCAGACAAAAGCGGAGCTGCTTCGGGAGATCCCGAACTGAAGGTAAGTGTGCGGGCCGAGGATTACGGAAAGAGAGAGACGGCGACCGAAAGAGAGAAACGCAGGCCGGGGCGGGCATCGGAGGAAAAGAGGGGGTGGTCAGCAGGCTGGCCGGCTGGTTTGTCGGTGGACGACAGCGGGGGCTGAGAGAGACGGCTGGACAGGCCGGTGTTCCCGGAAAGCGAGAGCCCGAGTGGCCGGGGGGGAGGCAGGTGCATCCTCGGGACGGGACGACTTCTGGCAGGAGATCCCGTGAAATGACGGGGGCTGTGAGTGACAGAGAAGACGGGACGGGCACGACGGGACAGCGCCAGGGCAGAACTGTCGGAGTGGCACAGCAGCAGAGGCCTGGGCACAGCAAGCTGGCCAGGGGATGAGAGGCCTCGTGTGCTGAGGACCAGATCTGTTTAGTCACGGTGCGGAGGACAGGCCGATGGCGTTAGCTGTTGTGTCACCTCCTGGTCACCCGTGCTTGCTGCTGCTGCTGCTGCCTAGTTTGGAGCTTTCCTGTAAAAATGCCCGGATTGCTTCCTTTACGTTGCTTATTTCACTTTCTGTTGGCCTCCTAAACGTGTTACTTTTGAGGTGGACCTCATTTGGGTTTGCTTTGTAGCGAGTCTTGAAGGAGCGCCATCCATCTAGGACTCCGTTTCATTGACTGATGCGCCGCTTGGTTACATTTTGGTTTTATTTTTTTTTTCTGACCCCTTGTTCTGGCATCACGGGAGGCGCTACAGCAAAGTTGACATACTCTGATCCAAGAAGCCTTGTCCTGTGGAAAAAAGGAAGACCTTCCCATGGAAACTGTTGACTTTTTCAACATATTTGTACAGGCAAACTGCAGATCTTCAGGCAAACAGTGCCAGCAGATAAAGGTGTCATCCAAGGTGTGACAATTTAATTCCTGGAACAGCTGTGTAGTGTCACCCACGTGAGTGGGGGGAAAAAAATAAATCACATGTGTGTTTGATGACAAGGTGATAGTCCATCACACAGGTACAAACAGTCAACCATCAACGTCATTTAGATGTGCTAAAGGGGTCACAGAAAACTCCTGAACTAAGTGGACCATCCATCACAACAGTGTCCCACGCCTTGATTGATGTGCTGAGTGTTTGTGACTTCCCAGCTAAGAAACCAAACTGGATCACTCGCCCGAGTCAGCACCTTGTGATTTCTGGCTCTTCCCAAAAACAAAAAATGACGGGATGAAAAATTTTCAGACATTTCTAAAATCCAATATAATGTGACATTGGAAGTCAAGGGTGTTCCAGAAAGAGTTCCAGCAGGCGTGTTTCCAGCAATGTCTTCTAACTAACTAAATGCACAGCCTTTGAAGGTGTAGATATGTAAAGACTGCACACATGGGTAGTTTCCGGAAATTAAATTGTCATACCTTGTACTTGAACAAGTGACACATACAAAAGAACAAAATGCAGATTTGTCACAAGGAAAAAGTAAAAGTCTACCCCCTCCATTTATGAGCACTTCAGATCCATCAAACTAGACTCGGGTGTTCTGGGTGAGGTGCCAATGGTTATTTAAACAGCAGATATCGATGGTCTGCCGTTGTTCTGTTTCCTATTTATGTGTGTGTGATGTCATCAGGCTAAGATCAAAAGAGCTCTCAAAGGTCCCCAGAAAATGGTGGATTCCTAGGAGTCTAGCGAGGGAATTGTGACAAATCAATCCTTCAGGTACAAGTGGCAGATTTCCCTCTTGAGATAATAAAAGTCTCCCTACCTATAGATTTTGAAATGAATGCAGCCCTGGCCAGCCTAACACATTCAGCCCAAGAACCCCAAAAGATCTGCAGCTACGTTGGTGACAAAGTGCAAACATCTGCAATCAGAAAGCGCCAGTGAGATCTGCCTGGAGAGGCGTCGTGTCCAAAAAAGAACATTAGAGCAAGGCTTGTATGCCATTGAACATCTCGGCAGAGACCAGGCTTTGTGGAGTAAAGTGAATCAAAGGTCGAGTTGTTTGGCCAAAGTAACAGTAGACGTGTTAAGTGCTGTGGGCGACATTTCAGGAGAACTTCCTACTACTGTGAAGCGGAAACATTCTGGGTTGGGATTGCTTTGCTGCTTCAGGGCCTGGATGGCATGCAATCAATGAGTCGGCAATGAATTCTGCATGTGCTTGATGGGAATGTGAGGTTATTTCAGGTTCAGCTTGTGGACAGATGACAACACAATAAGGATCCAAAGTACGCTAGCAAACCCACCAAGGAATTGTTCAAAAAGAGGACATGGACCGGCTTAGTCAAAGCCCTGATTTAAGTCCGGGGATGGTAGGAGTGGTCAGAGTTTCCACTTGAGATGATCTTGGAGACTGGCAGGCAGTTGTGCAAAATGCCTACAAGGGCACAATACCCGCTTCTGAGGCCAAGGGTGGACTTCCATTTTTCCCCAGTGGTCCATTACATTTATCGATATTTTTGTTAAAGAAATGACTGACAAGGCAAATTGTCTTTGTATTTTTATTCAGATATATCACCTTTATCTGCAGACATTGTTTGTGTGAAGATAGATACTTTATAATTTACTAATATCAAGATCTACTGCTTACCTGTTCAAATGTGTTGAAAGAGCCAAGTTTCCATGGGGTGCCCATACTTTCTCACATAGCCGTCAAGTTTTCCAGCAGTTGCTGTCCACTCCACCCCAGTTTTTTTGTTTTTCCTCCCATGAATCTCATGGACAGTATCTACTCGCGTTTAAGTTCTCCCACGGATAAGTCGGGCCTTGATTTTACCGTCTAATTTCTGTTATTTTATAATGTCGGTCGTAGAAGTCGAATGTGGATAACTCCCGCTATTGGTCCAAGAGATTACGATATGCCAGCGCCCACCTGAGAGAGTCACCACGGGGCACACGGCCTTTTGTTTTCTATGTATTGTGCCTACGTGACCACACGGTGATACCCGCACTATTCAGAAGCGACGTTTTGTGTTTTTTTTGTATCTCGCCCCCTCATGCACCCTTATCAACGATGGAGTGTTCGACCAGAAGAAAATATGAAGCTGGATTCAAAATTCAATGTGTCTGAGAAACTGATGTGAGATTGGAGGAGGTGAGAAGATGCAAAAGTGTCGCATTTTTTTGAACGGGCGTATAGGTCGGGGTCCTGATTTTTATGATCGATTTTTTTTTCCGGGTTTCAAGACCCAACTTACACGCGAGTCTATACGTTACTTGGTCGTCCCTGAGTAGATTGGCATAATTCCCCTCCATCCATGTGGGTTTCCAGCTTACTCCTGCGATCCAATGCCATGCAGCTTATTTGAATTGCTGTTTCTACATTGGCCCGGTGGTCGTGTGTTCACTCTCCGATGGAGGTGTTTGTGCCCGATGGTTGCTGGGATAGGCTCCAGCTGCCACCCAATACCCTGGCCCTGAATAAGCAGGTTAAGAAAATGGATGGTGGTGGTGCTTCATATTTTCACAGTGACATTGTGGCAGGCAGAGTACAAACAGAGTGGCATCAGTTCACTTCACTGACACTCCGCTTGCATCTCCACCTTCTTGTGTTAAACTTGTTTTGTTTTTTCCTCCTCTTTGTTTCTTTCCGTCATATCCGAAGTGTCCTCGTCCATGGAGACCTCTAACAGTCAGTTTGCAGCCTGTGCCGTCATTAAAGTGGACGAGGCGATGGTTTCAAATTCGGGTGAATTTTACTAACACTTTGACTTTTTCTGCTTTCCCCTCAGAGATGGAAGCCAGCAACCATTTTAGTTTTGCCTCACACAACACAACTTTGGCTGTCTCAGGGATGAAACACTCCATGGGAGAGACGCTCTACACCAACGGGTCTGCAGCAGGCTTCACACAACAGAGCAAAAGTGAGTATTGCTGACATGAGGGGCTCGTGTGGACTCGGTGACAACTAGCACTGCACCCTGGCGGGGTTATGTGACTGCTGTGGACTTGACATCCTTCATGTAGGACTTACGGTACTTGTACTGACAGAAGTGCTCATTAATTTTATAGAAGTAACAGCAGGGATTCACTGTACCTGTGAACTGAAGAGGTCAACTGTAAACTGTATTCTGGGATATCCTCCTAAAATGTACATTCAGGCGCCAACCTACACAGTTATAATGTGCATATCTCTCTATTATAAAAGAAAATCTTGAGACAAGACGTGACTTTTGCCAAGAGATTTTTCCTCCTCTCCACCATTTCCAGTTCGCAGCCCTCGCCCGCGGTCCTCTCACCTCTCACCATTGTGAATGCTTTTGACATCGCAGTTCATGCTCTCTAAGCTTGTAGCGCTGCCCCGGGAGAACAACTAACCCCCGGGTTGTCGCACAATTAGAAAACTGCTGGAGCAAAGCAGTTAAATATCGAAAATATATCGGGGCAATGTGACCAATGCTCGTCCTTTTATTTGACCCCTCACCACATGTCCCAGCTCAGCATTAAACTACAAGCCATATCTTATATATAGTTCGCCAGTCTACTCACTCACTCACGTCTGTCCGAAGCCGAATGCGCAGTCGCCTTCTGCACAGCTGCCCGAAAAACCTTACGAGACCGACATCACGGCAGGCAGCGGATTTACGGCCGTGAAAATTCAAAGAGAAAGGCGACTTCGATTAAAGCTCTAGAGGCCTGAAAGGCGATTTTGACCACAGCTCCAGGCCTAATTACGCATTCATTCAATGCACCGATATCAGGTTTGTGGTGCTTATACTTATTACTATTTCACTCGTGCCCGTTTCATCTTACGTTGTCGAAACGGACTCTTTGTCTAGTCACAAAATAAAGAAGAGGCAAAAATGTTTTACATACAGTGCATCCAGAAAGTATTCCCAGCGCTTCATCACTTTTTCCACATTTTGTTATGTCACAGCCTTATTCCAAAATGGATTAAATTCATTTTTTTCCTCAGAATTCTACACACAACACCCCATAATGACAACGTGAAAAAAGTTTACTTGAGGTTCTTGCAAATTTATTAGAAATAAAAAAACTGAGAAATCCTATGTCCATAAGTATTCACAGCCTTTGCTCAATACTTTGTCGATGCCCCTTTGGCAGCAATTCCAGCCTCAAGTCTTTTTGAATATGATGCCACAAGCTTGGCACACCTATCCTTGGCCAGTTTCGCCCATTCCTCTTTGCAGCACCTCTCAAGCTCCATCAGGTTGGATGGGAAGCTTCGGTGCACAGCCATTTTAAGATCTCTCCAGAGATGTTCAATCGCATTCAAGTCTGGGCTCTGGCTGGGCCACTCAAGGACATTCACAGAGTTGTCCTGAAGCCACTCCTTTGATATCTTGGCTGTGTGCTTAGGGTCGTTGTCCTGCTGAAAGATGAACCGTCGCCCCAGTCTGAGGTCAAGAGCGCTCTGGAGCAGGTTTTCATCCAGGATGTCTCTGTACATTGCTGCAGTCATCTTTCCCTTTATCCTGACTAGTCTCCCAGTTCCCCACAACATGATGCTGTCACCACCATGCTTCACTGTAGGGATGGTGTTGGCCTGGTGATGAGCGGTGCCTGGTTTCCTCCAAACGTGACGCCTGGCATTCACACCAAAGAGTTCAATCTTTGTCTCATCAGCCCAGAGAATTTTGTTTCTCATGGTCTGAGAGTCCTTCAGGTGCCTTTTGGCAAACTTCAGGCGGGCTGCCATGTGCCTTTTACTAAGGAGTGGCTTCCGTCTGGCCACTCTACCATACAGGCCTGATTGGTGGATTGCTGCAGGGTTGGTTGTCCTTCTGGAAGGTTCTCCTCTCTCCACAGAGGACCTCTGGAGCTCTGACAGAGTGACCATCGGGTTCTTGGTCACCTCCCTGACTAAAGCCCTTCTCCCCCGATCGCTCAGTTTAGATGACCGGCCAGCTCTAGGAAGAGTCCTGGTGGTTTCGAACTTCTTCCACTTACGGATGATGGAGGCCACTGTGCTCATTGGGGCCTTCAAAGCAGCAGAAATTTTTCTTAACCTTCCCCAGATTTGTGCCTCGAGACAATCCTGTCTCGGAGGTCTACAGACAATTCCTTTGACTTCATGCTTGGTTTGTGCTCTGACATGAACTGGGACCTTCTATAGACAGGTGTGTGCCTTTCCAAATCAGGTCCAGTCAACTGAATTTACCACAGGTGGACTCCAATAAAGCTGCAGAAACATCTCAAGGATGATCAGGGGAAACAGGATGGACCTGAGCTCAATTCTGAGCTTCATGGCAAAGGCTGTGAATACTTATGGACATGGGATTTCTAAGTTTTTTTATTTTTTATAAATTTGCAAAAACCTCAAGTAAACTTTTTTCACGTTGTCATTATGGGGTGTTGTGTGTAGAATTCTGAGGAAAAAAATGAATTGAATTCATTTTGGAATAAGGCTGTAACATAACAAAATGTGGAAAAAGTGATGCGCTGGGAATACTTTACAGATGCACTGTATAGACAAAAAAAAACCAAACAAACAAGTACATAGCAATCAAAACCACCTTTCCCGGTTTAGGAGCGAGATGTTTACGATTAGGAGAAACCAGTTTGTCCATATATGTTAACTGTCTTTACTGTTTACGGCAAAGAGAAAGCCTACCGGAATATGCCCGCCGTTGAGCCGATAACAAAAAAGTTCAATCCTACTGGTGCAAAGAATCGTCTGCGAAACCAAAGGAAAAAAGAGTCTGTCTTCAGAGACGCGTCTCCCTTAAGTCACTGAGTGAGCAAAAAAAAAAAAACTTTATCCAGCAGGTATTTTTCTTGGCACTACCTTGTCGCTTCCCTTTTGCACCAACTCAAGATGTCTCACTTTCTCCCCTTCTTTTCCGGTTTTTAAGTCTTCAGTACCAACCGTCCTGACCGTGTTATGATGTCCCCCTTAACGGTGTATTTACAGTGTCCACTTTCCCTGCAGTGCACCCTACGGAGCAGCAAACTGCCAACAGAACAATAGCACATGTGGCACCCGCTCCAAGCTCTTACACATTTTTACATTTTTCTTACTTTAAGTTCCCAATAAATGATGTCCAAATCTTATTGAAGAATTTCATCCCGAAGGGTTATCAACAGAAGAAATGAGTACACGGGGAATCCTAGCATCGAGAAACGATGAAGTCAGACGAGTTTAATATGAAAATTGTCCACGGCAAATTGGTTAAATGCGTATCAATAGACTCTGCTGAAACAGTTGGTGGTGATGGTGCGGAAGATGAAAACATCAACTTACAAGATCATGAAGAATATCTACAACCGTTAACACCGTTGGGTCTTACACGGCACGAATTACTGTAGAAAGAAGGATGTTATGTTATTAGATAGATAGATAGATACTTTATTAATCCCAAGGGGAAATTCACATTCTCCAGCAGCAGCATACTGATACAATAAACAATATTAAATTAAAGATTGATAACAATGCAGGTATACAGACAGACAATAACTTTATATAATGTTAACGTTTACCCCCCCGGGTGGAATCGAAGAGTCTCATAGTGTGGGGGAGGAACGATCTCCTCAGTCTGTCAGTGGAGCAGGACGGTGACAGCAGTCTGTCACTGAAGCTGCTTCTCTGTCTGGAGATGATCCTGTTCAGTGGATGCAGTGGATTCTCCATGATTGACAGGAGTCTGCTCAGTGCCCGTCGCTCTGCCACAGATGTCAAACTGTCCAGCTCCGTGCCTACAATAGAGCCTGCCTTCCTCACCAGTTTGTCCAGGCGTGAGGCGTCTTTCCTCTTAATGCTGCCTCCCCAGCACACCACCGCGTAGAAGAGGGCGCTCGCCACAACCGTCTGATAGAACATCTGCGGCATCTTATTGCAGATGTTGAAGGACGCCAGCCTTCTAGTGAAGTATAGTCGGCTCTGTCCTCTCTTGCACAGATCATCAGTATTGGCAGTCCAGTCCAGTTTATCATCCAGCTGCACTCCCAGGTATTTATAGGTCTGCACCATCTGCACACAGTCACCTCTGATGATCACAGGGTCCATGAGGGGCCTGGTCCTCCTTAAATCCAGCACCAGCTCCTTGGTTTTGCTAGTGTTCAGGTGTAGGTGGTTTGAGTCGCACCATTTAACAAAGTCCTTGATGAGGTTCCTATACTCCTCCTCCTGCCCACTCCTGATGCAGCCCATGATAGCAGTGTCATCAGTGAACTTTTGCACATGGCAGGACTCCGAGTTGTATTGGAAGTCCGATGTATATAGGCTGAACAGGACCGGAGAAAGTACAGTCCCCTGCGGCACTCCTGTTATGTAATTTATGTCTGTGATGGGCTATGCAATAAGACAAGATTAGTTGTATTGAAAATTGTTTGAACAATTCTACATGTCAAATTTGAACAGGTGACAAGAAAGGTAATGGAGTACATCTAACACGAGACACCAAAGGAGATCTCGATATGTCAGTCGTATTAAAACGTTTACGGTTTCCTGTGAGAATAGCTTTTGATAGGACAATTAACAAATCACAGGGACAAACATTCGAAAAAGTTGGTTTTTTTATTAGAGAAAAAGAAACGAAATTCAGTCACAGGCAGTTATACGTTGCGTTATCATGATGGAAGTCCAAACACGAAATCAAAATGTAAAGTGATATTGACAAAAAAATAGTTTTTACTGAAGTTTAAAAAGTATTTGTGTGTTAATTTCAAAGCCAAACGGAACGAAAACGTATAACGCAATGAATACCTCGAACGCAACATGAAACGTAATTTTATTTACGTTTTTATTTTTTTTTTTTACTCGGGCAGCACGGTGGCGCAGTGGGTAGAGCTGCTGCTGCCTCACAGTTAGGAGACCCCGCGTGGAGTTTGCATGTTCTCACTGTGTCTGGGTGGGTTTCCTCCCACAGTCCAAAGACATGCAGGTTAGGTGCATTGGCAATTCTAAATTGTGCCTAGTGTGTGTGTGTGCCCTGTGGTGGGCTGGCACCCTGCTCGGAATTTGTTCCTGCCTTGCGCCCTGTGCTGGCTGGGATTTGCTCCAGCAGACCCCCGTGACCCTGTAGTTAGGATATAGCGGGTTGGCCAATGACTGACTGACTGACCTTCCTGAAGATGTATGTCTTCACTTTGTCATAATGAGTTCTAGTGTCTGCGTGGGTTTCCTGCCGGTGCTCCGGTTTTCTCCCACAGTCCAAAGACATGCAGGTTAGGTGCATTGGTGGTCCTAAATTGTGCCCTAGTGTGTGCTTGATGTGTGTGTGCCCTGTGGTGGGCTGGCTTCCTGCCTTGCGCCCTGTGTTGGCTGGGATTGGCTCCAGCAGACCTCCGTGACCCTGTAGTTAGGATATAGCAGGCTGGATAATGAATGGATATTTTTTACTCTGGTTAATTATTCGCTGTAATGTAAAATAGTTAGCTCTATTATGCATATGTAACAATTCCCATGAAAATCACAATCTGTTTAAAGTGTACATCTGCTTCCCTTTACGCAAGCAGCAGAGCCGTGAAGTTTCCAGTGCGTAGCGTGAACAATACCATGCTGTTGTCTGGACTTGTAACACGTATGTAGACGTAGGACAGCAGCACCCTGCCGTGTTTGTGCTGTTCACTTGTCTGTTCAGCAACTTACAGCTTCTGAATTCAGTGTCTTCTGCACCCAGTGAACCTTGAAATGTAGAGGAGTCTGGAGCAAGTGTCAAGTATTGGTGTCCTCAGAACAAGTACGACGAGCAGACGCGCCATCATTGGTAACCCTTAGCCCTTATGTAAAGATTTGACGTGTGTTAAAGGTGTGTGTCCAATGGGAGCGTGGAAGAGAAAATATTCAAGTGCGCAGTTTGGAGGTCAATCAAAATTTAGAAAGTTTGTTTTTCATCTTTGCTGTTGGTTTTTGATTAGCTTCATAACCCGAGGGTCAAAGCCGTCAGTGGATCTCATCATGGTCTGAAAAATGGCTGGAGGACAGCTGGGATCTTTAATTATACTGTTTGCTTTACTAAGGCAGAGACGAGCTGTAAGCCGGAGATATTCGGAGTTGTCTTCACCACCCTTTCTGGCGCCTTGCAGGCCAGGGCTGAACTGACCTTGAATTAGGATGTTAAACAGGCAGTGAGTGCTGTTAGACGTTGGTGAGCGTAGATGGAGGCTTTCTTTCTTCGAGTTCTGTTTTTTAACAGTAGCCACGGTGTGGGGTTCCAGTTTGTTGGTAGTAACTCCATTAAACATGAAGCTGTTGACCCTTCTCCGCAGCACACCCCCCAATATAAATGGCAAAGTGTATTTTTGTTTTTTCTTCCCTGTTTTTCTCGTTTGTCTTGATGTTTGCTGATGACATTGTGATCTGCAGGTTGAGGAGACCCTGGAGAGGTGGAGATATGAGAGGAGAGAACTGAAGGTCAGTAGGACCACCAAGACAGAATACATGTGTGTGAATGAGAGGGAGGTCAGTGGAATGGTGAGGATGAAGGGAATAGAGTTGGCGAAGGTGGAGGAGTTTAAATACTTGGGATCAACAGTACGGAGTAATGGGGAGTGAGGAAGAGAAGTGAAGAAGAGAGTGCAGGCAGGGTAGAATGGGAGGAGAAGAATGTCAGGAGTGATTGGTGACAGATGGGTATCAGCAAGAGTGAAAGGGAAGGTCTACAGGACGGTAGTGAGATCAGCTACGTTGTATGGGCTGGATACTGGAGCTGGAGGTGGCAGAGTTATTAAGGCTGATCTCTCAGCTCACCAAAACATTTTGACGGTGTTCTCAGAAAAACCAGAAAAACAACAATTTTGGAAATGTCTGCTGTGGCAGAATGAGAGCAGCAACAAGCCATAGACAAGCTTTAAAAATCAGACAATGTGATTTTCTGGATTTTTTTTCTCATTTTGTCTCTCATAGTTGAGGTATGGCGGCACGGTGGCGCAGTGGGTAGCGCTGCTGCCTCGCAGTTGGGAGACCTGGGGACCTGGGTTTGCTTCCCCGGTCCTCCCTGCGTGGAGTTTGCATGTTCTCCCCGTGTCTGCGTGGGTTTCCTCCGGGCACTCCGGTTCCCTCCCACAGTCCAAAGACATGCTGGTTAGGTGGATTGGTGATTCTAAATTGGCCCTGGTGTGTGCTTGGTGTGTGGGTGTGTTTGTGTGTGTCCTACAGTGGGTTGGCACCCTGCCCGGGATCGGTTCCTGCCTTGTGCCCTGTGTTGGCTGGGATTGGCTCCAGCAGACCCCCGTGACCCTGTGTTCAGATTCAGCGGGTTGGATAATGGATGGATGGATAGTTGAGGTATACCTATGATGAAAATTACAGGCCTCTCTCATCTTTTTAGTAGGAGAACTTGCACAATTGGTGGCTGACTAAATACTTTTTTGCCCCACTGTACATGCATGAAAGGCAAATCATTTAATGGTTGCTACAGTTGTGCAATAACTCCCTTGGCCATGAGCGTAACCAACCCTTCAAGGAGGGCACTTCCTCTTTCTGTTTCGTCTGATGCGCACGTGCCCAGTGTAGGTGGGTGGTTCTGTCATAATGCGTTTTCAGTCATTTTCTTGTGGGCAGAGATACTCTTGTAAACAATGTAGAAGCGGTAGTGTGGACAAGGGCAGGGCAATGTACTGAAGTTTATATTAGAATTGATGTTTACGAAAAATCAATATGCAAAAGCCAATATTGTGATGCTTAGCACTTTTCATTTTCCAGATCAGCTTCTCAACGTGAAATTCATTCCACAAAAAATTCCAGCTCTCTTTGTAAGTGTGTCCATGTTGCTTGGCGATAATGAACATGAGGAACAAAATGGAGTAAGGGTGTTACAACAGGTAGGATTAGCATTGTTGTTTGCAGGTGGTTAGGAGTTCAAATATCTACAGTAACAAGTAGTTCACATCACAGCAGAAGTCAGGCGTCCACGCAGCGTAAATCCTCTTCTATTCATTGTGTAATTGAAATGTTACAAGCAGGAATAGAAACATTAGGCTTCATACCTTTCTTTTCTGTAAATTATTCCAAATTTGTGCATCAGGTATGGGGGTGAGCTGCACCCTGGCCCATTTTTTTTCTTCATTTTGAGTTTGTATTTTTGTGTAGCTGGTGAATTGAATGCAATTACAATAATGGATACTCCCTGTATAGCGCATTCATTTTGAGATAATACTGTACTGAGCCAGGGGTGCGGGCGACGAAGAGTGGATTTGGCACTCTGTAGAAAATGGGTGGTCAGTAGCCCTGAAAAGTGCATTCAGCAGCTGAACTTGCTAAAGCCTTTCTCTGCTGCTCATCCATGTTGCATAGGTCTCTTGTGGCTCTGTGTACCTCTGACTGCCGTGTCCCAATGCCTGTGACCTGGGGTCCATGAGCACCTCTGAGGCTCGGTGACAACCACACACCCGGTATGGCCTTTAGTCGAAGTGCCCTCCTTAGCAGTGTGCTTTATCCTGACCCCCGCTTGACAGCATGCGGCCACCTGAGCAGTGTGTGAGGAGTGTGTCCCTCTCGGGTCTGGGTCTTGGTGATGTTTGTATCTGGTAAGTCAGTGTAAGCAGACATTTGTTATAAGAGAATATCAATTCATTCAATAAAAATCTGTGTGATTTAATAATGCCAGCTTTTAATAAGGAAATGTTCATTCACTGTTGGTTCAGAATGAAAGTGAAAGTAAGGCTTTGCTGTACACTTGAAATGATGCCATGTCCAACCAAGTATCACCGCCCACCTCAGAGTTTCAGGCGCCCTTTACAGGTTCTTATCTGGGGCCAGCTGTGTAAAGTAGCTATCTATACCATAAAAAATAAGAACTCGAGAAGTTAAGAGCACTCAGCGCAAAATACCAAAGAAGTACTTAATATGCTGGTAAATGTTGTTCTAAAATAAATACCTGCACGCATCATAGACCACAGAAAGCAGGAATACGTAATGTGGAACATTACAAGTGATGTTAGTCATAAACCAGTTCATGTATAATATACTTAGCTACATGTGTTATGATCAGTAATTAGCACAATAAAGAAACGAGAGCAGACTGGCAGACACAGAGGCAATGCACACAATGGGAATGTCTGTCTGTCTGTCTATCATATAGTGCCTTTCATATCTATCTATCTATCTATCTATCTATCTATCTATCTATCTATCTATCTATCTATCTGTCTATCATATAGTGCCTTTCATATCTATCTATCTATCTATCTATCTATCTATCTATCTATCTATCTATCTATCTATCTATCTATCTATCTATCTGTCTATCATATAGTGCCTTTCATATCTATCTATCTATCTATCTATCTATCTATCTATCTATCTATCTATCTATCTATCTATCTATCTATCTATCTATCTATCTATCTATCTATCTATCTAATTCATAGTCTGAATCACAATCTGATTGTATGGGTGGTTACCTACCAGGTAACGCTTGTGGTTGGTCTGCAAGTCGCCAAACATCCGCCACGGTGCCCTCTCAGTTGTGAGAAGCACATCATAGAATGTTGCATAGTTTACTGTCAAAGAATTTCAAAGAGTACGCGACACATGTTTCGCCCTAATTCTGGGCTCATCAGGCGTACACACTCACGAACGAATGAATGTCATGAATGTAATTACCCCGATCTACATGCTGTCAAATAAACGAACCACACACCATGGCACAGCGTAAAGAGGCTTCACCTCTGATGCTGACGTCCGAGGTTCGATTCCCCCAGAGGGTGTGCAGTGAGTGTGTACGCCTGATGAGCCCAGAATTAGGGCGAAACACGTGTCGCATACTTTTTGCATTATTTGACAGTAAACTATGCAACATATATCTATATACAGTGGAACCTCGGTTTGCGAGTAACTTGGATTATGAGTGTTTTGCAAGATGAGCTAAAATTTTTAATAAATTTTGACTTGATAAATGAGCGAGGTCTTGCAATACGAGTAGTATGTATATGCTTTGTCTGCTGAGAGTCATGTGATCACATCTGAGCTGATGGTTCTTCTCTCTCTCTCTCGCTCGCTCGCTGTGGGATTGTGGGTAATCGTCTCCTATCCTCCGTCTTAGTCAGCGTGCCTCACTCATAGTCAACATCTGTATGAGTGTATACTGTTTACTACAGCATTACCATTGTGACTGTGTGTGTGCTGTGACGTGCAAGTCCCCGTCTTGCACCCCAAAACACGAAGCTGAGTCTCAGTACTTTAGCGACATCATCTTTATTCAGCTTGAAACAGCAACAGCGCGGTTATTTATTGTAGTGGGATCTGCCGCTCTCCTATACACAGACACTGCACATTTATGTTCCTTGTATCACCCATCGACGGCAGGCTCTTATAGCATGTCTGCGATCTTTTCGGATTCGCTTTTACGGCGAACTGCTACAGCGCTGGGAGACTTACTTTGGGACGCTCTTCTGCGTGTTGTCCCGTTGGGTGGAATCCCACAAGAGTTTAGAAACTCACTCACCGCAGCCATGATTCTTTTCAAAGGTAAAGTGCAGGTCAATTTGTTTGATGTATTTTTACTTTATATTTTGTATTAATCATTTTTATATGGATAGTTCTGGGTTATGGTATGAATCATCTGAGTTTCCATTATTTCTTATGGGGAAATTCACATTGATATACGAGTGCTTTGGACTGCGAGCACGTTTCCGGAACGAATTATGCTCGCAAGCTGAGGTTCCACTGTGTGTATATCTATATATAATATATATATATATATATATATATATATATATATATAAATAATCTATTGTGGCAGAAGCACTTGGTTGGCGCCGACCCGAACACAGACTGACACTGGAGGCACAGGTGAAAACAAACCAAAATATTTATTCTGTTCTTCTGCTGGGTATCACGTCTTCCCCGTGTCCCTCAGCTACAGCACAGTCCCCAAAAGACACACAAAAGAAAAGAGAACCACACCACAAAAGTCACTCGTCTTCCTCCACTCCTCCCAGGCAGCTTCATCCTCCTCCTCCTCCCGACTCTGGCACCCTGAGTAGTGGCCGCAGGCTCCCTTTATAGCCCACCCGGAAGTGCTTCAGGTGGCAATTAACCTAAATTAGGCTGCACTTCCGGGTGTTGGCTGCGTTACTCCCCACACAGGCACCAGAAGCCTTGCAGCTCCCCCTGGCGGTGACCACAGAGCCCAACAGGTCTGAGCGGCAGTGTTTCAGGGTAGTGGCCCTGATGCAACCCAGGGGGGCTGCCACCTAGTGTTCCAGGGGATGTAGTTTGCATCCCATGGCTGCTCTCCCAGATCCAGTGTCAAAGGGGCATCCCGGCCGTCTGCCACACTATATCTCTATCTATCTCGTATATATAAACGTTTATGCATGAAAGTGTGTCTGTCTGTCCCAGAAATGAGAGGTGGAGTCTGGGTAAGGGCTCCACCTCTGACGAAACAGAAAACTCACTTAGCTGTTAATAACACAAGCGAGGCCAACACATCAGCAAAACGAAACCTCCGAAGAAAGACAAAGTCGTTTAGCTGCTAACATTGGCAAACCGGTATCCGTTTTACTTTTCCACCTGCTGCTAAAACACAAGCGAGGTGAGCACGTCGGCAAAACAACTCCTCCTAGGAGAGAGACGCTCAGAGTCGTTCCTTTCAATTACCTGACATCTCGACATTTCAGTTTTTTTCTGATGATTTCAATAGTTTCTAGGACCCCGGGCTTTTTATGGGCTTACACAGCAACTGTGTGTGTGTGTGTGTGTGTGTGTGTGTATATATACACACACACACACAATGTCTGTATGGGGCTGATTTTCAAACTTCAAGGTATTTTGAGAACATATATTCAATATTTTTGATCACATTTTTGGGTCCGTGTGATCGCAATGTCAGTTTCAGCTGCCCAGCCCTTGTGTGGGCGCAGAATGTTTTCATTTCAAATGCTGTTTGGTGAAGGGCCACCAGGAGGTGATGTGGCTGCGGCTTTCAGGCAACAAAACTTAAGAGTGGTGTGCATGTAAATCAAGAAAAGAAGGCCGGATTGTGTGTGAAGCTCTCATTACAGATTCTGGTAAGGAATTTGGTATGCTGTGTTAGTGCATTTTGAAGGCACAGGTGAACTGTAAGAGCTGAAGTTTTTATTTGTCATGTGTGATCGGTACTTTTGTAAAGTGTGTTGTTTTAGCTCATGCTGTTTGTTTGCACCCCAAATTCTTCTAATTTACTGTTGGTTATGTGCTGAGGCCTTGTCTTTTTGGAGCACAGTAACCACAACCGGCTCCACATGTGTTCTTCAACCCGATCTACAGATTGAACAAACGCTTATCAGCTCATTAACAGTTTTGTGCTCTACCTTTATATCCTTAACATCTTTAACACACACACACACACACCAGGGGCCAGTCCACCTGACCCACGTGTTTCTGGGCTATGGGTGGAAACCCCTGCAGACATAGGGGAGATATGGAGATGGCATTCAGGGAGCAGGGCCGTTCTTAGGCATGGGCGAGCAGGGCAGTCGCCCGGGGCCCCAAGACAAAAGAGGCCCCATCATTCGAGGGTTTGACGCAAGATTGACGCAAGCTACATATCTGTACTATGAAGTTTAATGCTAAGCTTACTACCCTTTCCTGGGGCAGGGACACTGCAGCAGGGAACTGGGGCTTGGGGCGTTCGTGGTTTTCTTTATAATTATGAGAGAATAAAATGTCTAAGTGATGCGGATTTGATTAAATCCTGTCAGGATCTCAATGCGATATTAACAGATGAAATAACTGGTTCTGATATTGATGCTCAGGGCTTGTTCTCTGAATTGCGTATTTTGGCAAATCTGGTGCCTTCTAATGCTTCTGCTCTTGAAACACTGCAGTTTATATACCAGAACAGCTTGCAAGATTCTGTTCCAAGTGTTGCAATAGCGCTACGTACCGCCTTGACCTTACCAGTTACTGTCGCTGCTGGGGAACACGGCTTTTCTAAACTAAAGATAATCAAGAATTACCTCAGGACAACCACGTTACAAGTACGATTGAATGCTTTAGCGTTAATGTCCATCGAGCAAGAAGTCGTCCAATCGCTTGATTACTCAGCATTAATTAAAGATTTCAAAAAGTTAATTTCGTTTCTTGAGCTTTAGTCTGGAACTAGACAAAGAGCCCGTTTCGACAACATAAGATAAAACGGGCACGAGTGCAATAGTAGTAAGCATAAGCACCACAAGCCTGATATAGGTGTATTGAATCAGAATGCGTAATTAGGCCTCGAGCTGTAGTCGAAATCGCCTTTCAGGCCTCTAGAGCTTTAATCGAAGTCGCCTTTCTCTTTTTGAATTTCCGCGGCCGTAAATCCACCACCTGCCGCGATGTCGGTCTCGTAAGGTTTTTCGGGCAGCTGCACAGAAGGTGACTGCGCATTCGGCTTCAGACGGGTGTGAGTGAGGAGACTGGCAAATTATGTATTAAGATGTTCTTTAGCCCAAGTTTTAATTTGGTAGAAAAAAATGGAAAATGGTATAAAAAAACACACTTTTTAATTGTGACAAAAAAATAAAAAAAATGCTCTAAAATTTATAAAAATATGTGCCACTGCACATTTTGCACACGCTGGGCTTAGCTACATACCTCCACGCGGTGCCCAGTGGTCAAATCTGGCTGAACTGTAGCTAATACTACACGCATTAGGACCCCCACAGTTTAATTATGCCCAGGGCCCCCAATATCCTAAGAACGGCCCTGCAGGGAGGACCTGGTACTTGAACCCCAGTCTCCTCGTTGCCACTGCACTGCTGTGCTGCTCTTGTGTTCAGTCTTTCCACAAACATTGAGTTGAATTTCAAATGTATGTTTTTTTTGTTGTTGATTATTCTTTTCGGTGACTTTTTTTCCTCCTCCAGCTTTTCCTCTTTTACATACAACCCAAGTGCCGTTTGTCTGTTTATTTTGTAGGTCTGTGTCTTTGACAATGGCGTCCGTTCTGATTTTGATGATAGCAAACTTTCCAGTGTCTTCTTTGCCAAGCACATCAGGCCTTTTATGCTCTTTCTTGTGTTTTGCTCTCATCTGCAGGCCTCAATGGTGACCTGAACATCAATGGGATCAGCACTGTAGTCTGCAGCAGTGCCTCCGCATCCACGCCCGTGGCCTCCTACTCGTTGATGAACTCTGACATGGCCTATGATGTGCTGTTCACCCCGAGCCAGTTCTCTCAGGAGGATGCTGGGGCTTCAGCGCCCGAAATTAAACAATGCCATTTAAATGGAGATGCCGAGCACCAGCCTCCAACGAGCTCCCCTAGCATCACACATGAACTTGGAGGGCAGCTTCAGGTTTGGAGTGGCGCTGACCAGCCCCAGAACACCCTTGGTTACAACTCCAGCTCTACACACGAGTCCTACCAGAGCCAGCTCCGACCGCCCCCCCAGCAACTGCACCCTGGCCCAGTGACTAATGGCATTCCAGTTTTTAGCAAACTACACACTCCGCCTCCGAAGGTGAGCCGCTCACCTCAGGACACTTTTACCTCCGAGCTCACAGAAGCGGAGCCCACCTCTCCATTCAGCTGTCCCGTCACTGGAGGGCTGCAGAGTGATTCATACTCAGGAGTTGTTCCCAATGACACAGGTACTGGCTTCTTTTTTTGGTTTTGGTTTTTGGTTGTGGGGAAGGGCAGGTCCCATTAGTCTTTATTTATGTACTAGTAGGAGTACCCGGCGTTGCCCAGGAATCTGTAACTGGTGAATTTCCCAAATGAAAGAAACAGAAAATAGAAATCGAACAAACATTTTTCTGATTGACATTTTATTGTAATAGATAATGTAAGTGGTCATTTTTGAGCCATTGGGTACAGTATATTTTTTGTGTTGCCCTGGGGTCCCGAAAATGAACCCATTGTGAGGATTGTCCACTGTAGAACATGTTACGTAGAGTTGTCTGCGTGAAAAGCATGGATTTTCTAAATTGATGTCTTTAACTTGGAGTGATTGCCCTTCAGCTTTAGTAATTCACATAGCAAAAGGCAAACGAATAGGAAGTTCCAGCCTTTTGAAATCAAAGGGTAAATCATGTGGCATCAGCGGAATTCTTGGTATGAAAACATCTTCACGTCTTGCGCAAGGTTTGAGACAGCCTGGAAATAGACTTTTTTGTGGCATCGGAAGTGGACTTTCTAATGCCACATCTTGTTTTTGGTGGCATGGGTATATTAGCGAAAAGCAGGACAATTCTAATGTGTCACATGGTATGACGTACGGAATGTACGTTATTTAAAATACGTCGGAAAGTGAACAAATAGCACCAGTCAGTCAGAAAGACCAAGTCTGAAATCGAACTGTGAGTCGGAAAGCGAGCAAATAGCAGCACAAATACGCAAAGCCAGTCACGCGCTTACTGGGTCATTCACGTTTTACATCCATACGGCAGTTCCTGCACTTGACCAAGGACATTTTTCCCAACCAAACATACCCCATGACCTCCTCCTGGTCACAAAGCAGCCCCATGCCCAGTTTGGTGGCGATCGGACGCCCGGTGCAGATTTGTATGGTCGTTCACGTTTTACATCCATACGGCACTTCTCCTTCACGCGATGAAAGCAGTCGGCCTTCTCATACTTGGACACTTCCACAATGCACAGGGGCCAAACGTGCCGCTAGATGGCACCGCCGTTAACGTCTGTTGTAACGTGCGGCCATCTTGTCGATGGTAAGTACGGGGATTTTTTACGAATGTTGTATCGGTCAAAAGGTGTCCTGCGCTTGACCCAAGGACATTTTTCCCAACCAAACATACCCCATGACCACCTCCTGGTCACAAAGTAGCCCCATGCCCAGTTTGGTGGCGATCGGACGCCCTGGGCAGATTTGTATGGTCGTTCACGTTTTACATCCATATGGCACTTCTCCTTCACACGATGAAAGCAGTCGGCCTTCTCATACTTGGACACTTCCACAATGCACAGGGGCCAAACGTGCCGCTAGATGGCGCCGCCGTTAACGTCTTTTGTAACGTGCGGCCATCTTGTCGATGATAAGTACGGGGACGTGTGCCGAACGTTGTGTCGGTCAAAAGGTGTCCTGCGCTTGACCAAGGACATTTTTCCCAACCAAACATACCCCATGACCACCTCCTGGTCACAAAGCAGCCCCATGCCCAGTTTGGTGGCGATCGGATGCCCGGTGCAGATTTGTATGGCGGACAAACAAACATACATAGACTCTGCTTTATATATTAGAAGATTTCTTTTTAATTTTATTATTGTTCTGAATAATGACTCCAGCAGTGCCCTGTGTTGTTCTTTGCTTCTGGACAGCGTGGAAGCTGGGACATTCAGTCACATGGGTGAGTGCAAAAGGCGGAGTGGTCAGGCAAACTGGCTTGGGGAGTCGGTGAAAATGGAGCGTCTTTTCCATACTGCACTCTTTCCCAAAGTGCTTTGCAGGTATGCTGGAAGTGTTTTTATATTTGTAAAGAAGGCTTTCGCACAAAGTGCTTTAACAAAGTAAATACAACTCTACCACAAAAATGAGGGAAAAAAATTAAGTTCATGTTAAAAGGTCAGCCAACAGGAGGGTGCCACACACTTGATGTCTTGAGTGCTTTATACATATAACATATAAGTGAACTGCTCGAAAACATGAAAGGACCACTTTGAAAACCCATCAGATCTCAAAGGGGGAAAAACTGGCCATCTCTACTGCTATGGACTGATATGGTGATGTGTGAGGAACGAAAGGATGGAAATGAAAATGATCAACCAAGAGAGGGACACCCTGAAAATCAAAGGGAAACAATGATGGGGCAGGCGAGTCCATTTAGGTGAAATGTCATTGCAGCAACTCCAAATGGTACTCAGTAGTTTGTATGACATGCTTGACAACGTCCTAATGAGATGACAGATGGTGTCCTGGGGGATCTCCTCCCAGATCTGGACCAGGGCATCACTGAGCTCCTGGACAGGCTGAGGCGTCAAATGGACCCAAACATAATGTCCCACCCAGAGGTGTTCCATTGGATTGAGGTCAGGTAAGGGGGGGGGCAGTCAATGGTATCAATTCTTTCATCCTCTCGCCACATGAGGCCAGGAGGAACCAGCACAGGGTCTGCCAATGGGTCCAAGGATTTCCTCCTGATACCTAATGGCAATTCTGTGGTGCTGTTGTCTGGCCTGTAGTGGGTCTGTGAGTCCCTACATGGATATGCCACCCCAGATATACCATTACTGACCCACCACCAAACCAGTCATGTTGAACGATGTGACAGGCAGCATAACGTTCTCCACGGCCTTTCACGGGTGAACCTGCTCTCATCTGTGAAAGGCACAGGGCACCACTTCTGGTGTTCTATGGCCAACGCCAATCGAGCTCCACAGTGACTACTAGAGGACATTGTTGGGCCCTCAGGCCACCCTCATGAAGTCTGTTTCTGATTGTTTGGTCAGAGACATTCACACCAGTGGCCGGCCTGCCTGCCTGCTGGAGGTCATTTTGTAGGCTCTGATAGTGCTCATCCTGTTCCTCCTTGGCCCAAAGGAGAAGATAACGGTGGGTCCTGCTAATGGGTTAAGGACCTTCTACGAGGGGCCTTGTCCAGCTTTCCTAAAGGAACCACCTGCCTGTCTCCTGGAATCTCCTCCATGCCCTTGAGACTGTGCTGGGAGACAGAGCAAACCTTCTGGCAATGCCAACAACAACAACATTTATTTCTATAGCACATTTTCATACAAATAATGGAGCTCAAAGTGCTTTACATGATGAAAAAAGACAAAGTAAGAATTAAAATAAGACAACACTAACTAACATAGAATAAGAGTAAGGTCCGATGGCCAGAGAGGACAGAAAAAACAAAAAAACTCCAGACGGCTGGAGAGGAAAAATAAAATCTGCAGGGGTACCAGGCCACGAGACCACCCAGCCCCCCTCTGTGTGATTGATGTGCCATCCTACCTGTGCCAGCTCTGTAGCGTCCAGGTATGGCCTTGTGACACTGACCGTAGCCAAATACAAAACGAGTGACAAAACAGATGAGGAGGGAAAAATGTCAGTGGCCTCCTTCCACCTGTTAACCCATTCATTCCTGTTCTGGGGGTCTCTCATTGTTGCCCGTCTAGTGCACCAAAGCAGCTGAAACTGATGAACAAGCCCCTCTGCTGCTTAACTGACCAGATCAGTACCCCAGAAGTTTCACTGACTTCATGCTATACTTGGATTCAAAAGTCTTGCTTTCATTTTTTTGAGCAGTGCATGTATATACATGGAGCGCAGACATTTTAGGCAATTCTCTGTGTTAAGTTAGCAGTGTTCGCTTGGAGCTTTGGAGTCCTATGCCTTGGTAATAATTTTGTATCCACTTGGAAGGTTCTAGAAGTGTGTTTTTAAGTGCAGACTGAAGCGGGAGAAAGGGTCACTTTGTGTTGTGTGGGGGGTCAGAGGTCACACGAGGAGTTACAAAATAAACAGCTCTGAGGTGGCCACAAAGGTTTAAATAGGGAAGAAAAAATGACACCCAACACAGAAGAAGGAGGTGTAGCGGCCGAGAGGCGATGAGAGTTTGGCTTCTGTCAGCTCTTCATGCCTGGGTGTTGACAGAAGTAGGGATGTTCTGATCAGGTTTTCTTTACATGATTCACATTCGGATTTGTTTTACATTTCTTACACAGAGCTGCTGCATAACCAGACGTGTTGAAGGAAGCCTCCTCTTTTATATTCAGGCGTTAACCTTGGCATTTTTAGGGCTAAACTGTAAGACCACATGTGTTACCGCATCCTTTTTTATTAACACAATTAAATTCTGTAGTCTTATTGGTCGGTGATGACAGATAAAGTCTCGTTAAAATGCACAATTTCTAATTAGTAAAACCTCCCAATATACGTATGGCATCAAAGCAAATACAGTTCTTGGCATAATTACAAGCTGCAGCTCTAATAAAAGGCTCATAAGATATTCATCAAAGAGACAGAAGGCTAACACGTTTAACGAGTTTAACTATAAAATACAATAATTTGTTTCTTCAGCTTACAGGCCTGCTGTTTGCTAAGCAATGAGGACAAATTCTTCTCGATCTGTTCTTATTTCTCATTTTTTTAAATTTTTTATGAGCTGCCATACTAAACACAAGCTCACTCCCCATCCACACTCGCTTCATTTTTAAGTGAAGGACAAAATGAAGCCGTCTGAACTCATCAGCTGCTTCTCGGTTAACCTCTGCCAAAGTCGGGCCTCTCTTTTCTTCGGCTGCACAACATGCACATCTGCTCTTCCTCTCCATGCACGGGGTGACTCCTCGGATTCCATTTTCTCTTCTCATCTCCACTTTGTTTAATATAAAAAGCCAATAATATTGCAGTCTTAACTGCCAGGCTGCTCTCTGTTTGCAGGAGGTTCCTGCTTGTCCTCCTCCCACCCATCCATTTTGTAACCTGCTTATCCTGTGTAGGGTCGTAGGGAAGCTGCAATCCATCCAGCATCGGGCACAGGTCAGGAACATCCCCTAGATGGGGGTCCCACGCAAACCCTCATATACAGTGGGGCAAAAAAGTATTTAGTCGGCCACCAATTGTGCAAGTTCTCCCACTTAAAAAGATGAGAGATATCATCATAGGTATACAGTAATCCCTCCTCCATCGCGGGGGTTGCGTTCCAGAACCCCCCGCGAAAGGTGAAAATCTGCGAAGTAGAAACCATATGCTCCTCTGGTTCTTTTTGTATATTTTAAGCCCTTATAAACTCTCCCACACTATTATAAACAATTCCCGCACAATTATACAGCATAAAAAATTTGTATTCTCTTAGATATTAGGTAAGATTCATTGAAATTATGTATGTAAACACACTGTTTATATACAGTAAAACCTAAATATTATTTTAAAGATATCGAGCGTCTCCAATATCACATATGTTACAGCCATTACGACAGACAGGCCTCCAGCAATAAATACGTACAATGCAAGAAAAATTGTATACAGTAAAATGTGTGTACAGTGACACTAAACTATGTACATGTAATAAGTACTGTACGTAGATAATTAATTATGGTTACTCACCAACAATGACATGACGACTTGTCCGATAACGATGAGTTTAATTTTACTGCACAACAAAGGAGAGCGTTACAGCTCTTCTAAAGGAGCCTCTTCAGGCGACTGTGTAGCACCGCCGCTGTTCTTCAATCCAAATCCCTAAAGCAGATCCCATCCAGACTACTGCCTTACAATGTCCACTTGCAACTCGTTTTGCGCCCTGGTTAAAGGACACTGCAGCTGTAGATCTTATATGCTTTTCCTCCTTTTTAAATAAAAAGAATCGTGGACTCATTGATGCCGTAATGGTGTCCTGCAGCGGTGTAGCTGTTCCCTTCCTTCAACATATCTAAAACTTTTACCTTTTCTGCAATCATTTGCATCTTCTGTTGGTGCTTGGACACGGCCCCTGAAGCAGTAGCAGGGTCACGTTAATGCTGAATAAGTGAGATGAGACTTCCTGGTTAATGCAGCACTCTGTCGCTGAGCCAATCAGCAGCACATAGGAACTTAACTGCGTGCTCTGATTGGGTAGCTTCTCAGCCATCCGCCAATAGCGTCCCTTGTTTGAATTCAAATGGGCAAATCAACTGAGGAAGCATGTACCAGAAGTAAAAAGACCCATTGTCTGCAGAAACCCGCGAAGCAGCGAAAAATCCGCGTTATATATTTAGATATGCTTACATATAAAATCCGCGATAGAGTGAAGCTGCGAAAGTCGAAGCGCGATATAGCGACGGATTACTGTACCTCAACTATGAGAGACAAAATGAGAAAAAAAAATCCAGAAAATCACATTGTCTGATTTTTAAAGAATTTATTTGCAAATTATGGTGGGGAAAAAAAGTATTTGGTCAATAACAAAAGTTCATCTCAATACTTTGTTATATACCCTTTGTTGGCAATGACAGAGGTCAAACGTTATCTGTAAGTCTTCACAAGGTTTTCACACACTGTTGCTGGTATTTTGGCCCATTCCTCCATGCAGATCTCCTCTAGAGCAGTGATGTTTTGGGGCTGTCGCTGGACAACACGGACTTTCAACTCCCTCCAAAGATTTTCTATGGGGTTGAGATGTGGAGACTGGCTAGGCCACTCCAGGACCTTGAAATGCTTCTTACAGAGCCACTCCTTCGTTACCTGGGCGGTGTGTTTGGGATCATTGTCATGCTGAAAGACCGAGCCACGTTTCATCTTCAATGCCCTTGCTGATGGAAGGAGGTTTTCACTCAAAATCTGACGATACATGGCCCCATTCATTCTTTCCTTTACACGGATCAGTCGTCCCGGTCCCTTTGCAGAAAAACAGCCCCAAAGCATGATGTGTCCACCCCCATGCTTTACAGTAGGTATGGTGTTCTTTGGATGCAACTCAGCATTCTTTCTCCTCCAAACACGACGAGTAGAGTTTTTTTCATCTGACCAAATGACATTCTCCCAATCCTCTTGTGGATCATCCAAATGCTCTCTAGCAAACTTCAGACGGGCCTGCACATGTACTGGCTTAAGCAGGGGGACACGTCTGGCACTGCAGGATTTGAGTCCCTGGCGGTGTAGTGTGTTACTGATGGTAGCCTTTGTTACTTTGGTCCAGCTCTCTGCAGGTCATTCACTAGGTCCCCCCGTGTGGTTCTGGGATTTTTGCTCACCGTTCTTGTGATCATTTTGACCCCATGGGGTGAGATCTTGCGTGGAGCCCCAGATCGAGGGAGATTATCAGTGGTCTTGTATGTCTTCCATTTTCTAATAATTGCTCCCACAGTTGATTTCTTCACACCAAGCTGCTTACCTATTGCAGATTCAGTCTTCCCAGCCTGGTGCAGGTCTACAATTCTGTTTCTGGTGTCTTTTGACAGCTCTTTGGTCTTGGCCACAGTGGAGTTTGGAGTGTGACTGTTTGAGGTTGTGGACAGGTGTCTTTTATATTGATAACGAGTTCAAACAGGTGCCATTAATACAGGTAACGAGTGGAGGACAGATGAGCCTCTTACAGAAGAAGTTACAGGTCTCGGAGAGCCAGAAATCTTGCTTGTTTGTAGCTGACCAAATACTTATTTTCCACCATAATTTGCAAATAAATTCTTTAAAAATCAGACAATGTGATTTTCTGGATTTTTTTTCTCATTTTGTCTCTCATAGTTGAGGTATACCTATGATGAAAATTACAGGCCTCTCTCATCTTTTTAAGTGGGAGAACTTGTACAATTGGTGGCTGACTAAATACTTTTTTGCCCCACTGTAAGGGGGCAATCAAATCCAATATGTTCTGTAGCTAGAATTGTCACCAAAGTTTATAATGTTTACTTGGCATGCTTACTTGAAAATGACTACATGACCCCCTGAGAGTACCATTGTCTTGAATTGATTGAACGAACGTGCATTTATGTGATTTGCTGACCGTGGGCATAGCCTCTGGAGCGCCTTGCACCCAACCATATTCACTTCATGTTCACATGTGCATTCTGAACATCTCTCTATTATAAAAAAAAGAAATCCCGTGAGAGGGAATGACTAGGACACGATACGTGATCTTCACGTTAAGATGACGGAAGACAAATAAAAGACCCGCGAGATGAAAGAATATAGATTCTAGCAAGACACACCGTACTTACAAGCAATATCAGAGCACGGCCAGCAAAAAAAAATCAGTAGTGTAAAGGGAAGCAGCGCACACAGATACAGGTGTCTTGGTGCATATAAAGCGTATAAAGGACAATACATTATAAATGAAACGTCGACGATTAAAAGATCGCATTAGCGCAAACAAAAGGAAATTAATCATCAGGACCGGGTGTAATTGGGGAAAAAATAGCAGGACAAAACGAGGTCAGAAATAAAAGGCAAAGCGCAGAAAACAAAGTCTTTTCGCATTCACATCATTCAATGCACAAAACGTACATTTACACAATAATGGACCATACGCTATGAGAATCTGTGGTCCTGCAACAGTTAAAGCAACGACAAGTTTAATTTCAAAGAATTCACAATTCGGTCAGGTGTATATTTATGATCACGGAGAAGCGAGCACAACGCGAGCAGCAGAGACACGAAGTGGCAAAAAGGACAGCAGCTGTACAGGCTTTAAAATGATCGACAGGCAGCGTTATACGTCCTGCAAGAAAGAGATTTAACCACACCCGGGGCGGGAAATAAAGGACAAATATTGTTTTCACAACGTCACGCAAGACAAGGCGGTGAGCCATCATTTAAAACAAGTCCACAGACATCTAACCTTGCATTTGGCAGACACGCATCATGTGCTCCCAGCTCTTAAAACAACAACATGCGACAAGCAGAAAAGGCAACTCGCCAGCAGATGATCCGACGACATATCCTTAGCGTGTGTTCAGCCGCAAATTCACAACGCGAGCAGCATTATACGTCTGGCGAGAAAGAGATGTAACCACGCATGGGGCCAGAAATAAAGGACAAGTATTGTTTTTAAAAAAGTATTTCAAGTAAAAGTGAAAATCATGCATATGCATCAATTCCCATGAAAATAACAATCTCTTTTAAATTGTGGATCCGGTAAACCAAACACGGGGGTGGGCAAGCAAAGTGGCGGAGCCCCCTAGTTATAAAAAAGAAACTTGCGACGAGACGTGACGTGATATTTGGAAGAGAGACAGAGAGACACTTTCTCTTCCCGTGAGACGGACAAGTCACGTCATACTTCCAACCTTCAGACGCAAGTCCCGTGCTACACAGGCAGAGCAGGTTAGAGATGATGGAAGTAGGAAAATTCAAATGTCTCCAAAAAAAAAATGAGAGTAAAGATCGCATTAGCGCTAACAATCTGAAAATATGACTCAGGGAAATAACGGAACAGCCAAGAGAGATCGAATGTTCAGGTGCTGTACAGGCTTTTAAAACACTCGAAGCGCTACACGTGGAATGAAAGCAGCAGCAAGCCAACAGCTTCTCGAGCAAAGAGAAGGTGAGAAAAACCACCTGTTACTTGTTTCCCAATGTATCACAGTTTAGGAAGAGTGGCCGCGTCTCCTTGGGGTGTGCTAAGACCCCTGTTTCACAATGGCGCCTACCGCCGGTGGGGTGGATTGGGTAGGCGAACGAATTGCAGATCACGTGTGAGGGCAGCAGCAGCTGCTCGAGCAAAGAGGAGTTAAAAAAATAAATGTATTTGTTTCCCATTGTATCACCGTTTAAGAGGGGCTTCAGAGAGGCGGCCGCTGGCGGGGTGGGGGGTAAAAGGGTTGGTGAGTGAAACGAGCATACTATACTTTAAAGTTTCCTGCCTTAATGCTTGGCTTTGCACATTCTAGAAGCTGCTATGTGACGTCATGCGGGGTCTAATTTGGCGCTGTGTGTGTGTGTGTGTACACAGCCTGTTTGGATGGTTTCTGTTGTTAGCCATGACACACGGAGGTTTCTATCCAGTGAGGAAGAAAGAGTTGCCTTTTTTCATTTTCAAATGTAGGCTTGGCACAGGTCCCCCTGCCAGCTGGAGGAGCCATCTGCTCTAGTAAGGCATGTGGCTTTCTGTTCTCCCTCCTATGCCTCAAGGGAGTTCCCATAAGAAAAGAAAAAGTTACCACTTGGGGGTTAATCAAACTCCAAACTGTATGGGTGCGTTTTACTAGGTTCTGCGTGTTTAGCAACCATACCGCTACTTGTTAGATATGTGAACGTTTCTTACATCGTCTTCTACGGAATCAGATTGGTAAAAGTGTCACACGGAAACAGTAGAGTAGTGGACAGGGAGTGTGGTGGAGTGGCTAGGACACTGGCAGCTGGTTCAGTGCCTACTTTGGAGTGGCCGTCATTGAAATGTGTCCTGATCTCCAATGGCACGTTGGCTCTGATGAAGGGCTTTCTAGCGCCTGTCAGTCACAGCTCACTGCTTTCTACAGTGTCAGGGAGCACATCAGTCCGTTAGTCAGTCAGCCAGTCAGTAGAGGGCCTCACTGCTCCTGTTTTCAAGGAGATTGATTTTTTTTAGCTTATAAAATATGTAGAGAAAACGTTTATCCATAATACATACGGCATTAATTCCAAGCTGTCCTATCATTTTCTGAGGCTAGGAATCTGCACTGGCAATCGGAAGGTTGCCGGTTTGAATCCCATAAATGCCAATAGGGACTCTGCTTTGTTGGGCCCTTGAGCAAGACCCTCAACCTGCAATTGCTGAGCGCTTCGAGTAGTGAGAAAAGCGCTATATAAATGCAAAGAATTATTATTATTATTATTTCTTGTGTAATATACAGTGGGTATAGATAAGAATCCCCCCCCTTTGAAATATTCCCATCACACACTAATATGTCTTCCCAGCTTTACTTACTCAATGCAGCCTATAACATCCAAGTGAAAGACATCACAGCTACAGTTCAGAAAAATGATAACAAATAAAAAACAAGACCTACGAAGATGAATAAAGGATCATCACCCCGATGTCAATGTCATTTGATGACCCCCCTTTTTGCTTTAATGATAGTCTTGAGTCTGTTGGGATACTTCTCTATCAGCTTTGCACACCTAGACTGAGCCCAGTAAATATTTGGCCCCCATTCTTCTTTACAGATTAATAAAGGACCCCCCCCAAACTCCATCAGGTGTCACTGCCCACCATTTCCATTGCGGTTACTGGCTGTGCTCAGTTGTAATGAGTGTGATTAGTGAAGCTGGTCCTGGCTCATTCATTCCTTTCCTTGGCAGTGCCACTGACAGCAAACAACTGACTACGGGTGGCAGGTCACTTTGAAAAGATCTCAGGGATAGAGTTGTGGACGGACATAAGGCAGGAGATTGAGACACAAACATCTCAAAAGCTGTATCATGCTATAATGCTATCATTATTGTTGTTTTATCTGTTTTTTTTTATCTTGCTTTGCCTTTGTTTAAACATTTTATGTTGCACTTTGAGATTCACTGCTAATGTAAAGAGCTCCTATAAATAAAATGCATTATTATTATTATTACTATCAATCCCAAGGAGCCCAGTAAAGTCCATCATAAAGAAGTGTTTGGACCCTCCCTGGATCCTCCAAACTGGATGGAAGGGCAAGGAGGACACTGGTAAGAGAGGCTACCGAGAAGCCAATGGCCACTTTGAAGGAGTTACAGGATTTGATGGCACAGAGTGGTCATTAGAGGTGTGGATGTGACAACAATTTCACAAGCACTCCACCATTGTGGCTTGTTCAGGAGGGTCGCACTTCTCCAGAAAGGCCACATTAAGGCTTGTTTGAGCTTTGCCAGAATGCACCTGGAAGATTCGGATGCCAAGTGGAAAAAGGTCTTCTGGTCAGATGAGACCAAAATCAAACTACTTGGCCTCAACACCAAACGGTACACCAATGCAGCTCACCATCCACAACACACCATACCTACAGTAAAGCATGGAGGGGGCAGCATCCTGTCGTGAGGGGCCTGGGGCTCTCGTTAGGGTAGAAGGAAAAATGGATGGGGCAAAATACCATCAAATTCTGGAGGAAAACCTGCTACCCTCTGCCAGAAAGTAGAAGATGAGCAGAATGTTCACCTTTCAACAGGACAACAAACCAAAGCACACAGCAAAATTGACCACACAGTGACTGAAGGAGAAAAGAGTGAATGTCCTGGTGTGGCCAGTCAGAGCCCAGACCTCAATCACAGTGAAAATCTGTGGAGAGATCTGAAGATAGCAGACCAGCAACACTCACCGTCCAATGTGACCGAACTTGAACAGTTCAACTGTAAAGAAGAGTGGGGGACAAATATTGAGTGGGCTCAATCAAGGTGTGCAAAGCTGATAGAGAAGAATCACCACAGACTCAAGGCTGTCATTAAGCAAAATGGGGGTCAACAAAATTGGGGGGGGGGGTCCTTTATTCATCTCAGTAAGTCTTGTTTTTGATTTTTTTATCATTTTTCTGAACTGTAGCTGTGATTTCTTTCACTTGGATGTTAGAGGTGGCATTGAGTAAGTAATGCGGGGAAGAAATATTGGGTTGTGTGTTTTCATTTAATTAAAAAAAATTGGGAATATTTCGAAGGGGGGGGGTTCTTTTCTATACCCACTGTACTTCTTTGAAACAACTTAATTAAAAAAGTAGGTTTTACCATTTGTCTTACAAAAAATATAGCGTATGTACTGACTAATTGATTCAATTAATTAATAGAGGCAGTTAAACACGGCTTAAATCTAAATATGCATCCACTTATAGTTTTGAATAATTTTTAATCATTAATTGCACTACAGTTTTTATTGTTAAAATCCCCTTTTACTATATTTAAATTTTGTTGTTTTCCACGATGTGTTTTGAAGGTGTGAGCTGCTGTGTGGCGCAGTGGTAGTGCCGCTGCTTTGCAGTAAGGAGACTGTGGAAGATTGTGGGTTCGCTTCCCGGTTCCTCCCTGTGTGGATAGCGCTTTGAGTACTGAGAAAAGCGCTATATAAATGTCATGAATTATTATTATTATTACTTGACTCAAGCTGACTCAGCGAGCGTCCAAACTCGGACAAACAAATCAAAAAGGTCTGAATTTATTCAAGTCGCTTTTCTTGCCCTTTCGTCTAATT
Organism: Erpetoichthys calabaricus; assembly: GCF_900747795.2. NCBI lineage: Eukaryota > Metazoa > Chordata > Cladistia > Polypteriformes > Polypteridae > Erpetoichthys > Erpetoichthys calabaricus. The sequence continues at coordinate 307,017,544 of NC_041396.2, forward strand.
GCATCCTTCGATTCCTTTTTTTTGCGATTTATTGCTTTACTTTATTTAAAGGTGAAATCTCCCCGGCAGAGTCTTTTGTCTTGCTGCTCTGTTTACAAGAAGTCTGTAGCAAGAGAAATTAATAAAAAGACCCAGTGCTTTCACTCAACTAACATAGATCCCTGTGTAAAGGAGCACTCCAACTAGATTACCATTAAGCTTAGAAAAGCAGATCCTAAGAAAAAATATTTGTGACCTACCACACAGTCTTTTGTAATAAAAACTGGCGAACTTAGACGGGCAGTGGACCGATCGGAGCGTCCGTGTACAGCAGATCTAGCTGAGAGAGCCGCCCAGCGCTGATCTGGTGAAGCTTTGTCTCTTGTGTTGTCTGCAGTTTGCTGTCCGTGTCCTGCAATGCACTTCAGATGGGAACATTTGAACTGTAGTCTCAATGTCACATCTGTGTTTCAGAACGGGTCATCCACCTGAAAGCTAAGCAGCCACTACTGAGGATGGGAGACAATTTAGGACAGGGAGTCCCCAACTCTGGTTCTGGAGGGCCCCAGCGGCTGCAGGTAGTGCTGGAGGCAAGAACCGTTTTTTATTTTTGTTATGATATGGATTTTTCTTAAATATCCTAAACAACGTTCAGAATGTGGTGCAGCGGGAAACTGTTCAAGGGGGGTACTTTTTTCACTGCTACACCACTAAACACGCATGCAACGGTGTACATGTTGTAGTGGAGGTATTGGGCGGTGGAAATGGACGGAGAACATTCTGAAACTGAAACTGAAGCTGTAGCAGATGATAAAGTTGAACATGATGACACAGAAGAACTTTTCCTGATAAAAGGAGCTGCGTCTGTTGTCTGGAGATACTTTGGTTTTAAAAGGTTGGGTGTGGACCAAACAGCTATTTACTGCAAATGGTGCTGGCAGTAACACAAGCAATTTGCTGCAACATCTTAGCCACAAACATGCTCTGGAGTACCATGAATGTATGGAACTAGGATTGGCACCCTCCACATCCTTGGGTAGAACTGAAAAGGCGAGAGGACACTCGAGTCAGACATCACTTGTAGACGCATTTGCTAGAGGACTGCCTACGACAAAGCAAGTAGTCGATCGAGATACAATACAATAGTTTATTTTTGTATAGCCCAAAATCACACAGGAAGTGCCGCAATGGGCTTTAACAGGCCCTGCCTCTTGACAGCCCCCCAGCATTGACTCTCTAAGAAGACAAGGAAAAACTCCCAAAAAAAACCTTGTAGGGAAAAAATGGAAGAAACCTTGGGAAAGGCAGTTCAAAAGAAGGGGGTCAATACAATACAATACAATACAATACACAGAACAGAACAATTCCTCAATATAGTAAGAAATAAAAAATATAAATTTTAGAAGTACAGAGCAGAATTTAACAATAGATGATATATCCCATAATAAGATTTGGATTTGTACAGAGTCCAGGAGACCTCATCCTTCAAGCTGTCTCCCCCATTTGGCCATTCCACGGCTGAAACAGTGCTGGGCCATCCAATCCAATGAAAGGACCCCTCTTTCCCACGATTCCTGTGATCCTCCATCTGGGATGAGTTTTCCTTAGGCAGGCAAAACAACTTGGCAGGTGGGCCGTGGCACCAAGTGGCACATTTGAGTACCGAGAAGAAAAACAGAATAAGTGAGGGTTATTATACAATTCTAACTGTCAAGTTACTTATGTTTAAGTGCTAATGACTAACAACAGAGATGCAGTCTGTACAGTTAATCAGCAGCTCTAGTCAGGGTGTGCTAAACTGAAGTAGTGAGTCTTCAGCCGGGATTTAAAAGCTGAGACTGAAGGGGCATCTCTTATAGTAGCAGGCACACCACTCCACAGCTTAGGGGTCCTGTAACTAAAAGCTCGACCTCCTACATGTTATTTTATTAATCCTTGGAATCATAAGCAGACTGGCATCTTGAGATCTTAATGTGCGCTCAGGTTTGTAAGTCATGATAAGTTCAGACAAGTAAGCCGGACCTCGACCATTTAATGCTTTTATATGTTAAATGAAGGAGTTTGAAATCTGCCCTAAACTTAACCGGGAGCCAGTGTAAGGATTTAAGAACTGGAGTTATGTGTTCGTATTTTCTTGTTCTTATAATAATTCTTGTAGCTGCATTTTGGATTAACTGGAGGCTGTATAAAGAACAGTTTGAACATCCAGTGAACACCGCATTGCAGTAGTCAATCCTACTAGAGATAAATGCATGAATTAATTTCTCAGAATCCTATTTATTTAGAAAGTGCCTTAATTTCCTAACATTTTTAAGTTGGAAGAAACATGTTTTGGACAACTTTGTAATATGCGCTTTAAATGACATGCTAGAGTCAAAGATAACTCCTAGATTGCGGGCTGATTCAGTAAAATTGACTGGGATTCCCATTGAGTTAAATGATGACAAAATATTGTTGTGATCAGCATCATTCCCTCCAACAATTAACATCTCTGTTTTATCTGTATTTAAAGACAAGTAGTTCTCATCCATCCACTCCTTTAATTCACTAACACAACTAATTAAAGACAACATCTGAGAAACTTCATTTGATTTAAATGAAAGGTATAACTGGGTGTCATCTGCATACGAGTGAAAATTAACATTATGTTTCCTAATGAGAGATCCCAGTGGAAGCATGTACAGTGAAAACAGCGCCATTACAATCCAGATAGCTAACGTGTCGGTGGACAGAGATTGATAACATTAACAGAAAGTGGCGTTGGTTTGCAAAAAATATTTACTCTTTATTCCTTTTCTAAGACATGTTCAGTGCAACACAACTTTTGACAAGCACCTCTGGATATTTTACTAAGTCTAAATGCCTCTCTGGATGGTAGAAAATGTTGTTTGCAAAATGTGTTCAATAAAATGGTTCTATATTTGGACTGCAACTGTCATGTAGTGTGATTCCTTCTCTTCATTAGTGCCGACCCCTTGAAAACTATCACTTTATGGGGCCATGCAAACCTGTATTAATACTTGTGCGCACATTAAAATGTCTTTTTGTACAATTCTCATGACAGTGGAACAGGTCATTCTTAGCCAGTCTACTGCAGTAATTGCAGTGGAAAATGTGGTTAACATCCACTCATGCATGGGGGAAAAAAAATACCGTTGAATTCCGTGAAACTGGTATTATTTTGGAAAATACCGTGATATAGAATTTTGGTCATACCACCCAGCACTAGCTGCAGGTTTTCATTCTCACCCTTTTCTTAATCAGTGACCTGTTTTTGCTGCTAATTCACTCCTTTTCCATTCATTTGAATTGACATCCTCTTCAAGACTCAGATCCTTCAATTGTTTCTTTTTCCTTAATTAGCAGCCAAACAATAAGGAGATATAAAATGAGCCAAAACGACTGGTGTCCATCACACAATATCTGAAAATAAAGAAAGATGGTCTGCTCAGGTCCCCAGAACATTTGACCAGAGCTGTTTCAATTTCAGAAAGGTCTGCCATTGCACAGTGAGAGCAGCAACAAGCCATGGAAATAAAGAACGAGTTTAATTAACAACAAGACTCGGAGCCTGATGAAGCAGCTGTTTGCAGTGAAATTGGTTGGAGTTTGAGGCCCTGACTTAGTTGGTCTTCTGTTGGCTCCATCCATCCATCCATCCTCTTCCGCTTATCCGAGGTCGGGTTGCGGGGGCAGCAACTTGAGCAGAGATGCCCAGACTTCCCTCTCCGCGGCCACTTCTTCTAGCTCTTCCGGGAGAATCCCAAGGCGTTCCCAGGCCAGTCGAGAGACATAGTCCCTCCAGCGTGTCCTGGATCTTCCCCGGGGCCTCCTCCCGGTTGGACGTGCCCAGAACACCTCACCAGGGAGGCATCCAGGAGGCATCCTGATCAGATGTCCGAGCCACCTCATCTGACTCCTCTCGATGCGGAGGAGCAGCGGCTCTACTCTGAGCCCCTCCCGGATGACTGAGCTTCTCACCCTATCTTCACATTTCATTTCTGTTTGGGTGCCATTTAAGGAAAGAAATGAAGAAATTCAAGGGAACAAATCTTAAAAAAAACAAGTCAATTAAAATGAATTCAAGTCAATTAGCAGCAAGAACTGGTCACTAGTTAAGAAAAGGGTTAGAATGAAAACCTGCAGCCACTGGGGCCCTCCAGGACCGGAGTTGGGGACCCCTGAATTCTAGGAAAAGCTTGGGTTGGTGTTGGTGAGGCCAGCAGGGGGCGCTTACTCTGTGCCTGGTGTGTGGTTTCAAATGCCACAGTGCAGTAATGGGATCAGACGTAAAACCAAGGTCCTGATTCTCTTTGGTCCTTAAAAAATCACTGGGCATCTTTAGAAAAGAATAGGATTTATCAGGAAGTCCTGGCTAAATCGCCCATCACGGCCTCGTCTGATCATCCCCTGTCTCTAACTGGTTATCTTTCACCCCTTCAGCATTTAACAGCTAATGTGTGGTGAGCATACTGGTCCAATAATGGCTGCTATCTCATCATCCAGGTGGGCGCCACGCATTAGTGGTGGGTGAAGTGGTTCCCCTCTGTCTGTGTAAAGTGCTTTGAGTTGTGAGAAATGCACTTTACAAATGGAATTAATTATTGTTATTCTTCTTTTTTTATTATTACTAGGGGGCTTCGCCCCCTGCTTGCTTCGCTCGCCAATTGCCAGGCCTGTGCTATGCGCCAGGGGAAAAAAAAAAAAAAAAAAAACAGGACAGAGATTGCATCTAAACTCAACTGTACCTGCAAGCCCCTCATACAGCACTGGCTCTGTCAAGCATTGCATTATTGGCTGTCAGAAAAGGGGGACAGCACACAATTCTTTGGAAATGTGAAACTGTGCTGGAGGGTCATCATGCCATCAGGTAATCTGACAGCCCCAGTGATTTCTATTCATATAAACTGACTTACTCAGGGGACAAGATCAGCCAGAACAGTTATCAAGTCTGACGTCCCTTCCAACCAGAAGTCATAATGCGACGTCGGCCCAAAAATGAAAAGTCCATAAGCCAGATATAGCTTAGGTACCACAGAGGAAATTTACCAGCTTGCCATTTTCAAATTTATTGGCAGTCAAAGGTAGCAGCATAGTGGCAGTAATGGCAGTGTAGCTTATTCCAGGGCGTCTCATAATGCTGGGTTTAATGTTCTCCCTGATCGTACCAGTGATGGGGCTGGTGAATGAGGTACAGATTCGGCCAGTCCTGTCATTTTGATTATAAACTTCTGCCTCACTTTTGGCCTGTCGGGGTGTCCCTTGGGCAGGCAGCTCAGGCTTTCTGAATCTGTAGGTTAACATGTCTCACTTGCTAATCCTCTCTTTTTAGGTCCAATGGAGGATGTCTGTCAGGAGTCTGGCACTGATGTTAATTTGGCACAAGAGGAGGAGGAGGAGGAGGAAGAAGAAGAAGAAGAGCAGATATTGACACCCCTGTTGGACTCTGGGGACTTTGCAGATTCTTGTGAAGGTAAGGGATGTGAGTAGGGAGACTAACCTCATAGAGTTTGTGCAAATCTGCACACCTACACTCACACTTGATCTTCACCCTTTGTCCATTAAAACAGTTATGATGCCAAACTTGTCAGTCTTTTCACCTAACGTCTGCCAAAGCAATCAAGTTGAGTTCTGAATGTTCCTAAAGTCCTACTGTCTACCACTCACTCATTCCATGTGTCTCTAGTTCTCTGTATGAAGAAGAGCTCTCAACCTTGTTGTCCCTGTATTCTCGTAAAAGAACACATTTTAAAGTTCACTGGAAGAATTCCCGTTGTAATTTTGAACCTTTTACAGCAGAAGGAAAGACAAATGCCATTGCACTTTATTGTTGGCTGGCCACGCAGACGGCCACGTGGATATTCCGCTTGATTTAGTGCACGTTCGCACGCTCTTCTTTGCCTATTTAAATACATCTGCTTAGCTTTATTGTTTTCTCAATGTTGCATTTCACTCAAGTGTTTTCAACCATCTAATATTCTTTTCAACATGTAACAGCAGTGCATGTAAAGCAGATTTACCATTGTCAACATTTCTGGACAAATTAAGCAATTTTTGTTCAGATCTGAAGTCAGTGGATCAAAAAATGATACAAATGTACTGCGGTATCATCAAAACGATATTCTTGCCAAATGAATTTTTTTTTAAAAAAACTAGGGGGCTCTGCCCCCTGCTCACTTCGTTCGCCAACCCCCGGGCGGGCGCTACACGCTAGCCTCTTTGCAGTTGTGCCGCTCGCGTATGGGGAAGCGGATGTTCAATTCAAACAGATTATTTTCATGGGAATTGTTACATATGCATAATAGAACTAACTATTTTCATTACAGCGAGTAATTAACCATAGTAAAAAAAATAATAAATCGAAAGAAAATTATGTTTCATGTTGCATGAGAGTTATTCGTTTGAGTTATACGTTTTCGTTCTGTTTGGCTTTGAAATTAACACACAAATACTTTTTAAACGGATTGACAGTTTTCACGTGAATTCGTTTGACTTCATCGTTTCTCGGTGCTAGGATTGCCCGTGTATTCATGTCTTCTTTTGATAACCCTCCGGGATGAAATTCTTCATTAAGATTTGGACGTAATACGTCTTCTTTTAATGGGAACCTAAAGTGAGGAAAATGTAAAAATTTATAGGAGCCGAGAGCGCAGGAACTGTGTCTGACAAAAGCATTCACGCCAATGAAAGGTGAGAGGACCGCGCAGCATGGGCCGTGAACCGGAAATGGTGGAGTGGAGGGCGGGACTTGGAAAAATCTCATGGCCAAAGTCTTGTCTCGCGGGACTTTAAAAAATCTCTTGGCAATAGTCGTGTCACAAGATTTTCTTTTATCCCACTGCTCGCTTCGCTTGCCAACTCCTCCTGTCTCTGCCGCTCACGTTGTGAAGAGGGGGGCTGAACGCACCCCAAGGAGATGCAGTTGCTCCTCCGAAACCCCCACTTAAACGGTGATACAACGGGGAAACAAATAATCTTTTTTTTTTTTTTTTTTTTAACCTCCTCTTTGCTCAGTCAGCTGCTGGCTGCTGCTGCCATGTGACACGTGATCTGCATCTCGCGCAGCGCACTTCTGTCATATCACCTATGTCCATATATTCGATCTATTTTCGCTTTTACCTTTTCGTTGCATTGAATTTTGATTCCGTGTTTGGAATGACATCGTAACAACGCAATGTATAACTGTCGTGAGTGAATATCGTTTCCTTCTCTCTACAAGAAATGTGTCTGACAATAGCATTCGCACAAATGAGAAATGGTTTCTCTCGCGGGATTTCACCAAACAGCAAATCTTTTAATTCTCTCCGATACGCCTCTTCATTGGGAGGCAACACTACTTTTCCCTGATGGCAGCACAAATTAGACGATCTACAAGTCTCCGACTTAAAGTTTAAATCTGAACAATATATTCAATCCCGTTTCGTTGTTCCGTTATTTCACCGAGTAATAATTTCCGTTTGTTAGTGCTCATGCGATCTTTACTATCCTTTTTTTTGAGACTTTTGAATTTTCGTACTTCCATTATCTCTAACCTGCTCTGCAAGTCTACCGCGCCAATTTTCTTTTATAATAGAGAGAAAAGTATATGAACCCCTTGGAATGACCCGGTTTTCGGCATTAATTTGTCATAAGATGTGATCTGATCTTCATCTAAGCGACAATTATAGACAAGCCCGATATGCTTAAGCTAATACCACACAAACTATTATCTTGTATCTTTATTGAACACACCTATCAAGCATTCACAGTGTGAGGTGGAAAAAGTAAGTGAACCCTTGGATTTAATAACTGGGTGAACCTCCTTCGGCAGCAGTGACCTCAAACAAGGACTTCCAGTCACCGCAGATGAGAGATTGTGGACCATTCTTGGGATGTCTCTTGAGCTCATTCCACAGCATCTCCAGGGGATGTGTTATGAGGACAGATTGTAGGAGTTGAACCTTCTCTGTTTAATTATACCCCATGTTAACCTTGGAGTAAAATGTTAAAATTCTGAAAGAATGGAGACTGTGACTTTAAAATGAGTTCATCAAGAACACGGGACACTGTTTGAAATGTACCCTTCACAAGTTTCCAACTAACATTATGGTTCTGTGTTGACACATGGAATAAGTGACCAGGTAGTGTGGTGAACAGTAAGGACTTCAAGGATATTCAGAACTCAACATGAAGTTTAGAACAGTTTTGAGAGAAACTGGCCAACAAAGCTCACCAGTCCTATCCACCTAATTTCTCCAATGTTCTAATTAGACTTTGGGAAGAATAAATAATAAGCCCGTCATTCAGTTTCAGATTTTTGCTGTAAACCAAGTGATGAAGTGACTTGACAGGAAGTGAGGTTGTCTTCCTGGAAGCAGTGAATTCTAATTGTGCCAGGCTGTGGAGGAGTCTTGATGTTCTTTGTTGGTTGCAGAAGCGGCGGAGTCGCCACTCTCTGGTGACCAGGAGGTTGAGAGTGTGGCCACACGGGTTCTACTAGAAAATCAGAGCAGCCCACCACAAAGCCCCCCCTGCATTCAGCAGATGGACCAGAATAGTGACATCTCTGAAGGAAATGTAGCTCAGGAAACAGACTGTTCCCCTTCTCTCAGTGGTGAGTGTCCCCATTGACAGGCCGTCGTTCATGTGTCCATTGCCTACTAAAACTCTTGAGTACTTGTTTGCAGATCTCCACTTGGAGTCATTTGGTGAGGGGAAGAAGGAAAATGAGGAAGAGAAGGAGACAGCTAGCTTGAACACTGAAGCTCCATCTTCCTGCTGCTCACCTGAGAGTGAGCCCTCCAGAACCGAGGAAGAGTTGGGGGAGGAGTTAGAGGAGCAGGAGGAAAAGGCCACCAATGAAAACACTGAAAAACCGTCATTTTGCCAGTCACCTCAGTCTGAGCCCAGCGAAAAGGAGGAGGAGGAGGAAGACCAGATAGATAAAGCCACTAATGAAAGCGCTGTTGAGGAGCACTTGGCATGCTGCTCACCCGGACCTGCTCCAACAGATGAAGAAGAGGCTGCCTGTGGAACAGCTGGCGGTAATTGCATGTGTGTGGGTTGGTGTTTATGATGGGGGAGAAAGCAGCCCCCTTGAGGTGTCCACTGACATTATATTTGTGTTTCTGTGTGTCCAGAGCACACCCCAAGGAGAAGGATTGCCACGGAAATGCAGGTCCGCTTCCCTCTGTTGCACGGGTAATATGTTTATTTGTGGGGTAGACACTGGGACTGGTACTTTGCTGGCATGACCTTTGGGAGCCTCGGGACCCAAGTGGATTTGCCCAGTAACTCGCATACATTTGCTCATGAATGCTGGTGTTTGTCTGCAGCTGGAAGAGGGAGATCAGGATCCGGAAGAATAGCACCCGGCTGAAGGGAGAGACTTGGTATTATGCTCCGTGCGGCAAGAGAATGAAGCAGTTCCCAGAAGTCATTAAGGTAAGTTGGGGATCCTCGGACGATGTGCTGCTCTCCCTTGGTCATCCTGCAGGAAGTACGCATGTTCTGCTTGTGTCTTGACAGTACCTCAGCCGACACCAGACACTGCCAGTCAGTAGGGAGCATTTCAGCTTCAGCCCCCGCATGCCAGTTGGAGACTTTTATGAGGAGCGGGAGACCCCCAAGGTTTGTGCCATTTTGTTAGAGGAACCAAAAAAGAAAAAAATACGGACTGACTCTCTTTGTTTTGTTCACCTTCACCTTTTCGATTCTCCCTCACCAGGGACTCCAGTGGTTCATGCTGGCTAATGAGGAGATTCCTTCCATGATTTTGGCAATCACTGGCAAGCGAGGACGCCCCCGAAATCCAGACAAGGAGAAGCCCAAGGCTCGGTCAAGGCCCAAAGGGCGCCAAGGCCCAGGGAGGCCACCAAAGTCTGGAACCATAGGGTTGCTCAGCAAAGCTGATGCTAGACTGTTCAAGAAGCTACAAGCACAAGGTATGGGTATGATAGGGTCTGGCGGGCACTGTAACTTTGCTGCTTTGTCATCTCACTCCCCAGATCCAACTTCCTGAACACTCTTGCAACACCCCAAATTAGGACTTGGTAAAGTTCCCAGCTGGTATCGGTGATCCGTGGAGTTCCATCATCAGTGTTTTTTAAGGTTAGAGCACTTGACAGGTGCAAATGGAGTAGAAAGGTGGAGTCCCGTCCCTTCCTGGGCCAGGTGTTGTATTTAAGGCAGGACTTCTCCCACACGCCCTACCCAATCCTCCTGTTGTCATTCTGACTGCCACCATGGTGGCTCATTAATAAACTCACACAGGAAGTAGGAGCCATGCTGTGAGACATGGAACGCAAACATTTGTTTTGCCTCATATCCTCTACTAGGCAAGAGATTGTGACAGATGGTGGTTCTCAAAATAATCGTGCCACCAGGGCATCATGGAGTCGAACGAGAACTGAGCGCAGGCTTTTTTTTTTTTTTTTCCTCTCTTCAGCTGTCCTTAGTGTTGAAGACAAAGCAAAACTAAGCAAACTGAAAAGGAAAATGAAGCTCAAGGTAAGGTTGTGATGGGTGTCCTCTAAAAACACCAACATGGTGCCCTAAAGCATGCACTCCACAGGGAGTAGGTTTGTGCTGATTGGACCTCTCCTGAAGTTCTGATAGTAACCTTGAATTTATGTTGGACTTTTCTGACAGGCTAGAAATAAGAGGAAAGGGGCCACCAAGGCGAAAGCGCAGTGGCGGCATGTGACGGTAAAGTCGTGTGCAAGGTGGGAATGAAAGGCTGGGCCTAGAGAAGAAACGTGACCCTAACATGGCCATTTGGTTCTACAGGACAATGACAAATTGGATGCTGAAGCAAGGGCGCCACCTGTAAAGAGGCGACAACGACGAAGAAGGAAGGCTGTTAGTACTGTGGAGGAAGAAGAGAGTAACGGCAGTTATAAGGCACTGGAAAAGAAAGCACAGCTGCAGCAACGGCAGGAAGAGCGTAAGCGGCAGCAGCTGATCTTGGAGGAACTGAAGAAACCCACTGAGGACATGTGCATCACTGACCATCAGGTATGCCAGCTAGATGAGCACATGAGCTTTTACATGTTTCAGGTTCACTAACTCGGTCCCTTTCACTGCAGCCCATGCCAGAGTTTTCCCACATTCCTGGTCTGGTTTTGTCAGGACGCGCCTTCTCGGATTGCCTTTTAGCAGTGGAGTTCTTGCACAGCTATGGCAAGGTGTTAGGTTTGGACGTGGCACATGATGTGCCCAACCTGATCACACTGCAGGAGGGCCTGATGAATGTAACAGACAGTCTGGGTAGACTTCTTGACCTTTTGGCCAAACTGCTTCAGGTGGCACTTCGTGACCCTGGACTACCTCAGTATTACCAGGTAGGCCTTGTCTTATGTAGTGCCCTTCCAAGAGAGTCAAGTACGAACTGGTTGCCTTGTACCCAAATATTATGGGCCGCACCCCAGTCACAATTTATCTTCACTTGTTTTCCCTTCAGTCTGTGAAAATCCTAGGAGAGAGAATTGTGGATTTAACATCGAACCGCAGCACCGTGTCAGAGACCCTGCGGATTTTCCTGGAGGTGTATGGGTATGACGCAGACGTTTGTGACCATCTCAGGACACAGCCATTCCAATCTCTTCCTCCAGAGAAGAAGGCCGCTATTTTGGCATTTGTTGTTAATGAACTTAATGGCAGCAATCTGGTCATCAGGTGGGCCAGCAATGCCTTGGATACAGAGTCCCTTTTCCCTGTCCAACCCTTACTGACCGTCCCTCTTGTCGTCTCTACTCTCGCTGTAGTGAAATTGATAAGACGCTGGAGAACATGGCAACTTACCGAAAGAACAAGTGGATCATTGAAGGCAAGTTGCGCAGGTAATAAGCTTATGGCTGCTGCTCACAGATCTCACCGGCTTGGCAGCTCCTGTGACCGTCATCAGTAACAGCCTCTTGTCTGCCTGTAGGCTCAGAATGGCTCTAGCCAAGAGAACCGGCTGCACAGAGCTTCAGGCATCCCTGGAAGATCGACGCCGGAGCACACGCATCACCGAGGACGAGAACGCTGCCTTAGAAGAAGCGGTGCTGTTACGTGAGTGCAGGGGAAGTGGAAGGAAGGAAGAACAAAGTGAGGTGCGTTTAAGAGTGAAAGAGAACGGTCTTGAAATGCAACGATACAAACAAGTGAAGCATCATTTGCTGTTTGGTGCAACCTGCTTCTGTGGTGAAGTTCAAGAGAGTGATCTCCACATATGCGCGCGTTGTGTCTCTTGTTACAGGGTGAGAGCCCCTCGACGGCCAGTATTCCTGAACTGGAGCGTCAGATCGACAAACTCACCAAGGTACCGCTGTCTGTATGCTTGTCACCGAAGCAGCCTCCAGCAGTGGGCTGCCCCGCTTCACCGTCTTTCTTTTTCTCTGCTCTAGCGGCAGATCTTCTTCCGAAAGAAACTGCAGCATAACTCTCAGACCCTGCGTGCCTTGTCCCTGGGCCAGGACAGATACCGCAGACGCTACTGGGTCTTGCCGCATGTCGGTGGTGTCCTTGTTGAAGGATCAGAGGAGACAGCAGGTAAGAGTGACGACGACTGTCCCAACGTTCAGGCTGCTCACCAAGTTCTATAATGCCTGTCACTGCCTGAATGTCTTGCGGCGGTTTGACGATGGCTAAATAAATAAATAATAAAGTATCTATCTATCTATCTAAATAGCCATTCCCCTCAGATTAGTGCCTACCAATTGATCACTTTCATCATCAGTGTAGGGCTCACTGGCACGCTGTTGATCCCCGGGTGTAGAAATTGCTGTAGTCTATTGTCCATGTTAGCAGGGGTGTAAAAGTCAATTTTACTGAGGGCCAAAATTAACCTTTTCTATTCCTGATCTGGACCAGAATGTATTAAAGTACCGCCACTTACATATTCACAACAGGCGAGACACCTGGGTAACTCTCTGCTTATCAGTCTTATAGTCTGCCTTGCATCTCTCTTTTACACTGTGTGCACAATTATTAGGCAAGTTGTATTTTTGGGATTCATTTTAATATGAAACAAATACAGTGCCATCAGTCAATCCAAAATGTTAGTAAACCTGAATATTATGCAAAGGAAATGTGAGTGTGAACATTCTCACGTGTGTGCACAATTATTAGGCAACTACAGTTAGGTCCATAAATATTTGGACAGAGACAACGTTTGTCTAATTTTGGTTCTGTACATCACCACAATGAATTTTAAATGAAACAACTCCGATGCAGTTGAAGTGCAGATTTTCAGCTTTAATTCAGTGGGGTGAACAAAACGATTGCATAAAAATGTGAGGCAACTAAAGCATTTTTTGAACACAATCCCTTCATTTCAGGGGCTCAAAAGTAATTGGACAAATGACTCTTTGGCTATTTCATGGGCAGGTGTGGTCAAGTCCGTCGTTATGACCTTATCAATTAAGCAGATAAAAGGCCTGGAGTTGATTTGAGGTGTGGTGCTTGCATGTGGAAGATTTTGCTGTGAACAGACAACATGCAGTCAAAGGAGCTCTCCATGCAGGTGACAGAAGCCATCGTTAAGCTGCGAAAACAGAAAAAACCCATCTGAGAAATTGCTCCAATATTACGAGGGGCAAAATCTCCAGTTTGGTACATCCTGAGAAAGAAAGCAAGCACTGGTGAACTCAGCAACGCAAAAAGACCTGGATGTCCACGGAACACAACAGTGGTGGATGATCGCAGAATCATTTCCACGGTGAAGAGAAACCCCTTCACAACAGCCAACCAAGTGAACAACACTCTCCAGGGGGTAGGCGGGCTTATTGATATCCAAGTCTACCATAAAGAGAAGACTGCATGAACGTAAATACAGAGGGTGCACTGCAAGGCCTCAGGAATAGAACGGCTAGATTGGACTTTGCTAAAGAGCATCTAAAAAAGCCAGCACAGTTCTGGAAAAACATTCTTTGGACAGATGAAACCAAGATCAACCTCTACCAGAATGATGGCAAGAACAAAGTATGGAGAAGGCGTGGAACAGCTCATTATCCAAAGCATAGCACATCATCTGTAAAACATGGTGGAGGGAGGCAGTGTGATGGCTGCCAGTGGCACTGGGACACTCGTGTTTATTGATGATGTGACACAGGACAGAAGCAGCCGAATGAATTCTGAGGTGTTCAGAGACATACTGTCTGCTCAAATCCAGCTAAATACAGCAGTCAACGTGATTCATGATACAGATGGACAATGACCCAAAACATACAGCCAAAGCAACCCAGGAGTTTATTAAAGCAAAGAAGTGGAAAAGTCTTGAATGGCCAAGTCAGTCACCTGATCTTAACCCAACTGAGCAGGCATTTCACTTGTTGAAGACTAAACTTCAGACAGAAAGGCCCACAAACAAACAGCAACTGAAAGGCCTGGCAGAGCATTAAAAAGGAGGAAACCCAACATCTGGTGATGTCCAGGAGTTCAAGACTTCAGGCTGTCATTGCAAGGAAAGGGTTTTCAACCAAGTATTAGAAATGAACATTTTTTTTCAGTTATTTAATTTGTCCAATTACTTTTGAGCCCCTGAAATGAAGGGATTGTGTTCAAAAATGCTTTAGTTGCCTCACATTTTTATGTAATCATTTTGTTCACCCCACTGAATTAAAGCTGAAAGTCTGCACTTCAACTGCATCGGAGTTGTTTCATTTCAAATTCATTGTGGTAATGTACAGAACCAAAATGAGAAAAAAAGTTGTCACTGTCCAAATATTTATGGACCTAACTGTACTAGTGTGCAGAATTATTATGCAACTAAATCAAAAAGTTATATTTTCCTGATCTCCCTTGTTTATTTTCATCTGTTAAAGTGAGAATAATAAACAAACAACACATAATTTCCAAATAAACATTTCTGGCATGAAAAAAAAAAAAATCAGTGACCAATATAGCGCCCCTTCTTTTCAATAACAGCAATAGATAGATAGATAGATGGATGTGAAAGGCACTCTATAATATAGATAGATAGATAGATAAGATACTTTATTAATCCCAAGAGCAAATTCACATACTCCAGCAAATAAGCCTTCCATTCATGGAATCTGTCAGTTTCTTGATCTGTTGCCGATCAACTTTTCGTGCAGCAGTGACCACAGCTCCCCAGACTCTGTTCGGAGAGGTGGACTGTTTTCCTTCCCAGTAAATCTCCTGTTTAAGAAGGGCCCACAAGTTCTCAATAGGGTTTAGGTCAGCTGAGGAAGGGGGCAATGTCATTATTCTGTCATCTTTAAGGCCTTTACTGGCTAGCCACGCAGTGGAGTACTTGGATGCATGTGATGGAGCATTGTCCTGCATCAAAATCACGGTCCTCTTGAAAGATGCTGACTTTTTCCTGTACCACTGCTTGAAGAAAGTGTCTTCTAAAAACTGGCAGTAGGTTTGGGATTTGAATTTGAGTCCATCTTTAACCCAAAAAGGTCCAACTAGCTCATCTTTAATAATACCAGCCCATACCAGTACCCCACCTCCACCTTGCTGGCGTCTGAGTTGAAGTGGAGCTCTGTGCCCGTTACTGATCCAGCCACAGGCCCATCCATCTGGTCCATCAAGTATCACTCTCATCTCATCAGTCCATAAAACCTTTGAAAAATCTGTCTTCAGATACTCCTTGGCCCAGTCTTGACGTTTGCTTATGTGTCTTGTTGAGTGGTGGTCAGGTTTCAGCTTTCCTTACCTTGGCCATGTCTCTGAGCACTGAACACCTTGAACTTCTGGGCACTACAGGTAGGTTGCAGTTTTGGAATATGACAGCACTAGAAGATAACGGGTCCTTGGTTGCTTCACATTTGATTCTTCTCAAATCTGTGGCAGTTAATTTGTGTCTTTTTTTTTCTCAACACGTTTCTTGCGACCCTGTTGACTATTTGCAACAAAACGCTTGATGGTTCTATGATCAGGCCCCAATATCTTAGCAATTTGGAGAGCGCTGCATCCCTCTGAAAGACGTTTTACAATTTTTGACTTTTCAGAGTCAGTTAAATCTTTTTTTGGCCCATTTTGCCTGAGGAAAAGAAGCTGCCTAATAATTATGCACACCTTGATATAGGGTGTTGTTCTCCTTAGGCCTCACCCTCCCTCATTATACAAGTACACATCACCTGATATGCTTAAATCAAATAGTTTATACAGCTTGGAGATGGAATATGTGCATGAAAATTATGATATGGTCAAAATACTCACTTACGTAATAATTGTGCACACAGTGTATAAGGTTTTTTCTTTTCTCGGACACAGCTGTGGGTCAGGAAAGTTAGCAGCAGTCGCCACTGAACCAAAATAAGCACAGAGTGAAACGACGACGTCAACACGTAAGGCTGAGTGACAGTGGCAATCCAAACACACGTGAGAATCTGCAACTAAAGCAAAGTACATCCGCTTGTCCCTGGCTGATTATTGTGTATCACGAATGGATGGCACTTAACCACATTTAAAAAAAAATAATAAATAAATAAACGTCCGGAAACATGCTGGTAATGGATCACACAGACGACATTTGTCATTGGTCAGAAACGGACTGCAGTGCGGTCACATTGAACATGAGTGGAAGTCCAAATACGCTTTCTATTCATATACAACAATTGAGATGAGCTTTAATGTTAGGTGTAAATGCAGATTTGTATACAGGTACAATCTACAGTTGTAAAGTTTCCATCAACTCGTGTGATGGACATGTACAGTCCTGTGAAAAAGAGTGTGCACCCTCTTACAGTTATATGTACATATCAGGACATAATAAGTCATCTGGTCCTTTGTAGGTTCTGAAAGGATTTAACAACACACAACAGACTCACTGTGTCATCATTTATTTAACAAAAATGGAGAAGCCATGGCCACGTGTGAGAAACCAAGTCCACCCCCTGATTCAGTACCTTGTAGAAGCACCTTTAGGAGTCGTAACTTGAAGTCCTCACTTTCTGCCCGACCCCATTATGGAGGAATTCTGGTCCCCCTCTTCTTTACTATGTTGCTTCAGAGCTCTCTTAAGGCCCCGTCACAGTATTTCAATCAGGTTGAGGTCTGGACTTTGACTGGGCCATTGCAACCCCTTGATTCTTGTCTGTTTTCAGCCATTCTGTTGTAGATGTGCTGGTGTGCCTGTGATCATTGGCCTGTCACATGACCCAATTTTGACCAAACTTCAGCTGTCAGACAGATGGCCTCACATTTGACTCTCAAATACTTTGGTATACAGAGGAGTTGATGGCCGACTCAACGACTGCAAGGTTCTCGGGTCCTGTGGCTCCAAGACAAGCTCAAATCATCAGCCCTCCACCACCGTGCTTCACAGCTGATATGCTGGGTTTGGCTTTCATTAACTCTTTGAGGGCTGAATATTTTTTTAAAAACACCTAGTTTTCTGAAAAGCAATGGCTTCACACACAAACCAACAGTTTGCCAAGAATATGTGGGAGGCTTGTTGCCAGGCCGTCTTCACGTCACTGTTGCAGTACACTGCTATCTGGTTTCTACCTCTTATCATTGTTAAGTAGCAGTCCTCCCTGGCGACCATTGCCATAGGCGTGTCAGCTACCTGAACCTGTTCAGCACCATGAGAAGCTGGGGACCAGTCAGCTGAAGCTGAAACCTCACATTCGTTTCCAGTTGCTTGTATCAAAATCAGCGTCCAACAAGTCATAGTCCAATTCAGAGAGAACAGGCAAAATGTCGTCCACGGAGATCGCTTTGATCTCTTGCCAGATGTCAGCACCATTTTTGCCGTTGTCTGTGCCTCACTACTCACAGAAGTGCAGGAAAGCTCGGTCAAAACCAATGAAGCTAACTTTCCTTCTAGCAACAAGAGTCCAACTAAAACATAACGGTTAGTTTTCACAGTTTACAGTTGATTACCATCGTCAACTCCTCCTTTTCACAAAAGTCGACATCAGCCCTGAAAGAGTTAAAAGTCGCACTGTGCATTGTAGCCAAACATCTCCACTTCGGTCTTGTTTGTCCAAAGGACGTTGTTCCAGAAGTCTTATGGTTTGTTCATGTGCAAATTTGCAAACCTCAGCCATGCTGCCATGTTCTTTTTAGAGAGGAGACCCTTTCTCCTGTCAACCCTTCAAACAAGCCATACTTGTTCAGTCTTTTTCTAATTGTACTGTCATGAACTTTAACATGCAACGTGCAAACTGAGGCCTGCAGAGTCTGAGATGGAGCTCTTGGATTTTTTTGCAGTTTTCTCTGAGCACTGCACAGTCTGACCTTGGGGTGAATTTGCTGGGAAGATTGGCAACTGTCTTGAACGTTTTCCACTTGTGAGTAATCGCTCTCACTGCAGAGTGATGGACTTCAAATTGTTCAGACATGGCCTTATAACCCTTCCCAGATTGATGGCAGCAACAACTGCTTGTCTGAGATTATTGCTGATGTCTTTCCTCCTTGGCACTGTTAACACACACATGAATGCTCCACACCAGCAAACTGACAACACGTGTGCTTTTATCGAGGAGGTCACACTGGCTGATGATCAGTTAACGGAGTGCATTTGATTAGCAGCGCCAGGCTCTCAATTCCTATGGAAGCAGTAAGGGCGGGCTTCATTTTTCACACATTGCTTCTGTATTTTGGCTTAGTTTTTGTTAAATAAGTTTAAATTTATTTGGCCGACGCTGTTATCCACAGTGACTTACAACATTTGAGGTACAGTTGGTTACATTTCTTTTTAATTTTTCCAATTTTTATGAAGTGACATGCTCAGGGTCACACATGTCAATGGTGGGATTCGAACCCACAAACTTGTCCTCACAGGTGGCGCAGTGGTAGTGCTGCTGCTTTGCAGTAAGGAGACTGTGGAAGATTGTGGGTTCGCTTCCTGGTTCCTCCCTGTGTGGATAGCACTTTGAGTACTGAGAGAAGCGCTATATAAATGTAATGAATGAATTATTAACCTTAACCACTCACTGTGCCACTCTGCTTGTAAATAAATGAAGACATGGTGGAATATGTCATGTTTTCTTGTTTGTCTGAGGTTGTATTCACCTCGTTTTAAGACCTGCTAAGGACCAGATAACTTTTTATGATTTTATCAAGTGTGAAAATTGAAAGGGGGGTATTTTCTTTTTCACGTGACTGTATGCCAGGGCTGTATTGAGCTTTCAATGATTTCTACACCGGTTCTTTTTCTGATCACATGGTTACTGAAAACACCTTCTGGTGGGGGGGAAAGATTTTTGATGAAATGAGACAGAGATTGAGTTGACC